>NC_141732.1:80942318-81065868 GCF_971803275.1 Cyanistes caeruleus
ATTTTTTCTCCAATTTTTTCCCAATTTTCTCCCAATATTTTCCCAATTTTCCCCCAATTTTTTCCCATTTTTTCCCCAATTTTTCCCCAATTTTCCCCAAATTTTTCCCAATTTTTTCTCCAATTTTCCCCCAATTTTCCCCCAATTTCCCCCCAATTTTCCCCCAATTTTCCCCCAATTTTCCCCCAATTTTCCCCCAATTTTCCCCCAATGTTCCCCCAATGTTTCCCCACTTTTCCCCACTTTGGGGCTGTTTTTCCCCACCCTCCAGGGCCACTTTGGCCTCTCTGCTGGCGGCCGCTCCGATCCCTTCCAGCTGTGCCCGACACCGATAAACGCCCTCGGCCGCTTTGTGGTGCCGCGAGTGCAGAACGTTCCGGATCCAAAGGGATCCGTTTGGAGCTGCTGCCTCCTCTCGTCCTCATCCAAACCCAACAATTCCCCAACTTGACACCAAATCCCTCCTTTTCCACCCCAAATTTCACCCAATTTTCCCCATTTTTTCTCCAATTTTTCTCCAATTTTTCCCCTTTTTTCTCTGTTTTTCCCCAATTTTTCCTCATTTTTTCCCCAATTTTTCCCCATTTTTTCCCCAATTTTTCTCCTTTTTTTCCCCAATTTTTCCTCATTTTTTCCCCAATTTTCCCCAATTTTTTCTCCAATTTTTTCCCAATTTTCCCCATTTTTTCTCCAATTTTTCTCCAATTTTTCCCCTTTTTTCTCCATTTTTTCCCCCAATTTTTCCTCATTTTTCCCCAATTTTCCCCATTTTTTCTCCAATTTTTCCCCAATATTTTCTCCATTTTTTCTCCTATTTTATCCCAATTTTTTCCCCAATTTTTCTCCAATTTTTCCCAATTTTCCCCCTTTTTTCTCCTTTTTTTCTCCAATTTTTCCTCATTTTTTTCCCATTTTTTCCCCAATTTTTCCCCTGATTTTCTCCAATTGTTCTCCAATTTTTCTCCAATTTTTCCCCAATATTTCCAAAATTTTCCCAATTTTTTTCCATTTTTTCCCTATTTTTCCCCTGATTTTTTTAAATTTTTTCCATTTTTTCTCCAATTTTCCGCAATTTTCCCCCAATTTTTCCCCAATTTTCCCCCAATTTTCCCCCAATTTTCCCCAATTTTCCCCCAATTTTCCCCCAATTTTCCCCCAATGTTCCCCCAATTTTCCCCCAATTTTCCCCCAATTTTCCCCCAATTTTCCCCCAATTTTCCCCCAATTTTCCCCCAATGTTTCCCCAATGTTTCCCCACTTTTCCCCACTTTGGGGCTGTTTTTCCCCACCCTCCAGGGCCACTTTGGCCTCTCTGCTGGCGGCCGCTCCGATCCCTTCCAGCTGTGCCCGACACCGATAAACGCCCTCGGCCGCTTTGTGGTGCCGCGAGTGCAGAACGTTCCGGATCCAAAGGGATCCGTTTGGGAGCTGCTGCCTCCTCTCGTCCTCATCCAAACCCAACAATTCCCCAACCTGACACCAAATCCCTCCTTTTCCACCCCAAATTTCACCCAATTTTCCCCATTTTTTCTCCAATTTTTCTCCAATTTTTCCCCTTTTTTCTCTGTTTTTTCCCCAATTTTTCCTCATTTTTTCCCCAATTTTTCCCCATTTTTCCCCAATTTTTCTCCTTTTTTCCCCAATTTTTCCTCATTTTTTCCCCAATTTTCCCCAATTTTTTCTCCAATTTTTTCCCAATTTTCCCCATTTTTTCTCCAATTTTTCTCCAATTTTTCCCCTTTTTTCTCCATTTTTTCCCCAATTTTTCCTCATTTTTCCCCAATTTTCCCCATTTTTCTCCAATTTTTCCCCAATATTTTCTCCATTTTTTCTCCTATTTTATCCCAATTTTTTCCCCAATTTTTCTCCAATTTTTCCCAATTTTCCCCCTTTTTTCTCCTTTTTTTCTCCAATTTTTCCTCATTTTTTTCCCATTTTTTCCCCAATTTTTCCCCTGATTTTCTCCAATTGTTCTCCAATTTTTCTCCAATTTTTCCCCAATATTTCCCAAAATTTTCCCAATTTTTTTCCATTTTTTCCCTATTTTTCCCCTGATTTTTTTTAAATTTTTTCCATTTTTTCTCCAATTTTCCGCAATTTTCCCCCAATTTTTCCCCAATTTTCCCCCAATTTTCCCCCAATTTTCCCCAATTTTCCCCCAATTTTCCCCCAATTTTCCCCCAATGTTCCCCCAATTTTCCCCCAATTTTCCCCCAATTTTCCCCCAATTTTCCCCCAATGTTTCCCCAATTTTCCCCCAATTTTCCCCCAATTTTCCCCCAATTTTCCCCCAATGTTCCCCCAATTTTCCCCACTTTTCCCCACTTTGGGGCTGTTTTTCCCCACCCTCCAGGGCCACTTTGGCCTCTCTGCTGGCGGCCGCTCCGATCCCTTCCAGCTGTGCCCGACACCGATAAACGCCCTCGGCCGCTTTGTGGTGCCGCGAGTGCAGAACGTTCCGGATCCAAAGGGATCCGTTTGGGAGCTGCTGCCTCCTCTCGTCCTCATCCAAACCCAACAATTCCCCAACTTGACACCAAATCCCTCCTTTTCCACCCCAAATTTCACCCAATTTTCCCCAATTTTTCCTCCAATTTTTCTCCAATTTTTCCCCTTTTTTCTCTGTTTTTTCCCAATTTTTCCTCATTTTTTTCCCAATTTTTTCCCATTTTTTCTCCAATTTTTTCCCCAATATTTTCTCCATTTTTCTCCTATTTTATCCCAATCTTTTCCCCAATTTTTCTCCAATTTTTCCCAATTTTTCCCCTTTTTTCTCATTTTTTTCCCCAATTTTTCCTCATTTTTTCCCCAATTTTCCCAATTTTTTCTCCAATTTTTCTCCAATTTTCCCTCATTTTTTCCTAATTTTTTCCCATTTTTTCTCCAATTTTTTCCCAATTTTCTCCCAATATTTTCCCAATTTTCCCCCAATTTTTTCCCATTTTTTCCCCAATTTTTCCCCAATTTTCCCCAAATTTTTCCCAATTTTTCTCCAATTTTCCCCCAATTTTCCCCCAATTTCCCCCCAATTTTCCCCCAATTTTCCCCCAATTTTCCCCCAATTTTCCCCCAATTTTCCCCCAATGTTCCCCCAATTTTTCCCCACTTTCCCCACTTTGGGGCTGTTTTTCCCCACCCTCCAGGGCCACTTTGGCCTCTCTGCTGGCGGCCGCTCCGATCCCTTCCAGCTGTGCCCGACACCGATAAACGCCCTCGGCCGCTTTGTGGTGCCGCGAGTGCAGAACGTTCCGGATCCAAAGGGATCCGTTTGGGAGCTGCTGCCTCCTCTCGTCCTCATCCAAACCCAACAATTCCCCAACTTGACACCAAATCCCTCCTTTTCCACCCCAAATTTCACCCAATTTTCCCCATTTTTTCCCCAATTTTTCTCCAAATTTTCTCCTTTTTTCTCCTTTTTTCCCCAATTTTTCCTCATTTTTTCCCCAATTTTTCTCCAATTTTTCCCCTTTTTCTCCTTTTTTCCCCAATTTTTCCTCATTTTTTCCCCAATTTTCCCCAATTTTTCTCCAATTTTTCTCCAATTTTTTCCCAATTTTTCCCCTTCTTTTCTCAATTTTTTCCACAATTTTTCCTTATTTTTTTCTCCAATTTTTTCCCATTTTTTCTCCAATTTTTTCCCAATTTTTTCCCATTTTTTTCCCCAATTTTTCTCCAATTTTTCCCCATATTTTCTCCATTTTTCTCCATTTTTTTTCCCAATAGTTTCCCATTTTTTCTCCAATTTTTTCCAATTTTTTCCCCAATTTTCCCCCAATTTTTCCCCAATTTTTTCCCAATTTTTTCCAAATTTTTCCCCATTTTTTCTCAATTTTTCTCCAATGTTTCCCCAACATTTCCCCAAATTTTGCCAATTTTTTCCCAATTTTTTCCCAGATTTTCTCCAATTTTTTCCCCATTTTTTCCCTATTTTTTCCCAATTTTCCCCAATTTTTCCCCAATTTTCCCCCAATTTTCCCCCAATTTTTCCCCAATTTTCCCCCAATTTTCCCCAATTTTCCCCCAATGTTCCCCCAATTTTTCCCCACTTTTCCCCACTTTGGGGCTGTTTTTCCCCACCCTCCAGGGCCACTTTGGCCTCTCTGCTGGCGGCCGCTCCGATCCCTTCCAGCTGTGCCCGACACCGATAAACGCCCTCGGCCGCTTTGTGGTGCCGCGAGTGCAGAACGTTCCGGATCCAAAGGGATCCGTTTGGGAGCTGCTGCCTCCTCTCGTCCTCATCCAAACCCAACAATTCCCCAACTTGACACCAAATCCCTCCTTTTCCACCCCAAATTTCACCCAATTTTCCCCATTTTTTCTCCAATTTTTCCCCAATTTTTCCTCATTTTTTCTCCTTTTTTCCCCAATTTTTCCCCATTTTTTTCCCAATTTTTCCCCATTTTTTCCCCAATTTTTCTCCAATATTTTCTCCATTTTTCTCCTATTTTTTCCCAATTTTTTCCCAATTTTTTCCCCAATTTTTCTCCAATTTTTCCCAATTTTTCCCCTTTTTTCTCCTTTTTTTCCCCAATTTTTCCTCATTTTTTTCTCCAATTTTTCTCCAATTTTTTCCCCAATTTTTCCCCTTTTTTCCCCCAATTTTTCCTCATTTTTTCCCCAATTTTTCCCCAATTTTTCTCCAATTTTTCCCAATTTTTCCTCATTTTTTCCCCCAATTTTCCCCAATACTTTCTCCATTTTTCTCCAATTTTTTCCCAATATTTTCCCAATTTTTCTCCAATTTTTCCCCCAAATTTTCCCCAATTTTCCCCAGATTTTTCAAATTTTATCATTTTTTCCCCAATTTTCCCCCAATTTTTTGCTAAATTTCTCCCAATTTTTTCCCCATTGTTTCCCTATTTTTCCCCAATTTCCCCCAATTTTCCCCCAATTTTTCCCAATTTTCCCCCATTTTCCCCCCAATTTTCCCCCAATTTTCCCCCAATTTTCCCCCAATGTTCCCCCAATTTTTCCCCACTTTTCCCCACTTTGGGGCTGTTTTTCCCCACCCTCCAGGGCCACTTTGGCCTCTCTGCTGGCGGCCGCTCCGATCCCTTCCAGCTGTGCCCGACACCGATAAACGCCCTCGGCCGCTTTGTGGTGCCGCGAGTGCAGAACGTTCCGGATCCAAAGGGATCCGTTTGGGAGCTGCTGCCTCCTCTCGTCCTCATCCAAACCCAACAATTCCCCAACTTGACACCAAATCCCTCCTTTTCCACCCCAAATTTCACCCAATTTTCCCCATTTTTTCTCCAATTTTTCTCCAATTTTTCTCTTTTTTTCTCCTTTTTTTCCCCAATTTTTCCTCATTTTTTTCCCAATTTTTTCCCATTTTTTCCCCAATTTTTCTCCTTTTTTTCCCCAATTTTTCCTCATTTTTTCCCCAATTTTCCCCAATTTTTTCTCCAATTTTTTCCCAATTTTCCCCATTTTTTCTCCAATTTTTCTCCAATTTTTCCCCTTTTTTCTCCATTTTTTCCCCAATTTTTCCTCATTTTTCCCCAATTTTCCCCATTTTTTCTCCAATTTTTCCCCAATATTTTCTCCATTTTTTCTCCTATTTTATCCCAATTTTTTCCCCAATTTTTCTCCAATTTTTCCCAATTTTTCCCCTTTTTTCTCCTTTTTTTCCCCAATTTTTCCTCATTTTTTTCCCATTTTTTCCCCAATTTTTCCCCTGATTTTCTCCAATTGTTCTCCAATTTTTCTCCAATTTTTCCCCAATATTTCCCAAAATTTTGCCAATTTTTTTCCATTTTTTCCCTATTTTTCCCCTGATTTTTTTTAAATTTTTTCCATTTTTTCTCCAATTTTCCCCCAATTTTCCCCCAATTTTCCCCCAATTTTCCCCCAATTTTCCCCCAATTTTCCCCCAATTTTCCCCCAATTTCCCCCAATTTTTCCCCAATTTTCCCCCAATTTTCCCCCAATTTTCCCCCAATTTTCCCCCAATTTTCCCCCAATGTTCCCCCAATTTTTCCCCACTTTTCCCCACTTTGGGTCTGTTTTTCCCCACCCTCCAGGGCCACTTTGGCCTCTCTGCTGGCGGCCGCTCCGATCCCTTCCAGCTGTGCCCGACACCGATAAACGCCCTCGGCCGCTTTGTGGTGCCGCGAGTGCAGAACGTTCCGGATCCAAAGGGATCCGTTTGGGAGCTGCTGCCTCCTCTCGTCCTCATCCAAACCCAACAATTCCCCGTCCTTTTCCCATCGGATTTTTGCCGTTTTCCCTCCCTCGCTGGTGGCCGCGCATTCCAAGAGGACGTCACCGCCTCGCGCCACCACCACGTCCGACGGCTCCCGCAGGAACCTCAGCGAGCTGAACGCTCGAGGGCGAGGACCTGAGGTGAGAAAAACAGTCAGAAAATTCTGGGAATTTTTTTCCAATTTTTTCCAATTTTTTCCCAATTTTTTCCCATTTTTTATCCATTTTTTACCCATTTTTTACCTATTTTTCCCCATTTTTCCCCATTTTTTCCCATTTTTTCCCCATTTTTTCCCTGTTTTTTCCCCCTTTTTTGTAATTTTTTCCCATTTCTACCTGTTTTTCCCCAATTTTTTGTAATTTTTCCCCAATTTTCCCCCATTTTTCCTTATATTTTCGTAATTTTTCCCATTTTTTCCCCAAATTTTTCACTATTTTTTGCCATTTTTCCCCAATTTTCACCCATTTTTTCCTTAATTTTCTCCAAAATTTTCCCCAATTTTCCCCATTTTTTCCCTATTTTTTCCCTATTTTTTCTCAATGTTCCCCAATTTTTCCCCCAATTTTTCCCCAACTTCCCCTCAATTTTTTCCCCATTTTCCCCAATTTTTTCCTCATTTTTTCACTATTTTTTCCCAATTTTCCCCCATTTTTATCCCAATTTTTCCCCATTTTTTCCCCAATTTTTCCCCATTTTTTCCCCAATTTTTTCCCAATTTTTTCCCAATTTTTTCCCAATTTTTTCCCATTTTTATCCGTTTTTTCCCCATTTTTTACCTATTTTTTCCCCATTTTTGGTAATTTTTAATCCCCAATTTTTCCTCACTTTTTCCCAAATTTTTCACAATTTTTTCCCATTTTTTCCCCATTTTCCCTCATTTTTCCCCATTTTTTTCCCATTTTTTCCCATTTTTTCCCCATTTTTTACCTGTTTTTCCCCAATTTTTTTGTAATTTTTTCCCCAATTTTCCCCCATTTTTTCCTAATTTTTTCGTAATTTTTCCCATTTTTTCCCCAAATTTTTCACTATTTTTTGCCATTTTTCCCCAATTTTCCCCCATTTTTTCCTTAATTTTCTCCAATATTTCCCCCAATTTTTCCCCATTTTTTCCCTATTTTTTCCTCATTTTTTCTCAATGTTCGCCAATTTTTACCCCAATTTTTCCCCCAATTTTTCCCCAAATATTCCTCAATTTTTCCCCATTTTCCCCAATTTTTTCCTCATTTTTTCACTATTTTCTCCCAATTTTCCCCCATTTTTATCCCAATTTTCCCCATTTTTTCCCCATTTTTTCCCCATTTTTTCCCCAATTTTTCCCCAATTTTTCCCCATTTTTCCCCTATTTTTTGCCATTTTCCCCCAGTTTTTCGTGCTCCCTCAGGAATCTCAGCGAGCTGAACGCTCGAGGGCGAGGACCTGAGGTGAGAAAAACAGTCAGAAAATTCTGGGAATTTTTTCCCAAACTTTTCCCAATTTTTCCAATTTTTCATAATTTTTCCCCAATTTTTCCCAATTTTTTTCCAATTTTTTCCCAATTTTTTTCATAAATTTTTTCCCAATTTTTCCCATTTTTTCCAATTATTTCCCCCATTTTTCCCCATTTTTACCCATTTTTTACCCATTTTTTCCCCAATTTTTCCCCCATTTTTTCCCCAATTTCCCCCCATTTTTGCCTTAATTTTCTCCAAAATTTTCCCCCAATTTTTCCCCAATTTTTCCCCATTTTTTCCCTATTTTTTCCCAATTTTTTCTCAATGTTCCCCAATTTTTCCCCCAATTTTTCCCCAACTTCCCTCGATTTTTTCCCCATTTTCCCCAATTTTTTCCTCATTTTTTCACTATTTTTTCCCAATTTTCCCCCATTTTTATCCCAATTTTTCCCCATTTTTTCCCCAATTTTTCCCCATTTTTTCCCCAATTTTTTCCCAATTTTTTCCCAATTTTTCCCAATTTTTTCCCATTTTTTATCCGTTTTTTCCCCATTTTTTACCTATTTTTTCCCCATTTTTGGTAATTTTTAATCCCCAATTTTTCCTCACTTTTTCCCAATTTTTTCACAATTTTTTCCCATTTTTTCCCCATTTTCCCTCATTTTTCCCCATTTTTTTCCCATTTTTCCCATTTTTTCCCCATTTTTTCCCTGTTTTTCCCCAATTTTTTTGTAATTTTTTCCCCAATTTTTCCCCATTTTTTCCTAATATTTTCGTAATTTTTCCCATTTTTCCCCAAATTTTTCACTATTTTTTGCCATTTTTCCCCAATTTTCCCCCATTTTTTCCTTAATTTTCTCCAAAATTTTCCCCCATTTTCCCCCATTTTTCCCTATTTTTTCCCAATTTTTTCTCAATGTTCCCCAATTTTTACCCCAATTTTTCCCCAACTTCCCCTCAATTTTTTCCCCATTTTCCCCAATTTTTTCCTCATTTTTTCACTAATTTTTCCCAATTTTCCCCCATTTTTTTCCCAATTTTTCCCCATTTTTTCCCCATTTTTTCCCCAATTTTTTCCCAATTTTTATCCCAATTTTTATCCCAATTTTCCCCAATTTTTATCCCAATTTTTTCCCAATTTTCCCCAATTTTTATCCCAATTTTTTCCCATTTTTCCCCAATTTTTTACCCATCTTTTCCCCATTTTTGACGTTTTTTCTCCAATTTTCACCCCAATTTTTTAAGGAATTTTTAGGAATTTTTAATTAATTTTTTTTTTTGGAATTTTGCAGACATTTTTGGGAATTTTTCAGGAATTTTTGGGGAATTTTTTGGAGGAATTTTGGGGATATTTTTGGGAAATTTTGGGGAACTTTTGAGGGATTTTTTGGTGGAATTTTTGGGAATTTTAGGAGAAATTTTGGGGAATTTTGCAGAAATTTTAAGGAATTTTTGGGATTTTTGAGGAGATTTTTGGGAATTTTTAGGGAACTTTTGAGGGATTTTTTGGGAATTTTTTTGGAAATTTTTGGAGAAATTTTTGGGAATTTTTGGGGAACTTTTCAGGAATTTTGGGGAAATTTTTTGGGATATTTTTGGGAATTTTTAGAGAACTTTTGAGGGATTTTTTGGGAATTTTTTGGGAAATTTTAGGAAGAATTTTTTGGAATTTTGCAGAACTTTTAAGGATTTTTGGGGGAATTTTTTGGGGAATTTGTTGAATTTTTTGGAAATTTTTTGGAAATTTTGGGGGAATTTTTGGAAATTTTCAAGGAATTTTCTGGGAATTTTTGGGAGATTTTCTTGGGAATTTTTTTGGAATTTTTGTGGAATTTTTTTTTAATTTGGGGGAATTTTTTTGGAATTTTTTGAGACTTTCTTTGGAATTTTTTGGGAATTTTTCGGGAATTTATTGAGAATTTCCTGAGATTTTTGTGGGATTTTTTTTGGAATTTTGGGGGATTTTTCAGGGAATTTTTTTGGAATTTTGGGGCAATTTTTGGAAATTTTTGGGATTTTGGGGGGAATTTTTGGAAATTTTGAAGGAATTTTCTGGGAATTTTTGGAGACTTGCTTGGGAATTTTTTTGGAATTTTGGGGGAATTTTCCAAGAATTTTTTGGGAATTTTTGGTGACATTTTTGTGAATTTTCCAGGAAATTTTTGTGGAATTTTTGGAGAAGTTTTTGAGGAATTTTTTGGGATTATTTTGGGAATATTTTGGGAATTATTTGAGAATTTTGGGGGATTTTTCTGGGGATTCTTGGGGACTTTCTTGGCAATTTTTTTGGAATTTGGGGGGAATTTTTGGGAATTTTCTGGGAATTTTGGGGAAATTTTTTGGGATTTTTGGAGAAGTTTTGGGGGAATTTTTTGGGATTTTTTTGGGAATTATTTGGGAATTTTGGAGGATTTTTCTGGGAATTTTTGGGGAATTTTGGGGGGAATTTTTGGAATTTTTTGAGGATTTTCTGGGATTATTTGGGGAATTTTTGGGAAATTTTGGAGGGAAATTTTTGGGAATTTTCAAGGAATTTTCTGGGAATTTTTTGGAGACGTTCTTGGGAATTTTTGGGAAATTTTATGAGGAATTTTTGGGAATCTGGGGGGAAATTTTTTGGGAATTTTTTTGAGAAGTATTTGGGGAGCTTTTTGGGAATTTTTCGAGAAATTTTGGGGAATTTTTGGTGAAGTTTTTGGGAATTTGGAGGGAATTTTTGGAGAAGTTTTTTGGGAATTTTTTGGGAATTTTTGGGGAATTTTAGGTGATGTTTTTCGGGAATTTTTTGAGAAGTTTTTAGGAATTTCTGGGGAATTTTTTGGGAATTTTTTGGAGAATTTTTCGAGATATTTTGGGGAATTTTTCGTGAAGTTTTTGGGAATTTTGGGGGAATTTTTGGGATTTTTTTGGGATTTTTTTGGGAATTTTTTGGGAATGATTTAGGAATTTGGGGGGAATTTTCAGGGAATTTTTTGGAGAATTTTGGGGGAATTTTTTGGAATTTTGGGGGAATTTTTTGGGGAATTCTTTTGGAATTTTTTTGGAATTTTCCAAGAATTTTTGGGGAATTTTTGGTGACATGTTTGGGGAATTTTTTGGGAATTTTTGGAGAAGTTTTTGGGAATTTTGGGGAAATTTTGGGGGAATTTTTTTGGAATTTTTGAGAATTTTTTGAGAATTTTTTTGGAATATTTGGGGGAATTTTTGGGGAATTTTCAGTGAATTTTTTTTGGAATTTTTGGGAATTTTTTTTGAATTTTCAGTGAATTTTTTGGGGAATTTTGGGGAATTTTTTGGGATTTTTATGGGATTTTTTGGGGGATTTTGGGGAATTTTTTTGTGGAATTTTTTGGGAATTTTTTGGGAATTTTGGGCAATTTTTTGGGGAATTTTGGAGGAATTTTTAGGAATTTTTTGGGAATTTTTTTGGATGAGAATCCCAAACTTACCTGGAATTTTGGGATGGGAATTGACCAACGGGAACGAGACCAGGAGCCAAATCCATGGAATTGGATCCATAATTCCAGGGGTTTTTATTTCCCCCTTGGAAAATTTTGGGAATTTTTTGGGAATTTTTTGAGAATTTTTTGGGGAATTTTTGGGGAATTTTTTGGGAATTTTTTGGGAATTTTTGGGGAATTTTTTTGAATTTTTGGGGAATTTTTTGGGAATTTTTTGGGAATTTTCAGTGAATTTTTTGGGAATTTTGGGGGAATTTTTTTTGAATTTTCAGTGAATTTTTTGGGGAATTTTTAATGAATTTTTTGGGATTTTTTGGGGAATATTTTGGGAATTTTTGGGGAATTTTCAATGAATTTTTTTGGGAATTTTGGGGAATTTTGGGGGAATTTTTTTGGAATTTTTTGGGGATTTAGGGGGAATTTTGGGGGAATTTTTTGGGAATTTTGGGGGAATTTTTTGGGGAATTTTAGGGGAATTTTCAGTTAATTTTTTGGGGAATTTTTTGGGAATTTTTGGGAATTTTTAGGAATTTTTTGGGAATTTTTTTTGGATTGGAATCCCAAACTTACCTGGAATTTTGGGATGGGAATTGACCAACGGGAACGAGACCAGGAGCCAAATCCATGGAATTGGATCCATAATTCCAGGGGGTTTTATTTCCCCCTTGGAAAATTTTTGGGAATTTTTTGGGGAATTTTTGAGAATTTTTGGGGAATTTTTTGGGAATTTTTTGGGAATTTTCAGGGAATTTTTTGGGGAATTTTCAGTGAATTTTTTGGGACATTTTTTTGGAATTTTGGGGAATTTTTTTGGAATTTTTTGGGAATTTTTTGGGAATTTTCAGTGAATTTTTTGGGATTTTTGGGGAATTTTTAGAGAAATTTTTTGGGATTTTTTGGGAATTTTTTGGGAATTTTTTTGGAATTTTCAGTGAATTTTTTGGGGAATTTTGGGGAATTTTTTGGGAATTTTTTGGGAATTTTTGGGGGAATTTTTTGCGAATTTTTTGGGAATTTTTGGGGGAATTTTTTGCGAATTTTTTGGGAATTTTGGGGAATTTTGGGGGAATTTTTATAGAAATTTGGGGAATTTTTTGGGGAATTTTTTTCGATTTTTTGGGGAATTTTCAGTGAATTTTTTGAGAATTTTTTTTGAATTTTCAGGGAATTTTTTGGGGAATTTTTTTGAATTGTTGGGGAATTTTTTGGGAATTTTTTGGGAATTTTGGGGGAATTTTTTGGGATTTTTATGGGATTTTTTGGGGGATTTTGGGGAATTTTTTTGTGGAATTTTTTGGGAATTTTTTGGGAATTTTTTGGGGAATTTTGGGGAATTTTGGGGGAATTTTGGGGGAATTTTTTTGGAATTTTCAGTGAATTTTTCTGGGAATTTTGGGGGAATTTTTGGGGAATTTTTGGGGAATTTTGGGGAATTTTTTGGGAATTTTTTTGGGAATTTTTTGTGAATTTTTTTGGGAATTTTCAGGGACTTTTTTGGAAATTTTTGGGGAATTTTTTGAGAATTTTTGGGGAATTTTTTTGGATTTTGGGTGGAATTTTCAGGGAATTTTTTTGGGAATTTTCAGTGAATTTTTTGGGGAATTTTGTGGGAATTTTTTGGAGAATTTTTTGGGAATTTTTTGGGAATATTTATAGAAATTTTGGGGGATTTTGGGGGGAATTTTTTGGGATTTTTTTTGGAATATTCAGTGAATTTTTTGGGGAATTTTTTTGAATTTTCAGTGAATTTTTTGGGGAATTTTTTTGGAATTTTGGGGAATTTTTTGAGAATTTTTTTGGGAATTTTGGGGAATTTTTGGGGAATTTTTATGGGATTTTTGGGGGGATTTTGGGGAATTTTTTTGTGGAATTTTTTGGGAATTTTTTTGGAATTTTGGGCAATTTTTTGGGGAATTTTTTAGGAATTGTTTTGAATTTTTTGGGAATTTTTTTGGATTGGAATCCCAAACTTCCCGGGAATTTTGGGATGGGAATTGACCAACGGGAACGAGACCAGGAGCCAAATCCATGGAATTGGATCCATAATTCCAGGGGTTTTTATTTCCCCCTTGGAAAATTTTGGGAATTTTTTGGGAATTTTTTGAGAATTTTTTGGGGAATTTTTGGGGAATTTTTTGGGAATTTTTTGGGAATTTTTGGGGAATTTTTTTGAATTTTTGGGGATTTTTTTGGGAATTTTTTGGGAATTTTCAGTGAATTTTTTTGGGAATTTTGGGGGAATTTTTGGGGAATTTTTTTTGGAATTTTCAGTGAATTTTTTGGGAATTTTGGGGGAATTTTTTTTGAATTTTCAGTGAATTTTTTGGGGAATTTTTAATGAATTTTTTGGGATTTTTTGGGGAATATTTTGGGAATTTTTGGGGAATTTTCAATGAATTTTTTTGGGAATTTTGGGGAATTTTGGGGGAATTTTTTTGGAATTTTTTGGGGATTTAGGGGGAATTTTGGGGGAATTTTTTGGGAATTTTGGGGGAATTTTTTGGGGAATTTTAGGGGAATTTTCAGTTAATTTTTTGGGGAATTTTTTGGGAATTTTTGGGAATTTTTAGGAATTTTTTGGGAATTTTTTTTGGATTGGAATCCCAAACTTACCTGGAATTTTGGGATGGGAATTGACCAACGGGAACGAGACCAGGAGCCAAATCCATGGAATTGGATCCATAATTCCAGGGGTTTTTATTTCCCCCTTGGAAAATTTTTGGGAATTTTTTGGGGAATTTTTGAGAATTTTTTGGGAATTTTGGGGGAATTTTTTGGGAATTTTTTTGGAATTTTCAGTGAATTTTTTGGGACTTTTTTTTGAATTTTGGGGAATTTTTTGGGAATTTTTTGGGAATTTTTTGTGAATTTTCAGTGAATTTTTTGGGGAATTTTGGGGGAATTTTTGGGGAATTTTTTGGGAATTTTTTGGGGAATTTTTGGGAATTTTTTGGGAATTTTCAGTTAATTTTTTTGGGAATTTTGGGGAATTTTTTGGGATTTTTATGGGATTTTTTTGGGGATTTTGGGGAATTTTTTTGTGGAATTTTTTGGGAATTTTTTGGGAGTTTTTGGGGGAATTTTTGGGGAATTTTTGAGAATTTTTTGTGAATTTGGGGGAATTTTTTTGGAATTTTGGGGGAAATTTTTGGGGAATTTTTTTGGAATTTTGGGGAATTTTTTGAGAATTTTTTGGGAATTTTTTTGAATTTTTTGGGAATTTTTTTGGATTGGAATCCCAAACTTCCCGGGAATTTTGGGATGGGAATTGACCAACGGGAACGAGACCAGGAGCCAAATCCATGGAATTGGATCCATAATTCCAGGGGTTTTTATTTCCCCCTTGGACAATTTTTGGGAATTTTTTGGGGAATTTTTGAGAATTTTTTGGGAAATTTTGGGGGAATTTTGGGGGAATTTTCAGGGAATTTTTTGGGGAATTTTTTTGAATTTTTTGGGAATTTTTTGGGAATTTTTTGAGAATTTTTTGGGAATTTTGGGGGAATTTTTTGGGGAATTTTTGGGGAATTTTCAGTGAATTTTTCGGGAATTTTTTGGGAATTTTGGGGGAATTTTTGGGGAATTTTTTTGGAATTTTTTGGGAATTTTTTGGGAATTTTCAATGAATTTTTGGGGGAATTTTGGGGGAATTTTTTGGGGAATTTTTTTGAATTTTCAGTGAATTTTTTTGGGAATTTTTAGAGAAATTTTGGGACTTTTTGGGGAATTTTTTGGGGAATTTTGGGGGAATTTTTTTTGAATTTTCAATGAATTTTTTTGGGAATTTTGGGGGAATTTTGGGGAATTTTTGGGGAATTTTCAGTGAATTTTTTGGGGAATTTTTTTGGAATTTTTGGGGAATTTTGGGCAATTTTTTGGGGGATTTTGGAGGAATTTTTGGGGGAATTTTTAGAGAAATTTTGGGAATTTTTGGGGAATTTTTTGGGGAATTTTGGGGGAATTTTTTTTGAATTTTGGGGGAATTTTTTGGGAATTTTTGGGGAATTTTCAGTGAATTTTTTGGGGAATTTTTTGGGAATTTTTAGGAATTTTTTTGAATTTTTTGGGAATTTTTTTTGGATTGGAATCCCAAACTTACCTGGAATTTTGGGATGGGAATTGACCAACGGGAACGAGACCAGGAGCCAAATCCATGGAATTGGATCCATAATTCCAGGGGTTTTTATTTCCCCCTTGGACAATTTTTGGGAATTTTTTGGGAATTTTTTGAGAATTTTTTGGGGAATTTTGGGGGAATTTTTTGGGAATTTTTGGGGGAATTTTTGGGGAATTTTTTGGGAATTTTTTGGGTATTTTGGGGGGAATTTTTTGCGAATTTTTTTGGAATTTTGGGGAATTTTTGGAGAATTTTTATAGAAATTTGGGGATTTTTTTGGGGAATTTTTTTGGATTTTTTTGGGAATTTTCAGTGAATTTTTTGGGGAATTTTTTTGGAATTTTGGGGAATTTTTTGGGAATTTTTTGGGAATTTTTGGGGAATTTTTATAGAAATTTGGGGAATATTTGGGGGAATTTTTTTGGATTTTTTTGGGAATTTTCAGTGAATTTTTTGGGGAATTTTTTTTGAATTTTCAGAGAATTTTTTGGGGAATTTTGGGGGAATTTTTTGGGGAATTTTTTTGAATTTTTTGGGAATTTTTTTGGAATTTTCAGTGAATTTTTTTGGGAATTTTTAGAGAAATTTTGGGAATTTTTGGGGAATTTTTTGGGGAATTTTGGGGGAATTTTGGGGGAATTTTCAATGAATTTTTTTTGGAATTTTGGGGGAATTTTGGGGGAATTTTTTTTGAATTTTCAGTGAATTTTTTGGGGAATTTTTTGGGAATTTTGGGCAATTTTTGGGGGATTTTGGAGGAATTTTTTGGGAATTTTTTTTGGATTGGAATCCCAAACTTACCTGGAATTTTGGGATGGGAATTGACCAACGGGAACGAGACCAGGAGCCAAATCCATGGAATTGGATCCATAATTCCAGGGGTTTTTATTTCCCCTTTGGAATTCTCTGCTCCCACCTGGAACATCCAAAGAAAAAATGGAAAGAAATTCCTGGGATTTGGAAAAAGAAAGGGAAAAATGGGATTTAGGAAAGGGAAAAATCCAGGAATTTTGGGGGAAAAATCTGGGAATTTTGGAGGAAAATCTGGGAATTTTGGGGAAAAATCCCAGAAATTTTGGGGGAAAAATGTGGGAATTTTGCGGGGAAAATCTGGGAATTTTAGGGGGAAATTCAGGGAATTTTGGGGGGAAAATCTGGGAATTTTGGGGGGAAATCCTGGGAATTTTCAGGGAAAATCTGAGGAATTTTGGGGGAAAATTCAGGGAATTTTGGGGGGAAAATCCTGGGAATTTTGGGGGGAAATTCAGGGAATTTTGGGGGAAATTCAGGGAATTTTGGGGAAAAAATCTGGGAATTTGGGGGGAAAATTCAGGGAATTTAAGGGGAAAATCTTGGGAATTTTGGGATTGGAAAGGGGCAAAATCTTGGGAATTTTAAGGTGAAAATCCAGGAATTTGGGGGGAAAAATACTGGAAATTTTCAGGAAAATCCAGGGAATTTTTGGGGAAAATCTTGGGAATTTTGGGGAAAAAATCCGTGAATTTTGGGGGAAAATCTGGGAATTTTTAGGGAAAATCTGAGGAATTTTGGGGGGAAATTCAGGAATTTTGGGGGAAAAATGTGGGAATTTTGGGGGAAATTCAGGGAATTTTGGGGGAAAAATGTGGGAATTTTGGGGGAAATTCAGGGAATTTTGGGGGAAAATCCCGGGAATTTTGGGGGAAAATCCTGGGAATTTTGGGGGAAAAATGTGGGAATTTTGCGGGGAAAATCCGGGGAATTTTGGGGGGAAAATCTGGGAATTTTCAGGGAAAATCTGAGGAATTTTGGGGGGAAATTCAGGGAATTTTGGGGAAAAAATCTGGGAATTTTGGGGGAAAATTCAGGGAATTTGGGGGGAAAATCCCAGAAATTTTGGGGGAAAATCTGGGAATTTTCAGGGAAAATCTAGGAATTTTGGGGAAAAATTCAGGGAATTTTGGGGAAAAATCTGGGAATTTTGGGGGAAAAATCTGGGAATTTGGGGGGAAAATTCAGGGAATTTAAGGGGAAAATATTGGGAATTTTGGGATTGGAAAGGGGCAAAATCCTGGGAATTTTAGGGTGAAAATCCAGGAATTTGGGGGGAAAAATACTGGAAATTTTCAGGAAAATCCAGGGAATTTTTGGGGAAAATCTTGGGAATTTTGGGGAAAAAATCCGTGAATTTTGGGGGAAAATCCAGGGAATTTTGGGGGGAAATCCAGGGAATTTTTTGGGAAAATCTTGGGAATTTTGGGGGGAAAATTCAGGAATTTTCAGGGAAAATCCCGGGAATTTTGGGGGGAAATTCAGGGAATTTTGGGGGGGAAATCTGGGAATTTTGGGATTGGAAAGGGGCAAAATCTTGGGAATTTTAAGGTGAAAATCCCAGGAATTTTGGGGGAAAATTCAGGGAATTTTGGGATCAGAAGAGGGAAAAATCCCAGAAATTTTAGGGGTAAATCCTGGGAATTTGGAGGGCAAAATCTTGGGAATTTAAGGGGGAAAATCTTGGGAATTTTGGGGGGAAAATCCCAGGAATTTTGGGGGAAAATTCAGGGAATTTTGGGGAAAAAATCTGGGAATTTTTGGGGTTGGAAAGGGGGAAAATCTTGGGAATTTTAAGGTGAAAAATCCCAGGAATTTTGGGGTAAAATCCTGGGAATTTTGGGGTAAAATCGCGGGAATTTTGGGGGGAAATCCCAGGATTTTTGGGGTTGGGAAAGGGAAAAATCTGGGAATTTTGGGGGGGTCAGGAAGGGGAAAATCCCGAGAATTTTGGGGTTGGGACAGGGAAAAATCCTGGGATTTTTGGGAGTTGGAAAATGGGAAAATCCCGGGAATTTTGGGGGTTGGGAAAGGGAAAAAAATTGGGAATTTTGGGGGAAAATCCCGGGGATTTGGGGGTCAAGAAAGGGGAAAAAAATGGGAATTTTTGGGGGGTCTGGGAGTGAAAAGTTCTGGGAATTTTGGGGTCTGGGAGGGGGGAAATTCACGGAATTTTGGGGGAAAAACCCGGGAATTTGGGGCTCTGGGAAAGGGGAAAAAATGGGAATTTTTGGGGGGTTGGGAAGGGGAAAAAAATGGGAATTTTTGGGGGGTCTGGAAGGGGAAAATCCCAGAAATTTTGGGGCCTGGAGAGGGAAAAAAACTGGGAATTTTGGGCTCTGGGAAAGGAAAAAAATGGGAATTTTTGGGGTCTGGGAGGGGGAAAATTCCGGGAATTTTGGGAGGAAATCCCGGGAATTTTGGGGTCTGGAAAGGGAAAAATCCTGGGAAATTTGGGGGTCAAGAAAGGGGAAAAATCCTGGGAATTTTGGGGGGAAATCCTGGGAATTTGGGGCTCTGGGAAAGGAAAAAAATGGGAATTTTTGGGGTCTGGGAGGGGGAAAATTCCTGGGATTTTGGGGGGTCAGGGAGGGAAAAGTTTTTTTCCCCTTTTCCAACTCCCAAAATCCCAGGAATTTCCCCTCCCAGGCCCCAAAATTCCCGGGATTTTCCCCAAAATTCCCAGATTTTTCCCCCTCCCAGGCCCCAAAATTCCCAGAATTTTTCCCTTCACAACCCCCCAAAAATTCCCATTTTTTCCCCCTCCCAGGCCCCAAAATTCCCGGGATTTTCCCCCAAAATTCCCGGGATTTTCCCCCAAAATTCCCAATTTTTTTCCCCCTCCCAGGCCCCAAAATTCCCGGGTTTTTCCCCCAAAATTCCCAGGATTTTACCCCAAAATTCCCGGGATTTTCCCCCTTTCTTGACCCCCAAATTTCCCATTTTTTTCCCTCTCCAGGCCCCAAAATTCCCAGGATTTTCCCCCAAAATTCCGGGAATTTCCCCCCTCCCAGACCCCAAAATTCCCATTTTTTTTCCTTTCCCAGAGCCCCAAATTCCCGGGATTTTTACCCAAAATTCCCAGGATTTTTCCCCTTTCTTGACCCCCAAATTTCCCATTTTTTTCCCCTTTCCAGACCCCAAAATTCCCAGGATTTTACCCCTCCCAGGCCCAAAAATTCCCATTTTTTCCCCCTTTCTTGACCCCCAAATTCCCAGGATTTCCCCCCAAAATTCCCATTTTTTTTCCCTTTCCCAGGCCCCAAAATTGCCAGGATTTTACCCCAAAATTCCCAGGATTTTTCCCTCTCCAGGCCCCAAAATTCCCGGGTTTTTTCCCCAAAATTCCCAGGATTTTTGCCCAAAATTCCCAGGATTTTCCCCCTTTCTTGACCCCCAAATTTCCCATTTTTTTCCCTCTCCAGGCCCCAAAATTCCCAGGATTTTACCCCTCCCAGGCCCCAAAATTCCCATTTTTTTTCCCCTTTCCAACCCCCAAATTCCCCAGAATTACCCCCAAAAAATTCCTGGGGTTTCCCCTTCCCAGACCCCAAAAATTCCCAGGATTTTTCTCCTTCTTGACCCCCAAAATCCCAGGATTTCCCCCCAAAAATCCCAGGATTTTTCCCTTTCCAGGCCCCCAAATTCCCAGGATTTTCCCCCAAAATTCCCGGGATTTTCCCCTTCCTGACCCCCCCAAAATTCCCATTTTTTTCCCTTTCTCAGGCCCCAAAATTCCCGGGATTTTACCCCGTCCCAGACCCCAAAATTCCCAGGATTTTCCCCCAAAATTCCCATTTTTTTCCCCTTTCCCAACCCCCCAAAAATTCCCATTTTTTTCCCTTTCCCAGGCCCCAAAATTCCCAGAATTTCCCCCCAAAATTCCCGGGATTTTCCCCTTCCCGACCCCCCAAAAATTCCCATTTTTTTCCCTTTCCAGGCCCCAAAATTCCCGGGTTTTCCCCCCAAAATTCCCGGGTTTTTCCCCCTCCCAGACCCCAAAATTCCCAGAACTTTTCCCTCCCCAACCCCCCAAAAATTCCCATTTTTTTCCCCTTTCTTGACCCCAAAATTCCCGGGTTTTCCCCCAAAATTCCCAGGATTTTTGCCCAAAATTCCCAGGATTTTTCCCCTTTCTTGACCCCCAAATTTCCCATTTTTTTCCCCCTCCCAGACCCCAAAATTCCCAGGATTTTCCCCTTTTCCAACCCCCCAAAATCCCAGGATTTTCCCCCTTTCCTGACCCCCAAATTCCCAGGATTTTCCCCCAAAATTCCCGGGATTTTCCCCTTCCTGACCCCCCAAAAATTCCCATTTTTTTCCCTTTCCAGGCCCCAAAATTCCCGGGTTTTTCCCCCAAAATTCCCAGGATTTTTCCCCCTCCCAGACCCCAAAATTCCCAGAACTTTTCCCTTCCCAACCCCCCAAAAATTCCCATTTTTTCCCCCTCCCAGGCCCCAAAATTCCCGGGTTTTTCCCCCAAAATTCCCAGGATTTTACCCCAAAATTCCCGGGATTTTCCCCCTTTCTTGACCCCCAAATTTCCCATTTTTTTTCCCTCTCCAGGCCCCAAAATTCCCAGGATTTTCCCCTTCCCAACCCCCCAAAAATTCCCATTTTTTCCCCCTTTCTTGACCCCCAAATTCCCAGGATTTCCCCCCAAAATTCCCGGGATTTTCCCCTTTCCAGACCCCAAAATTCCTGGGGTTTTCCCCTTCCAGACCCCCCAAAAATTCCCATTTTTTTTCCCTCTCCAGGGCCCAAAATTCCCAGAACTTTTCCCTCCCCAACCCCCCAAAAATTCCCATTTTTTTCCCTTTCCCAACCCCCAAAATTCCCAGGATTTTCCCCCTCCCAGACCCCAAAATTCCCAGGATTTCCCCCCAAAATTCCAGGAATTCCCCCCTCCCAGACCCCAAAATTCCCAGAACTTTTCCATTCCCAGAGCCCCAAATTCCCAGGATTTTTGCCCAAAATTCCCGGGATTTTTCCCCTTTCTTGACCCCCAAATTTCCCAGGATTTTTCCCTCTCCAGGCCCCAAAATTCCCGGGATTTTCCCCTTCCAGACCCTCCAAAAATTCCCATTTTTTTCCCCTTTCTTGACCCCAAAATTCCCGGGATTTCCCCCCAAAATTCCCGGGTTTTTCCCCCTCCCAGACCCCAAAATTCCCAGAACTTTTCCCTCCCCAACCCCCCAAAAATTCCCATTTTTTTCCCTTTCCCAGGCCCCAAAATTCCCGGGATTTCCCCCAAAAATTCCCATTTTTTCCCTTTCCCAGGCCCCCAAATTCCCAGGATTTTACCCCCAAATTCCCAGGATTTTACCCCAAAATTCCCGGGTTTTTCCCCCTCCCAGACCCCAAAATTCCCAGGATTTTCCCCTTTCTTGACCCCCAAATTTCCCAGGATTTTTCCCTCTCCAGGCCCCAAAATTCCCAGAACTTTTCCCTCCCCGACCCCCCAAAAATTCCCATTTTTTTCCCCTTTCTTGACCCCCAAATTCCCAGGATTTTCCCCCAAAATTCCCGGGATTTTCCCCTTCCAGACCCCCCAAAATTCCCATTTTTTTTCCCTTTCCCAGGCCCTAAAATTGCCAGGATTTTACCCCAAAATTCCGGGAATTTCCCCCGTCCCAGACCCCAAAAATTCCCATTTTTTTCCCCCTCCCAGGCCCCAAAATTCCTGGGTTTTTCCCCCAAAATTCCCAGGATTTTTGCCCAAAATTCCCGGGATTTTCCCCCTTTCTTGACCCCCAAATTTCTCATTTTTTTCCCTCTCCAGGCCCCAAATTCCCGGGATTTCCCCCCAAAATTCCCGGGATTTTCCCCTCCCCGACCCCCCAAAAATTCCCATTTTTTTCCCTCTCCAGGCCCCAAAATTCCCGGGATTTTCCCCTTCCTGACCCCCCAAAAATTCCCATTTTTTCCCCTTTTCCAACCCCCAAAATTCCCAGGATTTTTCCCTCTCCAGGCCCCAAAATTCCCTGGATTTTCCCAAAATTCCCAGAACTTTTCCTTTCCCAGAGCCCCAAATTCCCAGGATTTTTGCCCAAAATTCCCGGGATTTTCCCCTTTCTTGACCCCCAAATTTCCCATTTTTTTCCCTCTCCAGGCCCCAAAATTCCCGGGATTTCCCCCCAAAATTCCAGGAATTCCCCCCCTCTCAGACCCCAAAATTCCCAGGATTTTCCCCTTTTCCAACCCCTAAATTTCCCAGGAATTTTCCCTTTCCCAGGCCCCAAAATTCCCAGGATTTCCCCCCAAAATTCCCGGGATTTTCCCCTTCTTGACCCCCCAAAAATTCCCATTTTTTTCCCCTTCCCAACCCCCAAAATTCCCGGGATTTCCCCCCAAAATTCCCAGGATTTTTCCCCCTCCCAGACCCCAAAATTCCCGGGATTTCCCCCAAAAATTCCCATTTTTTTCCCTCTCCAGGCCCCAAAATTCCCGGGATTTTCCCCCAAAATTCCCGGGAATTTCCCCCTCCCAGACCCCAAAATTCCCAGGACTTTTCCATTCCCAACCCCCCAAAAATTCCCATTTTTTCCCCCTTTCTTGACCCCCAAATTCCCAGGATTTCCCCCAAAATTCCCGGGATTTTCCCCTTTCCAGACCCCAAAATTCCCATTTTTTTCCCCTTCCCAACCCCCAAAATTCCCAGGATTTCCCCCCAAAATTCCCAGGATTTTTCCCCCTCCCAGACCCCAAAATTCCCGGGTTTTTCCCCCAAAAATCCCAGGATTTTTCCCTTTCCAGGCCCCAAAATTCCCGGGGTTTTCCCCCAAAATTCCCGGGATTTTCCCCCCAAAATTCCCGGGATTTCCCCCTCCCAGACCCCAAAATTCCCGGGTTTTCCCCCCAAAATTCCCGGGTTTTTCCCCCAAAAATCCCGGGTTTTTCCCCTCCCAGCCCCCAATAAACAAAACAAAGAAATTTCCCTTCCTCCCCCATATCAAAACCTGCAGATTTTTTTTTTTTCTTTCCTCTTCCGATCTTGGAAAAAATCCTGGAATTTCATCCCCTCTCCATCTTTTCATCCCTTTAAAAAAAAAATAAATAAAATAAAATAATAAAATAATAAAAAAAATCCGCCGGGAATCCCAAAAAAAAAGGAAAAAAAATAAAAAAAAATAGGGAAAAAAAATAATAATTAAAAATAAATGAAATTAAATTAGAATTGTATTATAAATAATAATTAAAAATAAAAATCCCAGCTTGTGAATGGAAGCGATTTCGGGGCTGGGGCCGCTCCCGAGCGCCCTCCGAGGTTCCTGCCGAGAATTCCCGGTTTTTTTTTTTTTTGGGAAGAGGCGGAGGAAGGGGTGGGGGTGGGGGAGGGGTGGGGGGAGGGGCGAGCTGGCTTTTGGCCAAGGTTTTTAGTGGATTTTTCCTGGGTTTTCCTGGGGTTTTCCCATTTTTTTCCCAGTTTTTCTGCATTTTTCCCCGTTTTTCCTGCATTTTTTCCCATTTTTCCCTTTTTTCCTGGGTTTTTCCCATTTTTTCCTGGATTTTTCCCATTTTTTTCCCATTTTTTCCCATTTTTTCCTGCATTTTTCCCATTTTTTCCCATTTTTTCCCATATTTTTCCCATTTTTCCCCCTTTTTCCTGGATTTTTCCCGGTTTTTTCCCATATTTTCCCATTTTTTCCCATTTTTTCCTGCATTTTTCCCACTTTTTCCCCTTTTTCCTGCATTTTTCCCATTTTTTCCCCTTTTTTCCTGGATTTTTCCCGGTTTTCCCCCTTTTTTCCTGGGTTTTTCCCCTTTTTTTCCCATTTTTCCCCTTTTTCCTGGATTTTTCCCATATTTTTTCCCGTTTTTTCTGCATTTTTCCCGGTTTTTTCCTGGATTTTTCCCATTTTTTCCCCTTTTTTCCTGGGTTTTTCCCGGTTTTTCTTGGATTTTTCCCATTTTTCCCCCTTTTCCTGCATTTTTCCCATTTTTTTCCTGCATTTTCCCCCTTTTTTCCTGGATTTTTCCCGGTTTTTCCTGGATTTTTCCCATTTTTTCCTGCATTTTTTCCTTTTTTCCCCCTTTTTCCAGGATTTTTCCCGGTTTTTTCCCATTTTTCCCTGTTTTTCCTGCATTTTTCCCTTTTTTTCCTGGATTTTTCCTGGATTTTTCCCATTTTTTCCCCTTTTTTCCTGGATTTTTCCAGGTTTTTCCTGGATTTTTCCCGGTTTTTCCCCTTTTTTCCTGGGTTTTTCCCGTTTTTTTCCCATTTTTCCCTTTTTTCCTGCATTTTTCCCATTTTTCCCCCTTTTTTCCTGGGTTTTTCCCGTTTTTTCCCATTTTTCCCCTTTTTTCCTGGATTTTTCCCATTTTTTTCCCGTTTTTTCTGCATTTTTCCCGGTTTTTTCCCGGATTTTTCCCATTTTTCCCGGTTTTTTCCCGGATTTTCCCCATTTTTCCCCCTTTTTCCTGGATTTTTCCCGGTTTTTTCCCATATTTTCCCATTTTTCCCATTTTTTCCTGCATTTTCCCCACTTTTTCCCCTTTTTTCCTGGATTTTTCCTGCATTTTTACCCCTTTTTCCTGGGTTTTTCCCGGTTTTTTCCCATTTTTCCCGGTTTTTCCCGGTTTTTTCCCATATTTTCCCATTTTTCCCTTTTTTTCCTGCATTTTTCCCATTTTTTCCCGTTTTTCCTGCATTTTTCCCATTTTTTCCCCCTTTATCCTGCTTTTTTCCCGGTTTTTTCCCATTTTTTCCCCTTTTTTCCTGCATTTTTCCCATTTTTCCCCTTTTTTCCTGGGTTTTTCCCGGTTTTTTCCCATTTTTCCCATATTTTTCCCATTTTTTCCCATTTTTTTCCCGTTTTTTCTGCATTTTTCCCGGTTTTTCCCGGTTTTTTCCCATTTTTTACCCTTTTTCCTGGGTTTTTCCCATTTTTTCCTGGGTTTTTCCCATTTTTCCCCCTTTTTCCTGCATTTTTCCCTTTTTTTTCCTGGATTTTTCCCATTTTTTACCCCTTTTTCCTGGTTTTTTCCCATTTTTTTCCCATTTTTCCCCGTTTTTCCTGCATTTTTCCAACTTTTTCCCCTTTTTTCCTGGGTTTTTCCCGTTTTTTCCCATTTTTCCCCTTTTTTCCTGGATTTTTCCCATTTTTTTCCCAGTTTTTCTGCATTTTTCCCCGTTTTTCCCGGATTTTTCCCATTTTCCCCCCCTTTTTTCCTGGATTTTCCCCATTTTTCCCCCTTTTTCCTGGATTTTTCCCGGTTTTTTCCCATATTTTCCCATTTTTTCCCATTTTTTCCTGCATTTTTCCCACTTTTTCCCCCTTTTTCCTGGATTTTTCCCATTTTTCCCCCTTTTTTCCTGGGTTTTTCCCGGTTTTTTCCCATTTTTCCCGGTTTTTCCTGGATTTTTCCCATTTTTTCCCCTTTTTCTGCATTTTTCCCCTTTTTCCTGGATTTTTCCCATTTTTTCCCCCTTTATCCTGTTTTTTTCCCGGTTTTTTCCCATTTTTTCCCCTTTTTTCCTGGATTTTTCCCATATTTTTTCCCATATTTTTTCCCATTTTTCCCCCTTTTCCTGCATTTTTCCCATTTCCCCCCTTTTTTCCTGGGTTTTTCCCGGTTTTTTCCCATTTTTCCCCCCTTTTTCCTGGATTTTTCCCGGCTTTTCCTGCATTTTTCCCACTTTTTCCCCTTTTTTCCTGGGTTTTTCCCGGTTTTTTCCCATTTTTACCTATTTTTTCCCGGTTTTTCCTGCATTTTTCCCGGTTTTTCCTGGTTTTTCCCCATTTTTTCCCCATTTTTCCCGTTTTTCCTGCATTTTTCCCATTTTTCCTGGATTTTCCCCTGTTTTTTCCCATTTTTCCCATATTTTTCCCATTTTTTCCCATTTTTTTCCCGTTTTCCCCCCTTTTTTCCTGGTTTTTCCCGGATTTTTCCCATTTTTTTTCATTTTTTCCTGGGTTTTTCCCATTTTTCCCCCTTTTTTCCTGGATTTTTCCCGGTTTTTCTTGGATTTTCCCCATTTTTTCCCCTTTTTCCTGCATTTTTCCCATTTTTCCTGGATTTTTTCCTGTTTTTCCCATATTTTCCCGGTTTTTCCGAGTTTTTCCTGGGTTTTTCCCAGTTTTTCCCATTTTTTCCCAATTTTTCCTGCATTTTTCCCGGTTTTTCCCAATTTTTTCCAGGTCTTCTGGGACTTTTCCCAGTTTTTCCTGGTTTTTCCTGGCTTTTTCCCAGTTTTCCTGCATTTTTCCCATTTTTTCCCCGTTTTTCCCAGATTTTTCCCGTTTTTTTCTGGTTTTTCCCAGACTTTTCCGGGACTTTTCCCACTTTTCCTGCAATTTTCCCATTTTTTCTCATTTTTCCTGGATTTTTCCCATTTTTCCCATTTTCCCCTCGATTTTTCCCATTTTTCCTTGATTTTTCCTGATTTTTTCCGGTTTTTTTCCAGTTTTTCCTTGTTTTTCCCAGACTTTTCCCAATTTTCCCCCAATTTTCCCCTTTTTTTCCCCAGTTTTCCTTCTTTTTTCCCATTTTCCCAGTTTTTTCCCATTTTCCCCCAATTTTTCCCCAATTTTTTCTCCAATTCCTCCCCATTTTTTCCCATTTCCCCCCATTCTTTTCCCAATTTTTTCCCAATTTTTTCCCATTTTCCCCCAATATTCCCCATTTTTTTTTCTCCAATTTTTTCCCAATTTTTTTTCCCAATTTTCCCCCAATTTTCCCCAAATTTTTCCCCATTTTTTCCCATTTCCCCCCATTTTTTTCCTAATTTTTTCCCATTTTTCTTCCAATTTTTCCCCAATTTTTCCCCAATTTTTCCCCATTTTCCCCAATTTTTTCCCATTTTTTTCCCCAGATTTTTTTCCCCATTTTTCCCATTTTTCCCCCATTTTTCTTCCATTTTTTCCCCAATTTTTCCCCATTTTTTTCCCATTTTTCCCCCATTTTTCCTCCCATTTTTCCCCATTTTTTTCCCAATATTTTTCCCAATTTTCCCCAAATGTTTCCCAATTTTTTTCCCTTTTTCCCCCCAATTTTTCCCCCAATTTTTCCCCATTTTTCCCATTTTTTCCCAATTTTCCCCCAATTTTTCCCATTTTTCCCATTTTTTTCCCCTTTTATCCCAAATTTTTCCCCAATTTTTCCCCAATTTTTCCCATTTTCCCCATTTTTCCCCTTTTATTCCCAATTTTCCCCATTTTTCACCCAAAATTCCCCCTCCAACCCAACCCCCCCCACCCCTGCCCTCATCCACCCCCAATTATGCAAATTTATGCAAATCAATGCAAATTTATGCAAACGAGCCGCAGCTGCCAAAACTTTTGGCTGGATCCCGCTGGGAATTCCGGGAATTTTGGGATGGAGCCAAAAGTGAAAAAAACCCGGGATCCTGGAGCCCAAATTTTCCCATTTTCCCCCCTTTTCCCAAATTTTTCCCAATTTTTCCCCAATTTTTCCCAATTTCTCCCATTTTTTCCCCAATTTTCCCAGGTTTTTCCCATTTTTTTCCATTTTTTTCCCCATTTTTTCCCATTTTTTCCCATTTTTTCCCATTATTTTCCCCCATTTTCCCCCATTTTCCCAAATTTTTCCCAATTTTTCCCATTTTTTCCCCAATTTTTCCCCAATTTTTCCCAGGTTTTTCCACTTTTTTTCATTTTTTTCCCAATTTTTCCCATTTTTCCCCATTTTTCCCGAGTTTTTTCCCAGATATTTTCCCATTTTTTCCACACTTTCCCCAATTTTTCCCATTTTTTCCCCATTTTCCCCCCTTTTCCCAAATTTTTCCCAATTTTTCCCCAATTTTTCCCAAATTTTTCCCATTTTTTCCCATTTTTTCCCCATTTTTCCCACTTTTCCCACTTTTCCCAGGTTTTCCCCTTTTTTTTTCATTTTTTCCCAATTTTCCCCAGTTTTTTCCCAGATTTTTTCCCATTTTTCCCCATTTTTCCCAGGTTTTTCCCATTTTTTCCCATTATTTTCCCCCATTTTCCCATATTTTCCCAAATTTTTCCCATTTTTCCCACTTTTCCCAGGTTTTTCCAATTTTTTTTCATTTTTTTCCCAGTTTTTTTCCCATTTTTCCCAAATTTTCCCCAATTTTTTCCCATTTTTTCCTCATTTTTCCTGATTTTTCCATTTTCCCCAGATTTTTCCCAGGTTTTTTTCCCAATTTTCCTCAATTTTATCCCATTTTTCCCAGATTTTTCCAATTTTTCCCCAAATTTTCCCCATTTTTTTCCCATTTTTTTCCAATTTTTCCCATTTTTCCCCATTTTTTCCCCATTTCATCCCATTTTTCCCACTTTTTCCCAGATTTTTTCTCATATTTTCCAATTTTTCCCCATTTTTTCCCCATTTTTCCCACTTTCTCCATGGTTTTCCCCATTTTTTTCCAAAATATTTCCCATTTTTTCCCATTTTTTTCCAGATTTTTCCTGGATTTTTCCCCATTTTTCCCCAAATTTTCCCCACTTTTTCCCAGATTTTTCCCAATTTTTCCCATTTCTTCCCATCTTTCCCAATTTTTCCCAATTTTTCCCAATTTTCCTCAATTTTATCCCATTTTATTCCCAATTTTCCGGATTTTTCCCCATTTTTTCCCATTTTTTCCCATTTTTTCCCCATTTTTTCCCCAATTCTTTCCATTTTCCCCAGCTTTTTCTGAGTTTTCTCCCCATTTTTCCCCCTTTTTCCCAATTTTCCTCAATTTTATCCCATTTTTCCCCCACTTTTCCCAGATTTTTCCAAGTTTTTCCAATTTTTTCCCCTTTTTCCTCTTTTTTTCCCATTTTTTTCCCATTTTTTTACCAATTTTTCCCATTTTATCCCAGATTTTTCCCATTTTTTCCCACTTTTCCCCCATTTTCCCACTTTTCCCAGATTTTTCCCATTTTTCCCCAGTTTTCCCCATTTTTTCCTATTTTTTTCCCATTTTCCCCAGTTTTTTTCCCATTTTTTCCCAATTTTTCCATTTTTCCCGATTTTTTCCCCATTTCTTCCCATTTTCCCGATTTTTCCTCATTTTTCCAATTTTTCCCAAGTTTTTCCCAGTTTTTTTCCCGTTTTTCCTTCAAATTATTTCCATTTTTTACCATTTTCTTTCAATTTTTCCCAGATTTTTCCAGCTTTTCCCATTTTTCTCAGTTTTTTCCCAATTTTTTTTCCATTTTTCCCCCATTTTTTCCCCATTTTTTCCGGTTTTTTCCCCATTTTTCCCCATTTTTCCCCGTTTTTCCCATTTTTTTTCCCATTTTTCCCCATTTTTTTCCCATTTTTTCCCCATTTTTTCCCCATTTTTTCCATTTTTCCCAGGTTTTTCTCAGATTTTTCCCCCTTTTTCCCAATTTTCCTCAATTTTATCCCATTTTTCCCAGATTTTTCCAATTTTTCCCCATTTTTCCCCATTTTTTCCAATTTTTCCCCAATTTTTCCTCATTTTTCCCCATTTTTTCCCATTTTCCCCAATTTTTCCCCATATATTTCCAATTTTTCCCCATTTTTCCCAATTTTTTCCCATTTTTCCTTCAAATTTTTCCCATTTTTTACCATTTTCTTTCAATTTTTCCCAGATTTTTCCAGGTTTTCCCATTTTTTCCCCATTTTTTCCGTTTTTTCCCCATTTTTCCCAATTTTTCCCAATTTTCCTCAATTTTATCCCATTTTATTCCCATTTTTTTCCCATTTCTCCCAATTTTTCCCCATTTTTCCCTCCATTTCCCCCCATTTTTCCCTGATTTTTCCCACTTTTTCCCATTTTTTTTCTCATATTTTCCATTTTTTCCCATTTTTTCCCCCATTTTTTCCCAATTTTTTCCATTTTTCCCAGCTTTTTCTGAGTTTTTTCCCCCTTTTTCCCAATTTTCCTCAATTTTATTACATTTTCCCCCATTTTTCCCCCATTTTTCCCAGATTTTTCCAAGTTTTTCCAATTTTTTCCCCTTTTTCCTCTTTTTTTCCCATTTTTTTCCCATTTTTTTACCAATTTTTCCCATTTTATCCCAGATTTTTCCCCATTTTCCCACTTTTCCCTGATTTTTCTCGTTTTTTCCCCAATTTTTCCCCATTTTTTCCTATTTTTTTCCATTTTATCCCAGATTTTCCCCATTTTTCCCCAATTTTTCCCATTTTCCCCATTTTTTCCCCATATATTTCCAATTTTTCCCCATTTTTCCTCATTTTTCCAATTTTTCCAAAATTTTTCCCAATTTTTTCCCACTTATCCTTCAAATTATTCTTATTTTTTCCCAATTTTTTTCCCATTTTTCCCCCATTTTTTCCCAATTTTTTCCATTTTTCCCAGGTTTTTTCCCATTTTTTTCCTAATTTTTACCAATTTTTCCCATTTTATCCCAGATTTTTCCCATTTTTCCCCAATTTTTCCCCATTTTTCCTCATTTTTCCAATTTTTCCCAAGTTTTTCCCAATTTTTTCCCATTTTTCCTTCAAATTTTTCCCATTTTTTCCCATTTTCTTTCCATTTTTCCCAGATTTTTCCAGCTTTTCCCATTTTTCCCCATTTTTTCCCCATTTTTTCCCCATTTTTTCCCCTTTTTCCCCATTTTTCCCACTTTTTCCCAATTTTCCTCAATTTTATCCCATTTTATTCCCAATTTTCTGGATTTTTTCCCACTTTTTCCCACTTTTTTTCTCATATTTTCCCATTTTTTTCCATTTTTCCCCATTTTTTTCCCATTTAAAGGCCCAAAAATTGGGATAAAAACCTGATTTTTTTCCCATAAAAACCCCAAAAAATGGGGATAAAAACCTGGATTTTTTTTCCCATTTAAAGACCCAAAAATGGGGATAAAAATCTGAATTTTTTCCCATAAAAACCCCAAAAATTGGGATAAAAATCTGAATTTTTTCTCATTAAAATACCAAAAAATTGGGATAAAATCCTGGAATTTTTCCTATAAAAACCCCAAAAAATGGGATAAAAATCTGAATTTTTTCCCATTAAAATACCCAAAAAATCAGGATAAAATCCTAAATTTTTTCCCATAAAAACCCAAAAATTGGGATAAAAACCTGGATTTTTTTTTCCATTTAAAGGCCCAAAAATGGGGATAAAAATCTGAATTTTTTCTCATTAAAATACAAAAAAATTGGGATAAAAATCTGAATTTTTTCCCATTAAAATACCCAAAAAAATTGGGATAAAAATCTGAATTTTTTCTCATTAAAATACAAAAAAAATTGGGATAAAATCTTGAATTTTTTCCCATATAAACCCCAAAAAATCGGGATAAAATCCTAAATTTTTTCCCATAAAAACCCCAAAAATTGGGATAAAAATCTGGGGTTTTTTTCCCATTTAAAGGCCCAAAAAATCGGGATAAAAATCTGAATTTTTTCCCATAAAAACCCCAAAAATTGGGATAAAAACCTGATTTTTTTCCCATAAAAACCCTAAAAAATTGGGATAAAAATCTGGATTTTTTCCCATTTAAAGGCCCAAAAATTGGGATAAAAATCTGAATTTTTCCCATTAAAATACAAAAAAATTGGGATAAAAATCTGATTTTTTTCCCATTTAAAGGCCCAAAAATGGGGATAAAAATCTGAATTTTTTCCCATAAAAACCCCAAAAATTGGGATAAAAATCTGAATTTTTCCCATTAAAATACCCAAAAAAATCGGGATAAAATCCTGAATTTTTTCCCATAAAAACCCCAAAAAATGGGGATAAAAATCTGGATTTTTTTCCCATAAAAACCCCAAAAATTGGGATAAAAACCTGGATTTTTTTTCCCATTTAAAGGCCCAAAAATGGGGATAAAAATCTGAATTTTTCCCATTAAAACCCCAAAAAAATTGGGATAAAAATCTGAATTTTTTCCATTAAAATACCCAAAAATTGGGATAAAAACCTGATTTTTTTTCCCATAAAAACCCCAAAAAATGGGATAAAAACCTGGATTTTTTTTCCCATTCAAAGACCAAAAAAACCCAACAAAAACACCCAAAAACAACAACAAAAAAATTCCCTTTTCACATGGAAATTTTTCCCATTAAAATACTAAAAAATTGGGATAAAAATCTGAATTTTTTCTCATTAAAATATAAAAAAATTGGGATAAAATCCTGAATTTTTTCCCATTAAAATACAAAGAAATTGGGATAAAAATCTGAATTTTTCCCATTAAAATACAAAAAAATTGGGATAAAAACCTGATTTTTTTCCCATAAAAACCCCAAAAAATGGGATAAAAATCTGAATTTTTTCCCATTTAAAGGCCCAAAAATGGGGATAAAAATCTGAATTTTTTCCCATAAAAACCCCAAAAATTGGGATAAAAATCTGAATTTTTCCCATTAAAATACCCAAAAATTGGGATAAAATTTTGAATTTTTTCCCAAAAAATCGGGATAAAATCCTAAATTTTTTCCTATAAAAATCCCAAAAAATTGGGATAAAAACCTGGATTTTTTTTCCCATTTAAAGACCAAAAAAACCCAACAAAAACACCCAAAAATAACAAAAAAATTCCCCCTTTTCACATGGAAATTTTTCCCAGCAGCTGCTCCCGTAATCCTTGGAATAAAGAACTCGAAATTCCCATGGGGATTTTTGGGGGTTTTTTTTGGGTTTTATTTTTATTTTTTTGGGGGGGGATTTTTCCATGGATTTCTGTTGTAGGGAACAGATGGAACCTTTGGAAAGGAGAAAATTCCCGGCGGGATTTCAGCGGTTTCCATGGATTTGGATTTGCCTTGGGGCTGGGATTCTTCCCCTGGGGCTTTCCTGCTTCTTTTTTTTAGCTGGATTTTGGTCACTTTTTCCTTGCTTTTTCCTGGCTTTTCCCATTTTTCCCCGGATTTTTCCCGGTTTTTCCCGGATTTTTCCACTTTTTTCCCCAGCTTTTCCCCACTTTTTCCTTACTTTCCCCACTTTTTTTCTGCTTTTTTCCCAATTTTCCCTCCTTTTCCCCACTTTTTCCTAGATTTTACCTGCTTTTTCCCCACTTTTTTTTCCCAGTTTTTCCATGTTTTTCCCCTCTTTTTTCCCCTCTTTTTTCCCTCTTTTCCCCCCATTTCCCCCAGTTTTTCCCACTTTTTCCTGGATTTTTCACACTTTTCCCAGGTTTTTCCAACTTTTCCCAAGTTTTTCCAACTTTTCCCAAGTTTTTCTCACTTTTTCCCCCCGGCTGCTCCCACTTTTTTCCCGTTTTTCCCCGTTTTTCCCACTTTTTCCCATTTCCACCCCCATTCTCCCACTTTCCCCGTTTTTCCTTGATTTTCCCCATTTTTTCCCCACTTTTCCCTTATTCTCCCCCATTTTTCCCTTTTTCCACCGGTTTTCCCTCTTTTTCTCCCATTCTCTCCATTTTCCCCATTTTTCCTATTTTTCCCACTTTTCCCTGTTTTTTTTCCCCATTTTCCCAAGTTTCCCAATGATTTTTCCCACTTTTCCCCCCTTTTTTTCCCATTTCCCCCAGGTTTTCCCCATTTTTTCCCCATTTTCCCCTCAAATTCTCAATTTATCCCAGGTTTTTCCCTTATTTCCCCCATTTTTTCAAGTTTTTCTCCCAGTTTTCCCCCATTCTTCCCCATTTCATTCCCACTTTTCCCCAGTTTTTCCTGATTTCCCCCATTTTTTCCCATTTTTTCCTTGTCTCTTCCCACTTTTCCTCCATTTCTCCCAGATTTCCACCAGCTTTTCCTGGTTTTTTCCCAATTTTCCCCTTTTCTTTCCGTTTTTCCCAGTTTTTCCCCATTTTTCCTGATTTTTTCCCAGCGTTTTTCCCAATTTTCCCATTTTTTTCCTGGTTTTCCCCGATTTCCCCCCATTTTTTCCCGTTTTCCCTCCGTTTTTCTGCGCTTTTTCCCATTTTTCCCAGATTTCTCCCAATTTTTCTCCCCCTCTTTTTTTTTTTTTTATTTTTTTAGGAGTTAAGTCCCAAAAAATGGGAAAAACGGGAGAAAAAAAAATTTCCGGATTTCCGAAGGGAATCCCAAAAAACGGGGGGAAAATGGGAAAAAAAGGGAAAAAAGAGGGAAAAACTGCGAAAATCTCGGAGAAAACGGGGGAAAACCGGGAAAAATGGGGGGAAAAAGGGGGAAAATGGGAAAAATGGGAGGAAAATGAGAGAGACGGGAAAACCCCAGGAAAAAACCGGGGGGGAAACGGGGAAAAAAATGGGAAAAATGGGAAAAATCTGAAAATTTTTGGGAAAAGTGGGAGAAAGTAGGGGAAATGGGAAAAAATTGGGGGAAAACGGGGAAAAATGGGGAAAAATGGGGGAAAATTGGGAAAAAAGGGAAAACCTGGGAAAAAGGGGGGGAATAAAGGAGGGTAAAATAGGAAGAAAATGGGAAAAAACGGGGAAATTAGGAAATATCGGGAAAAAATTGGGGATTGGAACCCCCCAAAAATGGGGATGGGAACCCCAAAAATCGGGATTGGAACCCCCCAAAAATGGGGAATGGAACATCCCAAAAATGGGGATTGGAACCCCCAAAAATGGGGATGGGAACCCCAAAAATGGGGATTGGAACCCCCCAAAAATGGGGATGGGAACCCCCCAAAAATGGGGATGGGAACCCCCCAAAAATGGGGATTGGAACCCCAAAAATGGGGATGGGAACCCCAAAAATGGGGATGGGGACCCCAAAAATGGGGATTGGAACCCCCCAAAAATGGGGATTGGAACCCCAAAAATGGGGATGGGAACCCCAAAAATGGGGATGGGAACCCCCCAAAAATGGGGATTGGAACCCCAAAAATGGGGATGGGAACCCCAAAAATGGGGATGGGGACCCCCCAAAAATGGGGATTGGAACCCCAAAAATGGGGATGGGAACCCCCAAAAATGGGGACTGGAACCCCCCAAAAATGGGGATTGGAACCCCCCAAAAATGGGGATGGGAACCCCCCAAAAATGGGGATTGGAACCCCCCAAAAATGGGGATTGGAACCCCCCAAAAATGGGGATGGGAACCCCAAAAATGGGGATTGGAACCCCCCAAAAATGGGGATGGGAACCCCCCAAAAATGGGGATTGGAACCCCAAAAATGGGGATTGGAACCCCAAAAATGGGGATTGGAACCCCCCAAAAATGGGGATGGGAACCCCCCAAAAATGGGGATTGGAACCCCCAAAAATGGGGATTGGAACCCCCCAAAAATGGGGATGGGAACCCCAAAAATGCGGATTGGAACCCCCCAAAAATGGGGATGGGAACCCCCCAAAAATGGGGATGGGAACCCCAAAAATGCGGATTGGAACCCCCCAAAAATGGGGATGGGAACCCCCCAAAAATGGGGATGGGAACCCCAAAAATGGGGATGGGAACCCCCCAAAAATGGGGATTGGAACCCCAAAAATGGGGATGGGAACCCCCCAAAAATGGGGATTGGAACCCCAAAAATGGGGATGGGAACCCCCCAAAAATGGGGATTGGAACATCCCAAAAATGGGGATGGGAACCCCAAAAATGGGGATTGGAACCCCCCAAAATGGGGATTGGAACATCCAAAAAATGGGGATGGGAACCCCAAAAATGGGGATGGGAACCCCAAAAATGCGGATTGGAACCCCCCAAAAATGGGGAATGGAACCCCCCAAAAATGGGGATTGGAACCCCCCAAAAATGGGGATTGGAACCCCCCAAAAATGGGGATTGGAACCCCCAAAAATGGGGATGGGAACCCCCCAAAAATGGGGATGGGAACCCCAAAAATGGGGATTGGAACCCCCCAAAAATGGGGATTGGAACCCCAAAAATGGGGATGGGAACCCCCAAAAAATGGGGATAGGAACCCCCCAAAAATGGGGATGGGAACCCCCCAAAAATGGGGATGGGAACCCCAAAAATGGGGATGGGAACCCCAAAAATGGGGATGGGAACCCCCAAAAATGGGGATTGGAACCCCCCAAAAATGGGGATTGGAACCCCAAAAATGGGGATTGGAACCCCCCAAAAATGGGGATGGGAACCCCAAAAATGGGGATGGGAACCCCCCAAAAATGGGGATTGGAACCCCAAAATTGGGGATTGGAACCCCCAAAAATGGGGATGGGAACCCCAAAAATGGGGATGGGAACCCCCCAAAAATGGGGATGGGAACCCCCCAAAAATGGGGATTGGAACCCCCCAAAAATGGGGATGGGAACCCCAAAAATGGGGATGGGAACCCCCCAAAAATGGGGATTGGAACCCCCCAAAAATGGGGATGGGAACCCCAAAAATGGGGATTGGAACCCCCCAAAAATGGGGATGGGAACCCCAAAAATGGGGATGGGAACCCCCCAAAAATGGGGATTGGAACCCCCCATAAACAAAAATTCTCCCTCACTACCCGGAAACGGGGGCGGGCCCAGCCCGTCAATCACTCCCCGACTCCGCCCTCTTTCTCTATTAACCAATCAGATCTCGCCAGGCGTTAGGGAGTGGCCTAAGGCTGGTTGACAGTAAGACCACGCCCCCTAGCCGTTCTATAAGGTCACGATAACCTGTCAATCACGCATTGACCCCACCCCCTCCTGCTAGCCAATGAGGTTGCTCCTAGCTCGGGGCGGGACTCGTCAATCTCTTTGTCCCCGCCCATGTTCTCTTAGCCAATGAGTCCGCACCAAGTGCGGGGCGTGACCTATCAATCCCTTTTTGACCGCGCCCACTCCCCGTATCACCCAATGAAACCGCACCGAGCGCGGGGCGGGACCTCTCACTCTCCCAACGGCCACGCCCACCTCTCTTTTTTAACCAATGAGCCGCCGCCGCTCGCGGGGTGTGGCTGCTCCTTCTCCCTCCACTTCCGCCGCCGCCGCCGCGGCCGCGCCGTGGCCCCGGAGCCGCGCGGAGCCCCGGCCTCGCCGCTCAGCCCCGGCCATGGCGGCTCCGCTCTCGTAGCCGCGCCCGCCATGCCCAGCGGAGCCGCCGAGGCCAGCGAGGCCGCCGAGCCGCCGCTGCTGCTGCTCCAGCAGCGCCTACAAAGGCTCGGCCTCCGCCAGCCCGGCGCGCTGGAGCCGCCCGGCAAGGAGCAGGAGCAGGACGGCGGAGAGGCGGAGCTGAGGGAGGATGAGGGCGAGGAGGACGAGGGCGATGCGGCCGCCTTGTTGCTCCCCTCGCCGCTGCTGCCGGGTCTGCTGCCGCCCGGGCTGGATGCCGCTGAGGGGGCGGCCGGGGCGCGGGGGATGATGGCGGCCGTGCTGTCCCGCGCTTTCGGCGGGGCTCCGGCCACGGGCGGCGAGCAGACGGCGCTGCTCCGCAGGAAGAGCGTCAACACCACCGAGTGCGTGCCCGTGCCCAGCTCCGAGCATGTGGCCGAGATCGTGGGGCGCCAGGGTGAGTGAGGGCATGGCGCGGGGGGATCCCAGCACGGCGGCCGGGCCGGGGGCTCTCCCCTCACGGCCGGGGTGGGAGCCTCATCCTCACACCCTGGGGGTTCTGAACCCCTTCTCCTCTTCCTGCCATCCTGGGCACCCTCCTGTCCCCTCACGGCCCGGGTGGGAGCCTCATCCTCACACCCTGGGGGTTCTGAACCCCTTCTCCTCTTCCCTCCATCCTCGGGACCCTCTTCTCCCCTCACGGCCCGGGTGGGAGCCTCATCCTCACACCCTGGGGGTTCTGAACCCCTTCTCCTCTTCCTGCCATCCTGGGCACCCTCCTGTCCCCTCACGGCCCGGGTGGGAGCCTCAATTCACCCCCTGATGGTCCGGACCCCCTTCTCCTCTTCCCTCCATCCTGGGCACCCTCCTGTCCCCTCACACTCCAGTTCTGGACCCTCATCCTCACCCCTGAGGGTCCTGAATCCCTTCTCCACTTTCCCGCCAGTTTGGGACCCTCTTCTCCCCTCACACCCTGGGTGGGATCCTCATTTCACCCCCTGGGGGTCCTGAACCCCTTCTCCTCCTCCCTCCATCCTGGGCACCCTCCTGTCCCCTCACGGCCCGGGTGGGAGCCTCATCCTCACCCTCTGAGGGTCCTGAACCCCTTCTCCTCTTCCCCCCATCCTCGGGACCCTCCTGTCCCCTCACACCGTGGGTGGGAGCCTCATCCTCGCCCTCTGAGGGTCGGGGCCCCTTTCTCCTTCACCCCGCATTTTGGGGACCCTCTTCTGCTCTTCCCCCCATCCTGGGGACCATCCTAACCCCTCGCACTCCAGCTCTGGACCCTCATGTCTCCCCCTGAGGGTCCTGAGCCCCTTCTCCTCTTTCCTGCCCTTTTGGGGACCCTCCTGTCTGTCCTACCGGAGTTCCCGTTTTAGCAGCCCCTAAACTCAGCCTGTCTGTCCCTAAACTCAGCCTCTCTGCCCCTAAACTCAGCCTGTCTGCCCCTAAACTCAGCCTGTCTGCCCCTAAACTCAGCCTGTCTGTCCCTAAACTCAGCCTCTCTGCCCCTAAACTCAGCCTGTCTGCCCCTAAACTCAGCCTGTCTGCCCCTAAACTCAGCCTGTCTGCCCCTAAACTCAGCCTCTCTGCCCCTAAACTCAGCCTGTCTGCCCCTAAACTCAGCCTGTCTGCCCCTTAACTCAGCCTGTCTGCCCCTAAACTCAGCCTGTCTGCCCCTAAACTCAGCCTCTCTGCCCCTAAACTCAGCCTCTCTGCCCCTAAACTCAGCCTGTCTGTCCCTAAACTCAGCCTGTCTGCCCCTTAACTCAGCCTGTCTGCCCCTAAACTCAGCCTGTCTGCCCCTAAACTCAGCCTGTCTGCCCCTAAACTCAGCCTCTCTGCCCCTAAACTCAGCCTGTCTGCCCCTAAACCTGGTTTTTCTGCTCCTAAACTCAGCCTCTCTGCCCCTAAACTCAGCCTGTCTGCCCCTAAACTCAGCCTCTCTGCCCCTAAACTCAGCCTGTCTGCCCCTAAACTCAGCCTGTCTGCCCCTAAACTCAGCCTGTCTGCCCCTAAACCCAGCCTGTCTGCCCCTAAACTCAGCCTGTCTGCCCCTAAACTCAGCCTCTCTACTCCTAAACTCAGCCTGTCTGCCCCTAAACTCAGCCTGTCTGTCCCTAAACTCAGCCTGTCTGCCCCTAAACTCAGCCTCTCTGCCCCTAAACTCAGCCTGTCTGCTCCTAAACTCAGCCTGTCTGCCCCTAAACTCAGCCTGTCTGCCCCTAAACTCAGCCTCTCTGCCCCTAAACTCAGCCTGTCTGCCCCTAAACCTGGTTTTTCTGCTCCTAAACTCAGCCTCTCTGTCCCTAAACTCAGCCTCTCTGCCCCTAAACTCAGCCTGTCTGCTCCTAAACTCAGCCTGTCTGCCCCTAAACTCAGCCTGTCTGTCCCTAAACTCAGCCTGTCTGTCCCTAAACTCAGCCTCTCTGCCCCTAAACTCAGCCTGTCTGTTCCTAAACTCAGCCTGTCTGTCCCTAAACTCAGCCTGTCTGTCCCTAAACTCAGCCTGTCTGTTCCTCAACCTGGTTTTTCTGCCCCTAAACTCAGCCTTTCTGCCCCTAAACTCAGCCTGTCTGCCCCTAAACTCAGCCTCTCTACTCCTAAACTCAGCCTGTCTGTCCCTAAACTCAGCCTGTCTGTCCCTAAACTCAGCCTGTCTGTCCCTAAACTCAGCCTGTCTGCTCCTAAACTCAGCCTGTCTGCCCCTAAACTCAGCCTGTCTGTCCCTAAACTCAGCCTGTCTGTCCCTAAACTCAGCCTCTCTGCCCCTAAACTCAGCCTGTCTGCCCCTAAACTCAGCCTGTCTGCCCCTAAACTCAGCCTCTCTGCTCCTAAACTCAGCCTGTCTGCTCCTAAACTCAGCCTGTCTGCCCCTAAACTCAGCCTGTCTGTCCCTAAACTCAGCCTGTCTGTCCCTAAACTCAGCCTGTCTGCCCCTAAACTCAGCCTGTCTGCCCCTAAACTCAGCCTGTCTGCCCCTAAACTCAGCCTCTCTGCCCCTAAACTCAGCCTGTCTGTCCCTAAACTCAGCCTGTCTGCCCCTAAACTCAGCCTGTCTGTCCCTAAACTCAGCCTCTCTGCCCCTAAACCTGGTTTCTCTGCCCCTAAACTCAGCCTGTCTGACCCTAAACTCAGCCTGTCTGCCCCTAAACTCAGCCTGTCTGCCCCTAAACCTGGTTTTTCTGCCCCTAAACTCAGCCTGTCTGTTCCTAAACTCAGCCTGTCTGTCCCTAAACTCAGCCTGTCTGTCCCTAAACTCAGCCTGTCTGCCCCTAAACTCAGCCTGTCTGCTCCTAAACCTGGTTTTTCTGCCCCCAAACCCAGCCTGCCTGCCTCTAATCCTGGCCTTTCTGTTCCTAAACTCAGCCTTTCTGCCCCTTAGCCTGGCCTTTCTGTATTAATCCCAGCTTTTCTGCCCCTAAACTCAGCTTTTCTGCTTCTAAACCCCGCCTTTCTGCCCCTAATCACAGTTTTTCTATCCCTAAACTCAGTTTTCCGCCCCTAAACCCAGCCTTTCTGCCCCTAAACCCGACCTATTTTCCCCCAAATCTGGCCTGTCTGCCCCTAAACCCGGCCTTTGGGGCAGAAAAGCCAGGATTAGGGGCAGAAGAGATGGGTTTTGGGGCAAATAGGCCGGGTTTAGGAGCACAGAGACCAGGATTAAGGGCAGGCGGGCCGAGTCTAGTGGCAGAAAAACTGAGTTTAGGGACAGACAGGGCGGGTTTGGGGGCAGAAAAACCGGGATCAGGGACAGAAAAGCTCAGTTTGGGGGCAGAAAAACTGAGTTTAGGGTCAGAAAGGCTGGGTTTAGGGCAGAAGAGCTGAGTTTAGGGTCAGAAAGGCTGGGTTTAGGGACAGAAAAGCTGAGTTTAAGGGCAGAAAGGCTGGGTTTAGGGACAGAAAAGCTGAGTTTAAGGGCAGAAAGGCTGGGTTTAGGGACAGAAAAGCTGAGTTTAAGGGCAGAAAGGCTAGGTTTAGGGACAGAAAAGCTGAGTTTAAGGGCAGAAAGGCTGGGTTTAGGGACAGAAAAGCTGAGTTTAAGGGCAGAAAGGCTGGGTTTAGGGACAGAAAAGCTGAGTTTAAGGGCAGAAAGGCTAGGTTTAGGGACAGAAAAGCTGAGTTTAAGGGCAGAAAGGCTGGGTTTAGGGGCTGAAAGGCTCAGTTTAGGGACAGAAAGGTTCAGTTTAGGGGCAGGCTGGGTTTAGGGACAGAAAGGCTGGGTTTAGGGACAGAAAAGCTGAGTTTAGGGGCAGAAAAAACTGAGTTTAGGGGCAGAAATGCTGAGTTTAGGGGCAGACTGGGTTTAGGGTCAGAAAAGCTTGGTTTAGTGGCAGACAGGATGAGTTTAGGGTCTGAAAGGCCAGGATTAGGCACAGAAAGGCTGGGATTAGGGGCAGACAAACTGAGTTTAGGGGCAGAAAGGCTCGGTTTGGGGGCAGAAAGGCTGAGTTTGGGGGCAGAAAGGCTCAGTTTAGGGGCTGAAAGGCCAGGATCAGGGACAGAAAAGCTGAGTTTAGGGCCAGAAATGCTCAGTTTAGGGGCAGACTAGGTTTAGGGTCAGAAAAGCTTGGTTTAGTGGCAGACAGGATGAGTTTAGGGTCAGAAAGGCTGGGATTAGAAGCAGAAAAATTTTGATTTAGGGAAAGGCAGGCTGAGCTTAGGGGGAAAGGCTGAGTTTAGGGCCAGGAAATCCAGGTTTAGGGGCAGGCAGGCCGAGTTTAGGAGCAGAAAGGCTGGGTTTAGGGGGAGACAGGCCAGAATTTGGGGTAGAAAAGCCGTGTTTAGGGGCAGAAAAAACGGGATTAGTGGCAGAAAAGATGAGTTTTGGGGCAGAAAAGCCGGGTTTGGGGGCAGAAAAGCTGAGTTTTGGGGCAGAAAAGCTGAGTTTTGGGGCAGAAAAGAGGAGTTTTGGGGCAGAAAAGATGAGTTTTGGGGCAGAAAAGATGAGTTTTGGGGCAGAAAAGTTGGGATTAGTGAAAATCCTGCCAGATTTAGGCTCTTGCAGTTCAGAATTTAGGAGGACTGAGTTGATTCAATAGCTGAACAGATTAAAATGTAATTAATCAATTGATTGAAGTGGCTAATCAATTAATCAATGGATGGAGAGGGGTCCACTGGACATCGCCGGCGTGGGCTGGAATTGTCCCGGAGGTGGAAGTGCCCAGGGACACAGGGACACGGGTGGACACGGGTGGACACAGGGACACAGGGACAGGTGGACACAGATGGACACAGGGACAGGTGGACACAGATGGACACAGGGACATGGATGGACACAAGGACAGGTGGACACAGATGGACAAATGGACACAGATGGACACAGGGACACAGATGGACACAGATGGACACAGGGACATGGATGGACACAGGGATGGGTGGACACAGATGGACACAGATGGACACGGACTCAGGTGGACACAGATGGACACAGGGACATGGATGGACACAAGGACAGGTGGACACAGATGGACACAGATGGACACAAGGACAGGTGGACAGGGACACAAATGGACACAGATGGACACAAGGACAGGTGGACACAGATGGACACAGGGACATGGACACAGATGGACACAGATGGACACAAGGACAGGTGGACACAAGGACAGGTGGGCACAGGTGGACACAGGGACAGACGGACACAAGGACAGGTGGGCACAGGTGGACACAGATGGACCCAGGGACACGGACACAGGGACACAGATGGACACAAGGACAGGTGGACACAGGGACAGGTGGACACAAGGACAGGTGGGCACAAATGGACACAGGTGGGCACAGGTGGACACAGGTGGACACAGGTGGACACAGGGACACAGGTGGGCACAGGTGGGCACAGGGACACAAATGGACACAGGTGGGCACAGGGACACAGCTGCCCCCAGGGCCGGGCCGGCGCTCCCCAGCCGCTCCCTCTGACTCCGCTCTCCTCTCCCCCGGGCCAGGCTGCAAGATCAAGGCGCTGCGGGCCAAGACCAACACCTACATCAAGACGCCGGTGCGCGGCGAGGAGCCGGTGTTCGTGGTGACCGGGCGCCGCGAGGACGTGGCCGCGGCCAAGCGGGAGATCCTGGCGGCGGCCGAGCACTTCTCGCTGATCCGGGCGTCCCGCGGCAAGGGCGCGGCGGGGGCGGCGGGGGCGGCGGGGCCGTGCTGCGCGGCGGCGCTGCCGGGACACACCACGGTGCAGGTGCGGGTGCCGTACCGCGTGGTGGGGCTGGTGGTGGGGCCCAGGGGAGCCACCATCAAGCGCATCCAGCAGCAGACGCACACCTACATCGTGACGCCCAGCCGCGACAAGGAGCCGGTCTTCGAGGTGACGGGCATGCCCGAGAACGTGGACCGGGCGCGGGAGGAGATCGAGATGCACATCGCCACGCGCACCGGCGCCTTCCTGGAGCTCGGCGGCGACACCGACTTCCGCGACAACGGCACCGACGTCGGCTTCGAGGGCTCGACGCCCGGCCCCGCCTGGCTCGGCGCCCGGCCCGCCGCCCGCAGGTCGATGGTCTCCAGCTACCGCAACGACAGCTCCAGCTCGCTGGGCAGCGGCTCCACCGACTCCTACTTGGGCGGCGGCCGCCTGGCCGACTTCAGCCCCACCAGCCCCTTCGCCGCGGGCGGCTTCTGGTTCGGGGAGGCGCCGCCCGCCGCCGAGGAGCTGGCGCCGGACTCGCCCGCCTTCGAGCCCCTGCCCGCGCCCTCCCCGACCGTCTGGGCCCCGCCGGAGCCCGCGGCCGCCCCGCCGGGGCCGTGCGGCGAGCCCGGGGCCCCGCGGCGCGGCAGCCGGCCCCCCACGCCCCGGCTGTCGCCCACCTTCCCCGAGGGCCCCGAGCCGCCGCCGGCCCGGCGGGCCCGGGGCGAGCGGCCCGGGCTGCCCATCCACGCCCCGGCCTTCTCCAACGGTACCGACAGCTACTCCTCGTCCAACGGCGGCTCCACGTCCAGCTCGCCGCCCGAGAGCCGCCGCCGGCACGAGTGCGTCCTGTGCTTCGAGAGCGAGGCCACGGCCGCCCTGGTGCCCTGCGGCCACAACCTCTTCTGCCTGCAGTGCGCCGGCAGGATCTGCCACAGGGCCGCGCCCGCCTGCCCCGTCTGCCACAGCGCCGTCACCCAGGCCATGCGCATCCACTGCTGAGCGCTCGCCGCCGGGCTTGCCTGGCGCCGGGCCCGGGCCGGCCGCGGGAGCACCGGGACTGCTGTGGGAACACCGGGACTGCCGCGGGAACACCGGGACTGCCACAGGAACACCGGGACTGCTGTGGGAACACCGGGACTGCCACAGGAACACCCCGGGACTGCCACGGGAACACCGGGACTGCCACGGGAACACCCCGGGACTGCCACGGGAACACCGGTTCTGCCGCGGGAACACCGGGACTGCTGTGGGAACACCCGGTTCTGCCGTGGGAGCACCAGGACTGCTGTGGGAACACCCCAGTTCTGCTGTGGGAACACCGGGAGCCTACCCCAGGTACACCCCGGGAACACCCGGGTTCTGCCCCAGTTCTGCCGCGGGAACACCGGGACTGCCACGGGAGCACCCGGGTCTGCTGCAGGAGCACCCGGGTCTGCCCCCGGGAACACCCCGGTTCTGTCCCGGTTCTGTCCCGGGAACACCCCGGTTCTGTCCCGGGAACACCCCGGTTCTGTCCCAGTTCTGTCCCGGGAACACCCCGGTTCTGCCCCGGTTCTGTCCCTGGGAACACCCCGGTTCTGTCCTGGTTCTGTCCCTGGGAACACCCTGGCTCTGTCCCAGGAACACCCCGCTTCTGTCCCGGTTCTGCCCCGGTTCTGTCCCCGGGAACACCGCGGTTCTGTCCCGGTTCTGTCCCGGGAACACCCCGGTTCTGTCCCAGGAACACCCCGGTTCTGTCCCAGTTCTGCCCCTGGGAACACCGCGGTTCTGTCCCAGTTCTGCCCCGGTTCTGTCCCTGGGAACACCCCGGTTCTGTCCCAGGAACACCCCGGTTCTGTCCTGGTTCTGTCCCTGGGAACACCATGGCTCTGTCCCAGGAACACCCCGCTTCTGTCCCGGTTCTGCCCCGGTTCTGAAGGCCCCGGTTGGGCCGCAGCCCCGCCACTGCCGATGCTGCCTTCTCTGCACTGCCAGCGCTGCTCCGGGGGTGCCCTCGGGGGCTCTCGGGGCTGTCCCTCCCCGGCCGGCGGCCAGCGGCCAGCGGTGCCCGGAGCCCGGAGCCCGCCATCCCCCCCGGACCCCCCCGGATCCCCCCGGATCCCCCTGGATCCCCCCCGGATCCCCCTGGATCCCCCATCCTGGATCCCCCATCCTAGATCCCCCTGGATCCTCCAATCCCAGATCCCCCCGATCCCGGATCCCCCTGGATCCCCTTGGATCCCCCATCCTGGATCCCCCTGGATCCCAGATCCCCCTGGATCCCCCCGGATCCCCCCGGATCCCCCCGGATCCCGGATCCCCCCACCCAGATCCCCCCGGATCCCCCTGGATCCCGGATCCCTCCCGATCCCCCATCCCGGATCCCCCATCCCGGATCCCCCATCCCGGATCCCGGATCCCCCGGATCCCCGCTGGAGGCTGCGTTCCTCGCTGCGGAAAAGGGGACAGACGCTTGGGGGGCGCCTCTGCACCCCACAGTCAGCCGGGTTCCTCTCATCGGGGTCTCTCCAGTCACGGCTGCGAGACGGGAACGGGAAAAAGGAACGGGAACGGGAACGGAACGGGAACGGAACGGGAACGGGAACAGGAAAAGGAGAGGAAAGGAAAGGAAAGGAAAGGAAAGGAAAGGAAAGGAAAGGAAAGGAAAGGAAAGGAAAGGAAAGGAAAGGAAAGGAAAGGAAAGGAAAGGAAAGGAAAGGAAAGGAAAGGAAAGGAAAGGAAAGGAAAGGAAAGGAAAGGAAAGGAAAGGAAAAAGAAAAGAAAAGAAAAGAAAAGAAAAGAAAAGAAAAGAAAAGAAAAGAAAAGAAAAGAAAAGAAAAGAAAAGAAAGAAAAGGAAAGACAAAAGAAAAGAAAAGAGAAAAAGAAAAGAAAAGAGAAAAAGAAAAGAGAAAAGAAAAAGAAAAGACAAAAGAAAAGAGAAAAGAAAAGGAAAAGAAAAAAAAGAAAAGAGGAAAAAACAAAAGAAAAGAGAAAAGAAAAAAGAAAAAGAGAAAAGAGAAAAGACTTTCTTGAGTCCTCTCCTTGCATTTCAACCTGTGGATGTTTCCAGGTTTCATCCTCAGGACCTTCCCAAATCCGTGCTGGCGTACGCTAAAACGACAACAAAAAAAACAACAAAAAACAAAAAACAAAAAGAACAATATAAAAAAAAAACCCAAAAATGGAAAAAAAAAAAAAAAAAAGTAAGAAAAAGAAAAAAAAATTACAAAAAAAAAAAAAAAAAAACCACACACACAAAACACACAAAGCGGAGTTCTGGTGGATGTTTTCTATTTTTATTCTTTTTTTTGGTTTTTTTTTTCGGAAGCATTATTTTCCCAAGGCAAAGCTTTTTTCTCAGTATAACAGAATAAAAAAAAAAGAAAATTAAAAAAAAAAACCGAAGAAGAGGCGAGATGAAATCGCACGTGTGCCGAAGCAGCAGACGGGCAGAAAAACTTTTATTTTTTATTTCCACTTGAAGAGTTACATTTCGTACGACAAGTTTACAGATAAGGGTTTTTATTTTGTGATTCCGAGCCCCCGGAGCACGGGGCGGGGCCGGTTTGGAATTTGCTAATTTTGCTACACTTCTTTTGTTATGTATATGTCGGGAGGCGCTGGGGCCTTACAGATCCCCGGGTTAATTTGAGTTTAAAAATACAAATCCTTATATTTTATGATAAAAGGGCCTTTAACTGGTGACGGCCAAAGCACTGATATTATATATTTGCTGTAAAGAGAATTATAAGAGTTTTATTTTTCTGATATTAAAAGTTACTTAATAAAGACTGGTTTCCATTAGCTTGAAGGATGAGCCTGGCTGTGGCTTGGAGGGGAGCAGGGGGCAGAGAGACCCCAAAATCCTCCGGGGAGATCGCTGCCGGGGGTTTGGGGTCGGGGTCTCTGGTCAAGGTTTGGGTCGGGGTCTCTGGTCTGGGGTTGGGGTCTCTGATCAGGGGTTGGGGTCTCGGTCAGGGTTTGGGGTCTCTGATTTGGGTTGGGGTCTCTGATCCAGGTTTGGGTTGGGGTCTCTGGTCAGGGGTTGGGTTTGGGGTCTCTGGTCAGAATTTGGGTTGGGGTCTCTGATCTGGGGTTGGGGTCTCTGATCTGGGTTTGGGTTGGGGTCTCGGGTCAGGGGGTGGGTTTGGGGTCTCTGATTTGGGTTGGGGTCTCTGGTCTGGGGTTGGGGTCTCTGATCTGGGGTTGGGGTCTCGGTCAGGGGTTGGGTTGGGGTCTCCAATGGGGGATTTGGGTTGGGGTCTCTGGTCAGAATTTGGGTTGGGGTCTCTGGTCAGGGGTTGGGGTCTCTGATCTGGGGTTGGGGTCTCGGTCAGGGTTTGGGGTCTCTGATTTGGGTTGGGGTCTCTGATCCAGGTTTGGGTTGGGGTCTCTGGTCAGGGGTTTGGGTCTCTGATCTGGGGTTGGGGTCTCTGGTCAGGGTTTGGGTTGGGGTCTCTGATTTGGGTTGGGGTCTCTGGTCAGAATTTGGGTTGGGGTCTCTGGTCAGGGGTTGGGGTCTCCAATGAGAGATTTCGGGTTGGGGTCTCTGGTCAGGGGTTGGGGTCTCTGATCTGGGTTGGGGTCTCTGATCTGGGTTGGGGTCTCTGATCTGGGTTGGGGTCTCTGGTCAGGGTTCGGGTTGGGGTCTCCCTTGAGGGATTTGGGTTGGGGTCTCTGATCAGGGATTTAGGTTGGGGTCTCTGGTCAGGGGTCGGGGTCTCTGATCCAGGTTTGGGTCGGGGTCTCTGATCAGGGTTTGGGTCGGGGTCTCCAATGGGGGATTTGGGTCGGGGTCTCCAGTGCGGTCTGCGCTGGGATCTGGGGCTCCCGGGGTCGCTGTTCCCGCTCGGGGCCGCGGCTGCCGCGAGCCGGAATGGCAACCCCGGCCCGGGGAGCGCTCGCCCACAGGGTCCCGAGGGGTCCGGCACCGGCCCAAAGGGTCCCGCACTGGCCCAAAGGGTCCGGCACTGGCCCACAGGGTCCGGCACTGGCCCACAGGGTCCGGCACTGGCCCAGAGGGTCCGGCACTGGCCCACAGGGTCCGGCACTGGCCCACAGGGTCCCGCACTGGCCCAGAGGGTCCGGCACTGGCCCAGAGGGTCCCGAGGGGTCCGGCACTGGCCCAGAGGGTCCGGCACTGGCCCACAGGGTCCGGCACTGGCCCACAGGGCCATCCAGCTGACCTCTGGCCACCCTCGGGGCCGGGGCTGCTCCCGCTCCCCGCGGGCCATCGGCCGGGGCCGGGCGCGGTGGCGAGCTGGGGCTGGCCCAGACCCCGCTCCCGGTACCGGTACCGGGCAGCCCCCGCTCCCCTCCCCCTCCCGGTACCGGTACCGGGCAGCCCCCGCTCCCCTCCCGGTACCGGTACCGGGCAGCCCCCGCTCCCCTCCCGCTCCCGGTACCGGTACCGGGCAGCCCCCGCTCCCCTCCCGGTACCGGTACCGGTACCGGGCAGCTCCCGCTCCCCTCCCGGTACCGGTACCGGTACCGGGCAGCCCCCGCTCCCCTCCCGGTACCGGTACCGGTACCGGGCAGCTCCCGCTCCCCTCCTCCTCCCGGTACCGGTACCGGGCAGCCCCCGCTCCCCTCCCCCTCCCGGTACCGGTACCGGGCGGCCCCCGCTCCCCTCCCGCTCCCGGTACCGGTACCGGGCAGCTCCCGCTCCCCTCCCGGTACCGGTACCGGGCAGCCCCCGCTCCCCTCCCGGTACCGGTACCGGTACCGGGCAGCTCCCGCTCCCCTCCCGGTACCGGTACCGGTACCGGGCAGCCCCCGCTCCCCTCCCCCTCCCGGTACCGGTACCGGGCAGCCCCCGCTCCCCTCCCGGTACCGGTACCGGGCGGTGCCGCCGGCCGGGCTCGGGGTCCCGTCCGGTCCCTCCCGCCAGGGGCAGAGCGGGCACCGCACAAAGCTCGGATCCGGTTCTGGCGGCCCAAAGCTCGGATCCGGTTCTGGCGGCCCAAAGCTCGGATCCGGTTCTGGCGGCCCAAAGCTGAGCCGGGCTGAGCTGGGCTGTGCTGGGCTGTGCTGGGCTGGGCTGGGCTGGGCTGGGCTGGGCTGGGCTGGGCCGGCGGTGGCTGGCGCTGCTCGGGTGAGGATCGGCGCACTCATCCCGAGCAGCGGCGGGGACAGCCGGGGCTGCGGCTCGGGAGCTGCCCGGGCACCGCCGGGCCGGGCCGGACCGGGCTGGGCTGGGTTCTGAGCTGAGCTGGGCTGGGCTGGGCTGGGCTGGGCTGAGCTCTGACCTGAGCTCTGGGCTGGGCTGGGCTGGGCTGGGCTGGGCTGGGCTGGGCTCTGAGCTGAGCTCTGGGCTGGGCTCTGAGCTGAGCTCTGGGCTGGGCTCTGAGCTGAGCTCTGTGCTGGGCTGGGCCGGGCTGGGCCGGGCTGGGCTGGGCTGAGCTCTGAGCTGGGCTGGGCCGGGCCGGGCTGGGCTGGGCAGGGCTCTGAGCTGAGCTCTGTGCTGGGCTCTGAGCTGAGCTCTGGGCCGGGCTGGGCTGGGCTGGGCTCTGAGCTGAGCTCTGGGCTGGGCCGGGCTGGGCCGGGCTGGGCTCTGAGCTGAGCTCTGGGCTGGGCTGGGCTGGGCTGGGCCGGGCTGAGCTCTGTGCTGGGCTGGGCCGGGCTGGGCCGGGCTGGGCTGGGCTGGGCTGGGCTCTGAGCTGAGCTCTGTGCTGGGCTGGGCCGGGCTGGGCTGGGCTGGGCTCTGAGCTGAGCTCTGAGCTGAGCTCTGGGCTGGGCTGGGCTGGGCTGGGCCGGGCTGGGCCGGGCTGAGCTCTGAGCTGGGCTGGGCCGGGCCGTGCCGTGCCGCTGGATGTCCCCAGGGCTGCGCTGACCGTGGCCCAGCGGTGACTCCCTCCGGACCCCCGCGTCCCCAGAGCCGCCCCGGCGTGTCCCGGCTGTTCCCACCCCGTCCGGAGCGCACCGGGACGGGCCCTGGCCACCGCCGGCTGCTCCTGACCCCGCTGCCACCGCGGTGGCCCTGGGGGGACAGGCCCCGCTGGTCCCCAGAGCCACCGCTGCTGCCGGGGTGACAGATGGAGCGCCCGGGACAGCCGGGGACAGCCACCCCAAACCCCGCCGGGACACGGGCACCGGGACAGCCACCCCCTGTCCCTTGGGCCACCCGCGGGAACGGGAACGGAACCCTGGGCAGGGCGCTGGCAGGGTGACAGGGATGTCACAGCGCTGAGGGGTGACAGGGATGTCACAGCCCCACGGGTGACAGGGATGTCACAGCCCCACGGGTGACAGGGATGTCACAGCGCTGAGGGGTGACAGGGATGTCACAGCCCCATGGGGGTGACAGGGATGTCACAGCCCCACGGGTGACAGGGATGTCACAGCCCCTCAGGGGTGACAGGGATGTCACAGCCCCAGGGGTGACAGGGATGTCACAGCCCCAGGGGTGACAGGGATGTCACAGCCCCCCACGGGTGACAGGGATGTCACAGCCCCTCAGGGGTGACAGGGATGTCACAGCCCCAGGGGTGACAGGGATGTCACAGCCCCTCAGGGGTGACAGGGATGTCACAGCCCCACGGGTGACAGGGATGTCACAGCGCTCAGGGGTGACAGGGATGTCACAGCGCTCAGGGGTGACAGGGATGTCCCAGCCCCAGGGGTGACAGGGATGTCACAGCCCCACGGGTGACAGGGATGTCACAGCCCCCCACGGGTGACAGGGATGTCACAGCCCCAGGGGTGACAGGGATGTCACAGCGCTCAGGGGTGACAGGGATGTCCCAGCCCCACGGGTGACAGGGATGTCACAGCCCCAGGGGTGACAGGGATGTCACAGCCCCCCACGGGTGACAGGGATGTCACAGCCCCAGGGGTGACAGGTGTGTGACAGGTGTGACAGGTGGCACTGTGCCCGCTGGCCCCGGCCAGGGCTCGGTCTGGCCGTGTCCCCGGGCTCGGGATGTTCCCCGGCTGGAAACCGGGCCTGGCTGTGCCGGGCTCAGCCTAACCCCGAGCTCAGCCCCGAGCTCAGCCTAACCCCGAGCTCAGCCTAACCCCGAGCCCTGTCCCGAGTTCAGTCCCGAGCCCAGCCCAGCCCCGAGCTCAGCCCAGTCCCGAGCTCAGCCTAACCCCGAGCTCAGTCCCGAGCTCAGCCTAACCCCGAGCCCAGCCCCGAGCCCAGCCCCGAGCCCAGCCCCGGGCCCAGCCCCGAGCTCAGCCCAGCCCCGAGCCCAGCCTAACCCCGAGCTCAGCCCAGCCCAGCCCCGAGCCCAGCCTAACCCCGAGCCCAGCCCCGAGCCCAGCCCAGCCTAACCCCGAGCCCAGCCCAGCCCAGCCCCGGGCCCAGCCTAACCCCGAGCCCAGCCCAGCCCAGCCCCGGGCCCAGCTCTCCCCTCGCGGTGCCCGCCGCCCTCCTCGCTGGGCTCTCCGCGGCGTTTGTCGGCCGCGGGAAGAGGGAAAACCGCGATGAAACCGGGAAGCCGGCGCTGCCCCGCAGGACGAGGAGGGCGCGGTACCGGGCCCGGTTCGGCTCGGTGCTGTGGGTGGTGCCGCAGCCGGGGGAAGGACGGACGGACGGACGGACGGACGGACAGCGCTGAGCACAGCTGCGGGCAGCAGCCAGCCAGGAAGGTTCTGGAAGGAGAGCTCGGGGCCCGAGGGGCGCCCGTGGGGAGAGGCGGGGGGCTGGGGGGCTCGGGGGCAATGTCCGGGAGTGTCACCGCTCCCCCGGGAGCCGCGGGTGTCCCCACGGCTGTCCCCGTCCTGTCCCAGCCCCGACACCCAGCGGGCACTCACAGCACCCCGAAACCCACAGAAACTCCTCACACACTCCCCACAGCACCCCCAGTTCCCCTCCCGGCACTCACAGCACCCCCAATTCCCCCGACACTCACTGCACCCTCAATTTCCCCGACACTCCTCACGGCACCCCCAATTCCCCTCCCGGCACTCACAGCACCCCGAAACCCACAGAAACTCCTCACAGCACCCCGAAACCCCCAGAAACTCCTCACAGCACCCCGAAACCCACAGAAACTCCTCACAGCACCCCGAAACCCCCAGAAACTCCTCACAGCACCCCGAAACCCACAGAAACTCCTCACACACTCCCCACAGCACCCCCAGTTCCCCTCCCGGCCCCCGCTGCCCCGGGCTCCCCGCTGCCCCGGGCTCGGAGCCCCGGAGCTGCAGCCCCGGCCCGGAGCTGGCCCGGAACCGGCAGAACCCCCCGGAATGAACGCAGGAAGCCGGGAGTGAATCTTCACCTTCTTTAATCAACCCGGAGTCAGGGAGTCCCGGGGAGGTTTCCTGCGGTGTGTGTCACCCGCAGGCCGGCGGTGACGGGGAGCAGCGGAGGGGCCGCTGGCAGCCCCGCTCAGCGCGGGGCCGGAGCAGAGAAACCCTCCCCGCCTTTGCAGCCCGGAAAACGCCCGGAAAACGCCCGGAAAACGCCCGGAAAACGCCCGGAAAACGCCCGGAAAACGCCCGGGCGAGTTTCGGGGTGCGGGTGCTGCACAGCCCAGCGGAATCACAGCCTTGGGGCGCTACCAAAGCTGACCCACAAGGTGGAGAAGTTCACTGGAGCGGGTGCTGGTGCTCGCTGCGGCGGATTTTGGGGTGCCCCTCAGCACGGGGTGATTTGTTATGGCCGTGGGGCACAGGGGGTGCGGCTGTGGGGCACAGGGGTGCGGCTGTGGGGCACTCAGGGGTGCGGCTGTGGGGCACAGGGGGTGCAGCTGTGGGGCACAGGGGGTGCGGCTGTGGGGCACAGGGGGTGCGGCTGTGGGGTACGGGGGTGCAGTTGTGGGGCACAGGGGGTGCAGTTGTGGGGCACGGGCCAGCTGAGCTCTCCGGGGTTCCTCTGCCCCATCCCGGGTCCCTTCCCCCTCTCCTGTCCCCATCTCCTCTGTCCCGAGTGGCCCCACAGAGCCCCGGGTGGCCCCAGAGGGACCCGGGTGGCCCCACAGGGACCCGGGTGGCCCCACAGAGCCCTGAGTGGCCCCACAGGGACCCGGGTGGCCCCACAGGGACCCGGGTGACCCCACAGAGCCCTGAGTGGCCCCACAGGGACCCGGGTGGCCCCACAGGGACCCGGGTGGCCCCACAGAGCCCTGAGTGGCCCCACAGGGACCCGGGTGGCCCCACAGGGACCCGGGTGACCCCACAGAGCCCTGAGTGGCCCCACAGGGACCCGGGTGGCCCCACAGGGACCCGGGTGGCCCCGGAGAGCCCCGAGTGGCCCCACAGAGCCCTGAGTGGCCCCACAGGGACCCGGGTGGCCCCACAGGGACCCGGGTGGCCCCGGAGAGCCCCGAGTGGCCCCAGAGAGCCCCGAGTGGCCCCACAGGAACCCCGGTGGCCCCACAGATCAGGTGCCGCGGTGGGGGCTGGAGCAGGGAGGCAGCAGAGGCTCCTCAGGCCCGGTCTGAGACTCTCGGAGACCCCGGGTGCAGAGCGGCTGCCCCGGCAGGGACCGGGACCGGGACCGGGATCGGGATTGGGATCGGGATCGGGACCGGGATCGGGATAAGGATGAGGATGATGATCAGGACCAGGAGCAGGACTGGGATCAGTACCAGGATCAGGCTCAGGATCAGGACCAGGATCGGGATCGGGGTTGGGATCGGGATCAGGATCAGGATTAGGATCGGGATCGGGACTGGTATCGGGACAAGGATGAGGATGAGGATGAGGATGAGGATGAGGATGAGGATGAGGATGAGGATCAGGACCGGGATCAGGACCGGGATCAGGACCGGGATCAGTACCAGGATCAGGCTGAGGATCAGGACCAGGATCGGGATCAGGATCAGTACCAGGATCAGGATCAGGATCAGGACCGGGATCGGGATCAGTACCAGGACCGGGATCAGTACCAGGATTAGGACCAGGATTCAGGAGCAGGATCGGGATCGGGATCAGGATCAGGATCAGGATCAGGATCAGGACCAGGATCACGATCGGGATCGGGAGAGCCCTGCTCAGGGCTGCGGCAGCGGGAGCCCCCGGGCGCTGTCCCGGAGCTCGGGGACAGCAGCGCGGCCCTGCCCGAGCCGTGGCCAGCAGGACAGGCGTGGGGCGAGCCGGGCTCCCTGCCGGGGCACCCGGGCCAGGTGACAGCTGTCTGTCTGTGTGCCCCGGCGGGGACGGCGCTGTCCCGGGGTGTCGGTGCCCGCTGCCCAGGGACGGGCTGGGATCCTGCGGGTGCGCGGCGCTCCGGGGGAAGGAGCGGGGCGCCCGCCCGGGACACAGAGAGCTCCCGGCGGCTTTGGGGCCCGGGGAGAGCGGGGCCCGTCCTCCGCCTCGGGGACGGGCCCCGGGAGCCCGGGAGCAGCTTCCCCACCCGGAGCCCTCGTGGGGGGTCAGCCCCACACACCCCACACCGCCCCACACTGCCCCACACAGCCCATACTGCCCCACACTGCCCTACACTGCCCACACACCCCACATAGCCCCACACTGCCCCACACACCCCACACTGCCCCACACATCCCCACACTGCCCCACACATCCCCACATAGCCCCACACTGCCCTACACTGCCCCACACATCCCCACACTGCCCCACACATCCCCACACTGCCCCACACATCCCCACATAGCCCCACACACCCCACACACCCCACACTGCCCCACACTGCCCTACACTGCCCCACACTGCCCTACACTGCCCCACACAGCCCCACACTGCCCTACACTGCCCCACACATCCCCACACTGCCCCACACATCCCCACACTGCCCCACACATCCCCACATAGCCCCACACACCCCACACACCCCACACTGCCCCACACTGCCCCACACTGCCCCACACTGCCCTACACTGCCCCACACAGCCCCACACTGCCCTACACTGCCCCACACATCCCCACACTGCCCCACACATCCCCACACTGCCCCACACATCCCCACACTGCCCCACACCGCCCCACACAGCCCCACACACCCCACACTGCCCCACACCGCCCCACACAGCCCCACACACCCCACACTGCCCCACACTGCCCCACACACCCCACACACCCCACACACCCCACACTGCCCCACACACCCCACACTGCCCTACACTGCCCCACACATCCCCACACTGCCCCACACATCCCCACACTGCCCCACACACCTCACACACCCCACACACCCCACACTGCCCACACATCCCCACACTGCCCACACTGCCCCACACACCCCACACTGCCCCACACCGCCCCACACTGCCCCACACACCCCACACTGCCCCACACACCCCACACACCCCACACACCCCACACTGCCCCACACACCCCACACCGCCCCACACACCCCACACTGCCCCACACACCCCACACACCCCACACTGCCCCACACACCCCACACTGCCCTACACTGCCCCAGACATCCCCACACTGCCCCACACACCTCACACACCCCACACACCCCACACTGCCCCACACTGCCCTACACTGCCCCACACACCCCACACTGTCCCACACACCCCACACACCCCACACTGCCCCACACACCCCACACTGCCCCACACATCCCCACACTGCCCCACACACCCCACACACCCCACACACCCCACACACCCCACACACCCCACACACCCCACACTGCCCCACACATCCCCACACTGCCCCACACACCCCACACACCCCACACACCCCACACACCCCACACACCCCACACACCCCACACTGCCCACACTGCCCCACACTGCCCACACTACCCCACACACCCCACACACCCCACACACCCCACACTGCCCACACTGCCCCACACTGCCCACACTGCCCCACACACCCCACACTGCCCCACACTGCCCCACACTGCCCCACACTGCCCACACTGCCCCACACACCCCACACTGCCCCACACTGCCCCACACACCCCACACTGCCCCACACTGCCCCACACTGCCCCACACACCCCACACTGCCCCACACTGCCCCACACTGCCCCACACAGCCCCACACTGCCCCACACACCCCACACACCCCACACACCCCACACACCCCACACACCCCACACACCCCACACACCCCACACACCCCCACACTGCCCTACACTGCCCCACACTGCCCCATACACCCCACACATCCCCACACTGCCCCACACATCCCCACACTGCCCCACACATCCCCACATAGCCCCACACACCCCACACACCCCACACTGCCCCACACTGCCCCACACTGCCCCACACTGCCCTACACTGCCCCACACAGCCCCACACTGCCCTACACTGCCCCACACATCCCCACACTGCCCCACACATCCCCACACTGCCCCACACATCCCCACACTGCCCCACACCGCCCCACACAGCCCCACACACCCCACACTGCCCCACACCGCCCCACACAGCCCCACACACCCCACACTGCCCCACACTGCCCCACACACCCCACACACCCCACACACCCCACACTGCCCCACACACCCCACACTGCCCTACACTGCCCCACACATCCCCACACTGCCCCACACATCCCCACACTGCCCCACACACCTCACACACCCCACACACCCCACACTGCCCACACATCCCCACACTGCCCACACTGCCCCACACACCCCACACTGCCCCACACCGCCCCACACTGCCCCACACACCCCACACTGCCCCACACACCCCACACACCCCACACACCCCACACTGCCCCACACACCCCACACCGCCCCACACACCCCACACTGCCCCACACACCCCACACACCCCACACTGCCCCACACACCCCACACTGCCCTACACTGCCCCAGACATCCCCACACTGCCCCACACACCTCACACACCCCACACACCCCACACTGCCCCACACTGCCCCACACTGCCCACACTGCCCCACACACCCCACACTGTCCCACACACCCCACACACCCCACACTGCCCCACACACCCCACACTGCCCCACACATCCCCACACTGCCCCACACACCCCACACACCCCACACACCCCACACACCCCACACACCCCACACACCCCACACTGCCCCACACATCCCCACACTGCCCCACACACCCCACACACCCCACACACCCCACACACCCCACACACCCCACACACCCCACACTGCCCACACTGCCCCACACTGCCCACACTACCCCACACACCCCACACACCCCACACACCCCACACTGCCCACACTGCCCCACACTGCCCACACTGCCCCACACACCCCACACTGCCCCACACTGCCCCACACTGCCCCACACTGCCCACACTGCCCCACACACCCCACACTGCCCCACACTGCCCCACACACCCCACACTGCCCCACACTGCCCCACACTGCCCCACACACCCCACACTGCCCCACACTGCCCCACACTGCCCCACACAGCCCCACACTGCCCCACACACCCCACACACCCCACACACCCCACACACCCCACACACCCCACACACCCCACACACCCCACACACCCCACACACCCCCACACTGCCCTACACTGCCCCACACAGCCCCACACAGCCCACACACCCCACACTGCCCCACACATCCCCAGCTGCCTGCGCTCGGAGCTCCCGGTCTGTCCCAGCGCTGAACAAACGCGCCCCCAGTTTAACCCAAGAACCCCGTCTGGATGAGCCCCGGGCCGGGCAGCAGAACCTGCACCAGAACCTGGATCCTGCAGGGCGGGGAGCAGAACCCGGAGCAGAACCCGGAGCAGAACCCGGAGCAGAACCCGGAGCAGAACCCGGATCCCCCAGGGCAGGGAGCAGAACCCGGAGCAGAACCCGGAGCAGAACCCGGAGCCCCCAGGGCGGGGAGCAGCCGGCAGGATCCCCCCGCGCTGGGGCGATGCCGATGTCCCCCCGCACACCAACCCTGCGGGGATGGAGCCATCGAACACTCCCGAAACCTGCGGGCAGCGTCCGGCCGGGCAGCGCAGGGAGCCCCGGAACACGGGGGGACAGCGGGGGGACAGCGGGGAGCCAGGGCTGACAGAGGGGTGACAGTGGGGATACAGAGGGGTGACAGTGGGGATACAGAGGGGTGACAGCAGGGATGACAGAGGGGTGACAGCAGGGATGACAGAGGGGTGACAGTGGGGATACAGAGGGGTGACAGTGGGGATACAGAGGGGTGACAGTGGGGATACAGAGGGGTGACAGTGGGGATACAGAGGGGTGACAGCAGGGATGACAGAGGGGTGACGCAGGGATGACAGAGGGGAGACCTCAGGGTGACAGCAGGGCCACAGTGGGGCTCGCATGAGAGGGGAGAGGGGAGCAGCAGGGTGGGCAGCAGGGTGAGAGCTTGGTGGGTTAACTCACTCCTGGCGGGGTTAACTCACTCCTGGCGGGGTTAACTCACCCACTCCTGGTGGGATTAACTCACTCCTGGCGGGTTAACTCACTCCTGGCGGGATTAACTCACTCCTGGTGGGGTTAACTCACTCCAGGCGGGATTAACTCATTCACTCCTGGCGGGTTAACTCACTCCTGGCAGGGTTAACTCACTCCTGGCAGGGTTAACTCACTCCTGGCGGGTTAACTCCTGGCGGGTTAACTCACTCCTAGCAGGGTTAACTCACTCACTCCTGGCGGGTTAACTCACTCCTGGCGGGGTTAACTGACTCCTGGTGGGGTTAACTCACTCCTGGCGGGGTTAACTCACTCACTCCTGGCAGGGTTGGTTATCTCCTGGCAGGGTTGGTTATCTCCTGGCGGGGTTGGTTATCTCCTGGCAGGGTTGGTTATCTCCTGGCAGGGTTGGTTATCTCCTGGCGGGGTTGGTTATCTCCTGGCGGGGTTGGTTATCTCCTGGAGGGTTAACTCACTCCTGGCGGGGTTGGTTATCTCCTGGCAGGGTTGGTTATCTCCTGGTAGGGTTGGTTATCTCCTGGCAGGGTTGGTTATCTCCTGGCGGGGTTACCCGAGCAGCTCCAAGCTCAGGGGACAATTCCAGCGGCCCGAGAGCCCTGGCTGCGGCGCAGAGCGGGACAGCACGGCTGCCAGGGAGCTGCGGCTCCCTCCCGGCTCTGACACAACCGCCGGCCTCTCACATCTCAGAGCCTGCTCCTGCTGCTGCTGTCCCTGCTGCTGTCCCTGCTGCTGTCCCTGCTGCTGTCCCTGCTGCTGTCCCTGCTGCTGTCCCTGCTGTCCCTGCTGCTGTCCCTGCTGCTGTCCCTGCTGCTGTCCCTGCTGCTGTCCCTGCTGTCCCTGCTGCTGTCCCTGCTGTCCCTGCTGCTGTCCCTGCTGCTGTCCCTGCTGCTGTCCCTGCTGTCCCTGCTGTCCCTGCTGCTGCCGAGTGTCCCTGCCGCTGTCCCTGCTGTCCCTGCCGCTGTCCCTGCTGTCCCTGCTGTCCTGCTGTCCCTGCTGTCCCTGCTGCTGTCCCTGCTGCCCAGCGCGTCCCAGCCCTCTGTGCGCTGCCTTTTATCCCTTCTCATGAAAGCACAGAAGCTGATTTAACAGCGCATTAAAAACTAAGATTGTCTCGTTCCACAGCTGCTCCTCGGGGAGCTGCTCGGCGATGAATGCCTTTCAGCTTTTACTGCCTCTGCCTCCTCCTGCTGTGCCTGCAGTGATTTCCTGCAATAAAATCACCAGGAATTGTTCTGTTCCGAACATTTCGGGCTGTCCGTGTCCTGCGCCGCAGGTGGAGAGCTGCCGAGCACCTGCCCGGGATCTCTCCTTGGCGACTGAAAGGCAGGCAGGAGCAGCAGGCTGAGCCAGCCGCTCCCATTTCGGCACAACCAAAGCCCCAAAAGGCCAGGAGGGGTGCGGGGTCCCTGCTGGGCAAAGCCGAACAGCCAAAACCCGGGAGCAGAGCGCAGGCCGCCCCTCCCCAGGGGGAACAGGGCGGTCTCGTTAGGAGCCGGCCTGCGGGAGAACACCGAAATGACTGAAAACGGGAGAACGGGCCCATTTCTGCCTCGGGAGCCGGCCCGCCGCCTCCCCGGGCGGGAATTCCAGCCTGCGGGAACAGCAGCACCTCAGCACTGCCGCACCGGATCCCACCGGGTCCCGCCGGGTCCCACCGGGTCCTGCCGGGTCCTGCCGGGTCCCACCGGGTCCCACCGGGTCCCACCGGATCCCACCGGGTCCCACCGGATCCCGCCAGGTCCCACCGGGTCCCACCGGGTCCCACCGGGTCCCACCGGGTCCTGCCGGGTCCCACCGGGTCCCATCGGATCCCACCGGATCCCACCGGATCCCGCCGGGTCCCGCCGGATCCTGACGCTCCCGGGGCTCCGGGGGATCCCTGCGGGGTCTCCGGGCTGCCGAGCCCTGCCCTGCGCCGGCCCGGCTCCCTCCTCATCCCCGGACAGACGGACAGGGGTGACAGCACAGACAGGGGTGACAGCACAGACAGGGGTGACAGGACAGACAGGGGTGACAGCACAGAAGTGACCAGGCCAGGCTTTCACCAAGGAGCAGCCACAGGAAGCGAAGCAGGTTTGACCCATCAGGAACCCCTCCCATGGCTGGCTGATCCTGCCCCGCTGATCCTGCCCCAGCTGCTGATCCTGCCCCGCTGATCCTGCCCCAGCTGCTGATCCTGCCCCGCTGATCCTGCCCCGCTGATCCTGCCCCGCTGATCCCGCCCCGCTGCTTACTCTCCCCCAGCCGATGACTCTCCCCCGGCCCCTGGTTCTCCCCTGGCCCCTGGTTCTCCCCCGGCCCCTGGTTCTCCCCTGGCCCCTGGCTCTCCCCCGGCCCCTGGTTCTCCCCTGGCCCCTGGCTCTCCCCCGGCCCCTGGTTCTCCCCCAGCCCCTGGTTCTCCCCCAGCCGATGGTTCTCCCCCAGCTGCAGGTTCTCCCCCGGCCCCTGGTTCTCCCCCGGCCCCTGGTTCTCCCCCGGCCCCTGGTTCTCCCCCGGCCCCTGGTTCTCCCCCGGCCGCTGCCGCTGCCCGGGCTGCGGGAAGGAGCGCGTGGCTCGGATCGAGGTCTCACAAGCTGAATGTTTACAAAGGGGGTTTCCAGCCTTTTATTGTCACTGGAGCTAGAGACGGCGCAGACGTGTCCCGGAGCCACTGCCCCTGCTGCGCTCACCCATGGCAGAGGGCTGAAACAACCAGGAGGAATAAAAACAGGTTTGCCATCTTGCCCTGAGTGGAAACGGTGAACAGATACAAAATCCCGGCCCTCAACACCCGTGGGCTACCGCGCGTACTTCCCGTGATACACGCCAGTAAAAAGAGTCATGCAAATCCAACCGCAGCACATGCTAAAAGGGGTTTTTTTTCTTTTTTTTTGAGTAAAATCATAAAAGTCAGTAGTAATTATGAAAAGGCGTTCCTGCCATCAGGCACTCACGATGAGATCTCAACGCTGCCCTGCTGGGTGTTTCGCCTTAAAGCGAGTGCCGGCACTGGAAGCATCCGCTTCCTTTAGTGTTGTAAAACTCAGGTGGTTATGGAAATAAAAAAATCTACTATGTCTTTTTTTTTTGTTTTTTTTTTTTTGCTTTAACAACTAACGAAGTTTGTGACCAATGCCAACAACGAATGCGTGTCATCCCCTCGCTTTTTGGCAGCTGCTAGGCTTTAACCTGGAAAAATCATAAGGTGATCATCAACAAAATAAAGGATTCTCCTGTTAACTACTGTTCCCTAAACAGAATATCACAAATCAGCTGGAATTTGAAAGTCGCTACAAGGTAAATGTTTTTAACTACTAGGAGGGATTTTCAGATATAAATATATATATAATATATATTCTGCATACAAAAGGCTCCCGTGAGGCTGGTCAGCGAGGTGCCGAGGCGGGGAAGGGCAGTTCCCAAGGGAACAACCCCCGAGTCTCTGTGAAGCCTTCACCCTCCGCCCCAGGCCCCGTGTCACGGCTACCGCGTCCTGGGAACAGCCCCAACGACCCCAACCCCGCGCGTCCCCACTCTTCCTGCTGACAGCAAGGCGGCAAACACATTTTTAAAACCTGTTTTCAGAAGGTTAAGCAGAAGGGAAGTAAAATATATCTGTAGGTTATGAACAGAAGGGTGTTTTACGCGGCAGCCTCCCCGGGACGGCGGCGGGGTCAGTCCAGGGGCTGCGGGTCGGCGATGGGCATGGTGTGCAGCACCTCGTCCAGCAGCTGCAGCGCGCGGTGCAGGTGGATCTCGATCCAGCACGGCGTCTCCTTGATGCTCTGCCGGGGGTAGTCGGGCCCCCAGCCCTTCACGAAGCTCATCCGCAGGATGCACAGCCGGCGCAGGTCGTCCACGCCGATGCCGGCCGCGGCCGACAGACCTGCCGGGAGAGGGGCAGGGTGATGCTGTGCTGCCCCGTAGACAGCTGCCCCATAGACAGCTGCCCCACAGACAGCTGCCCCATAGAGAGCTGCCCCATAGAGAGCTGCCCCATAGACAGCTGCCCCATAGAGAGCTGCCCCATAGACAGCTGCCCCACTGCCCCACTGACCCCGCAGACCTGCCGGGAGAGGGGCAGGGTGATGCTGTGCTGCCCCATAGACAGCTGCCCCATAGAGAGCTGCCCCATAGACAGCTGCCCCATAGACAGCTGCCCCATAGACAGCTGCCCCATAGAGAGCTGCCCCATAGACAGATGCCCCATAGACAGCTGCCCCATAGAGAGCTGCCCCATAGACAGCTGCCCCATAGACAGCTGCCCCATAGAGAGCTGCCCCATAGAGAGCTGCCCCACTGCCCCCACAGGCCTGCCGGGAGAGGGGCAGGGTGATGCTGTGCTGCCCCATAGACAGCTGTCCCATAGACAGCTGCCCCATAGACAGCTGCCCCACTGCCCCACTGACCCCGCAGACCTGCCGGGAGAGGGGCAGGGTGATGCTGTGCTGCCCCATAGACAGCTGCCCCATAGACAGCTGCCCCATAGACAGCTGCCCCACTGCCCCACTGACCCCGCAGACCTGCAGGGAGAGGGGCAGGGTGATGCTGTGCTGCCCCATAGACAGCTGCCCCACTGACCCCACTGACCTGCCGGGAGAGGGGGCACTGCGGCTCTGTGCTGCCCCATAGATCCACAGAGCTGCCCCACAGACCCACGGACCCCACAGACCTGCCAGGAGAGGGGGCATGGTGCTTCTGTGCTGCCCCGTAGAGAGCTGCCCCACTGAGAGCTGCTCCACTGCCCCACTGACCCCACAGACCTGCTGGGAGAGGGGGCATGGTGCTTCTGTGCTGCCCCACTGAAAGCTGCCCCACTGACCCCCCAGTGCTGCCCCACAGACCCCACTGTCCCCACTCTGCTCCGGGCACTCTCCCGCCCGCCAGGCCCTCGCTAGCACCCAGCCACGGCTCCTCTGCCCCAGCGCAGCTTCAGCTGCTGCAGCTCTGCCCCCCTGAGCTGCACGGTCAGAGCCGGGGAAAGCTTTGGGCTGGACCTCAGAGCCACCAGTGCCACCCCTGCCATGGCAGGGCCACCTTCCAGTGTCCCAGGCTGTTCCAAGCCCTGTCCAGCCTGGCCTTGGACACTGCAGGGATGCAGGGGCAGCCCCAGCTGCTCTGGGCACCCTGTGCCAGGGCCTGCCCACCCTCCCAGCCAGCAATTCCTTGCCAATATCCCGAGATCCCGTCTGGCCGCACAGAAAGCCGAGGGGATGACCCAAGCCAGCTGCGGTGTGTGAATCACGCTTGGGACAGGCGGTCACGGCGCTGCTGAGGACTCGGGAGCCAGAACTCAGCCTGGCTTAGCAAACAGCACCGCTCCCGCTGACGGAGCAGGACGGTAAACACAGCTGGCACCTCGAAGCACCGGCACAAGAAAGCCACCGGCACTGCTCAGAACGCCCGCCACGGTTCCCTGAGCGCTGGGGAGAGGCCAGGGCACAGCACGGGGAGCCCTGCGGCACCCGCAGCAGCCACAGCCGGGCCAGCGCTCGGAAGGCTCTGGAACAAGGCCGGGAACGCGGAGTTTGGGAAGTAAGGGAACAGCAGCCCGAGTGACAGTGACGAGAGCAGGGGCACAAGCGCTGCCCCGGCTCCCCCAGCAGCTGCAGCGGGTGTTGCGGCCCTGCACGGGCTGCGTTTGGCAGTGCTGCCGGCTCTGCGGTGTGTGGAGGAGCAAACACATACGCACTGCACACACAGACAAACACCTACACACACACACACACAGACACACACTGACAGACAGACACACACACACACACACACAGGGTGTGTCACACACACACACACACACACACAAACACACACACACAGACACACAGACACACACTGACAGACAGACACACACAGACACACACACACACACACACACACACAGACACACACACACACACACACACACACAGACACACACAGACACACACACACACACAGACACACACAGACACACACAGACACAGACACACACACAGACACACACACAGTGCACACACACACACACACACACACACACTGCACACACACACAAACACCTACACACACACACACACACACACACACTGCACACACAGACACACAGACACACACACACAGACACACACACAGGGTGTGTCACACACACACACACACACACACACACACACACAGACACACAGACACACACAAACACCTACACACACACACACAGAGCCGGGCAGGGCTGTGAGCAGGCAGAGAGCACAGCACTGGGCTTGGCCTCGGACGGCCGGGATCCGTGCTCCGGGATCTGTGCTATGGAATCTGTGCTCGGGGATCTGGGATCTGTGCTCTGGGATCTGTGCTCTGGGATCTGTGCTCCGGGATCTGTGCTCGGGGATCTGGGATCCATGCTCCGGGATCTGTGCTCCGGGATCTGTGCTCTGGGATCTGTGCTCTGGGATCTGGGATCTGTGCTATGAGATGTGGGATCAGGGACCTGTGCTCTGCTCTGGGACCTGTGCTCTGGGATCTGTGCTCTGTGCTCGGGGATCTGGGATCTGTGCTCTGGGATCTGGGATCTGTGCTCTGTGCTCGGGGATCTGTGCTACGGGCAGGGATGGAGCTGTGACCCATGGACACTGCCCCATAGGCACAGTGTGGGGCAGGGATGGAGCCGTACCCCCCAAGCCGTGCCCCCCGAGCCGTGCCCCACAGAGCTGTGTGGGGCAGGGATGGAGCCGTACCCCCCGAGCCGTGCCCCCCGAGCCGTGCCCCACAGCGGAGGCAGGCCGTGCTGTACTCACTGATGGCCGGCGCGATGCCCCCGACGGAGCCGGGCCCGGGGATGTTGCCGGCCACGGCGGCGGCCTGGGCTGCGGCGGCGGCCTGCGCGGTGGCCGCCTGCTGCTGCATCTGCCGGTGGCACTGCCGCAGGTCAAACACCTGCCAGGAGCAAACACACACGGGCTCAGACCCACGGCACCGCTGCCCCACTGCCCCATGGCCACACTGCCCCATAGCTACACTGCCCCATGGCCACACTGCCCCATGGCCCCAGAGCCACACTGCCCCATGGCCACACTGCCCCATGGCCACACTGCCCCATAGCCCCAGAGCCACACTGTCCCATGGCCACACTGCCCCATGGCCACACTGCCCCATGGCCCCATGGCCACACTGCCCCATAGCCATGGCCACACTGCCCCTTGGCCACACTGCCCCATGGCCATGGCCACACTGCCCCAGAGCCACACTGCCCCATAGCCCCATGGCCACACTGCCCCATAGCCCCAGAGCCACACTGCCCCTTGGCCACACTGCCCCATAGCCACACTGCCCCAGAGCCACACTGCCCCATGGCCACACTGCCCCATAGCCATGGCCACACTGCCCCATGGCCACACTGCCCCATAGCCCCAGAGCCACACTGCCCCATAGCTATGGCCACACTGCCCCATGGCCACACTGCCCCATAGCCCCAGAGCCACACTGCCCCATGGCCACACTGCCCCATGGCCACACTGCCCCATAGCCATGGCCACACTGCCCCATGGCCACACTGCCCCATAGCCATGGCCACACTGCCCCATAGCCCCACTGCCCCATAGCCACACTGCCCCATAGCCCCAGAGCCCCAGAGCCACACTACCCCATAGCCACACTGCCCCATGGCCACAGAGCCCCAGAGCCACACTGCCCCATAGCCACACTGCCCCTTGGCCACAGAGCCCTAGAGCCACACTGCCCCATAGCCACACTGCCCCATAGCCACACTGCCCCATAGCCACACTACCCCATAGCCACACTGCCCCATAGCCACACTACCCCATAGCCACACTGCCCCATGGCCACACTGCCCCATGGCCACAGAGCCCCAGAGCCACAGAGCCCCAGAGCCACACGGCCCCATAGCCACACGGCCCCATGGCCACACTGCCCCATGGCCACAGAGCCCCAGAGCCACAGAGCCCCAGAGCCACACGGCCCCATAGCCACAGAGCCCTAGAGCCACAATGCCCCACTGCCCCAGAGCCATGGCTACACTGCCCCATAGCCACAGCCCCACAGCCCCACGGCCCCACTGCCCCATAGCCATGGCCACACTGCCCCACAGCCCCACTGCCCCACAGCCACAGCCCCACAGCCCCGACCCCACATCCCCATGGCCCCACAGCCCCAGCCCCACAGCCCCACTGCCCCACAGCCCCATGGCCCTACAGCTACAGCCCCACAGCCCCACAGCTCCAGCCCCACAGCTCCATCCCCACATCCCCACAGCCACCCCGGGAACTGCAAACCTCCCTGTCTCGGTTTCTAGCGCACTAATCCCTAAGCCAACCCCAATCCTTCTGACGATGTCACCGGCTGCGGCAGCAGCAGAGCCTGCCCAAAGCAGAACCCCGTGTCTGAAGGGGCACACGGGCAGATTAAATCCCTGCTGCTCTCTCAGAAACCCAGGAAAACGCAGGTACAAACTAAAACACCCCGCGAGGACCGCTCTGTGTCACTCTAGGGTGACAGCCTGTCCGAAAGGAATGCAGGGAGTGACAGGCCCGGGGCTGCAGCATCCGTTTGAATGAATTAGTGACAAATTCTGAGTGCCAAATGTGGCCGTGTTTGGTATAAATGAATTAATGACAAATTCTGAGTGCCAAATGTGGGCTGTGTTTGGTATAAATGAATTAATGACAAATTCTGAGTGCCAAATGTGGCCGTGTTTGGTATAAATGAATTAATGACAAATTCTGAGTTGCAAATGTGGCCGTGTTTGGTATAAATGAATTAATGACAAATTCTGAGTGCCAAATGTGGCTGTGTTTGGTATAAATGAATTAATGACAAATTCTGAGTGCCAAATGTGGCCGTGTTTGGTATAAATGAATTAATGACAAATTCTGAGTGCCAAATGTGGCTGTGTTTGGTGTCAATGAATGAATGACAAATTCTGAGTGCCAAATGTGGCTCTGTTTGGTATAAATGAATTAATGACAAATTCTGAGTGCCAAATGTGGCTGTGTTTGGTGTCAATGAATGAATGACAAATTCTGAGTGCCAAATGTGGCTGTGTTTGGTATAAATGAATTAGTGACGAATTCTGAGTGCCAAATGTGGCTGTGTTTGGTGTCAATGAATGAATGCCAAATTCTGAGTGCCAAATGTGGGTTCCATTTGGTATAAATGAATTAATGCCAAATGCGGGTTTTGTTTGGCATCAATGAATGAATGCCAAATAATTAATGCCAAATAATTAATGCCAAATTCAGGTTCCATTTGGTATCAATGAATGAATGCCAAATGCAGGTTGTGTTTGGCATCAATGAATGAATGCCAAATAATTAATGTCAAATTCAGGTTCCATTTGGTGTCAATGAATTAATGCCAAATGCAGGTTCCGTTTGGTATCAATGAATGAATGCCAAATTCAGGCTCCATTTGGTGTCAGTGAATGAATACCAAACGCAGGCTGTGTTTGGTGTCAATGAATGGATGCCAAATAATTAATGCCAAATTCAGGTTCCATTTGGTACAAATGAATTAATGCCAAATGCAGGCTGTGTTTGGCACCTCGGTGAGCAGCCAACGCTATTTAACACATGTACAGAGCTCTGCTCTGGCCCTGCAGAGCTCATGCACCGAGCTCCTGGGGTTTCTCTCACCCTCACCGTTAAGAACACAAACCCCTGGGAATTTGGTGCAGTTTAAGGCAGGATTGGTGTTTCTGTCAGTGAGCCTTGTCCCACACAAGTTCACAGTCTGTCAGAGGCAGATCCCAGTAGGAATCTCCCCAAAACCATTTGTTCCCATGCAGCCTCCCCATCGCTTCATGCTCACAACCCTTCAACATCACACACCCTGAACTGCTGCTGCCTCCACAACTCCGCTCTCCTTGCTGGAAACAAACAGCCAACGCAAGCTGAAACACCCCCTAAATCCTGGGGCAAGCTGAAACACCCCCTAAATCCTGGGGCTGAAAACACCCCCTAAATCCTGGGGCTGAAACACCCCCTAAATCCTGGGGCTAGAAACACCCCCTAAGTCCTGGGGCTGAAACACCCCCTAAATCCTGGGGCTGAAAACACCCCCTAAATCCTGGGGCTAAGAACACCCCCTAAGTCCTGGGGCTGAAACACCCCCTAAATCCTGGGGCTGAAAACACCCCCTAAATCCTGGGGCTGAAACACCCCCTAAATCCTGGGGCTGAAACACCCCCGAAATCCTGGGGCTGAAACACCCCCTAAATCCTGGGGCTGAAACACCCCCTAAATCCTGGGGCTGAAACACCCCCTAAATCCTGGGGCTGAAACACCCCCTAAGTCCTGGGGATAAAAACACCCCCTAAATCCTGGGGCTGAAACACCCCCTAAATCCTGGGGCTGAAACACCCCCTAAATCCTGGGGCTGAAACACCCCCTAAATCCTGGGGCTGAAACACCCCCTAAGTCCTGGGGCTGAAGCCACGGAGAGCTGGGGTCCGGCAGAGGGTGGCCCCCGTGGCAGCCCGGTGTGGGGCGGGCTCTGGGAGCGCCCGGGGAGCGCGTTACGAGGGCTGGGGCCTCTGCGAGCCGGGAGAAGGGGGTGCGTTAACGCTGTCCCCCCCCGTGTGTGTGTGTGTGTCCCCCATGTGTGTCCCCCATGTGTGTCCCCCTGTGTGTCCCCTGTGTCCCCCCCGTGTCCCCCCATGTGTCCCCCATGTCCCCTGTGTGTCCCACGTGTGTCCCCTGTGTGTCCCCATGTGTCCCCGTGTGTCCCCCTGTGTGTCCCCTGTGTCCCCCATGTCCCCCCATGTGTCCCCCATATGTCCCCTGTGTCCCCATGTGTCCCGCCCTGTCCCCCCATGTGTCCCCCCATGTCCCCCTGTGTGTCCCCCCATGTCCTCCCCTGTCCCCGCCGCGTGTCCCACCTTGATGTAGGCGCTGGGGTAGATCTTGTGCACGGCGTCGCCCGGGGCGCGGCCAGCCTCCCTGTCCAGGTAGTAGCTCTGGACGAAGACGGCGTGGTCGCTCAGGCAGCGCACCCAGACGTCGCCCTCGCCCTTGCACTCCAGCTGCACGCCCTTGCCGATGTGCAGCCTGCGGGGAACGGGGCTGTCAGCGCCGGGGGACACGGCTGGGGACACCGCCTGACAGCGGGGACAGCGGGGTGGCTCGGGGGACATCAGTGTCTGGGGACATCAGCGTCTGGGGACACCAGGGTGACTCTGGGGACACCCAGGTGACTCTGGGGACAGCGGGGTGTCTGGGGACATCAGTGTCTGGGGACACCAGGGTGTGTGGGGACAGCGGGGTGTCTGGGGACATCAGTGTCTGGGGACACCAGGGTGACTCTGGGGACATTGGGGTGTCTGGGGACATCAGTGTCTGGGGACAGCGAGGTGTGTGGGGACAGCGCGGTGTCTGGGGACATCAGTGTCTGGGGACACCAGGTGACTCTGGGGACACCCAGGTCACTCTGGGGACATTGGGGTGACTATGGGGACACCAGGTGACTCTGGGGACACCAGGGTGACTCTGGGGACATTGGGGTGTCTGGGGACATCAGTGTCTGGGGACAGCGAGGTGTGTGGAGACAGCAGGGTGTCTGGGGACATCAGTGTCTGGGGACACCAGGTGACTCTGGGGACACCCAGGTCACTCTGGGGACAGCGGGGTGTCTGGGGACAGCGGGGTGTATGGGGACATCAGTGTCTGGGGACACCGGGGTGACTCTGGGGACATTGGGGTGACTATGGGGACACCAGGTGACTCTGGGGACACCGGGGTGACTCTGGGGACATTGGGGTGACTATGGGGACACCGGGGTGTCTGGGGATACCAGGGTGACTCTGGGGACATTGGGGTGTTTGGGGACATCAGAGTGTCTGTGGGGACACCGGGGTGACTCTGGGGACACCAGAGCCCGGCTGTCACTCCTGACAGAGCCCACAGCCGTGCTCCCCCACCCCACAGACCCACAGCCGTGCTCCCCACAGACCCACAGCCGTGCTCCCCACAGACCCACGGCCGTGCTCCCCCACCCCACAGACCCACAGCCGTGCTCCCCCACCCCACAGCCGTGCTCCCCCACCCCACAGACCCCACAGCCGTGCTCCCCACAGACCCACAGCCGTGCTCCCCACAGACCCCACAGCCGTGCTCCCCACAGACCCACAGCCGTGCTCCCCACAGACCCACAGCCGTGCTCCCCCACCCCACAGACCCACAGCCGTGCTCCCCCACCCCACAGCCGTGCTCCCCCACCCCACAGACCCACAGCCGTGCTCCCCCACCCCACAGCCGTGCTCCCCCCACCCCACAGCCGTGCTCCCCACAGACCCACAGCCGTGCTCCCCCACCCCACAGACCCACAGCCGTGCTCCCCACAGACCCCACAGCCGTGCTCCCCACAGACCCACAGCCGTGCTCCCCACAGACCCACAGCCGTGCTCGCCCCACAGACCCACAGCCGTGCTCCCCACAGACCCCACAGACCCACAGCCGTGCTCCCCCACCCCCCAGACCCACAGCCGTGCTCCCCCACCCCCCAGACCCACAGCCGTGCTCCCCCCACAGACCCACAGCCGTGCTCCCCACAGACCCCACAGCCATGCTCCCCCACCCCACAGCCGTGCTCCCCCCAGACCCACAGCCGTGCTCCCCACAGACCCACAGCCGTGCTCCCCCCAGACCCACAGCCGTGCTCCCCCACCCCACAGACCCACAGCCGTGCTCCCCACAGACCCACAGCCGTGCTCCCCCCAGACCCACAGCCGTGCTCCCCACAGACCCACAGCCGTGCTCCCCCCAGACCCACAGCCGTGCTCCCCACAGACCCACAGCCGTGCTCCCCCCACAGACCCCACAGCCGTGCTCCCCACAGACCCCACAGACCCCACAGCCGTGCTCCCCCACCCCGCCGAGCCCGGCTGTCACTCCGGGAGGAGCGAGCAGCGCGGGTTCCGGTGACAGCGGGACGGGTGTACCTCGCTCTCTCGATGGCCTCTGTCCGGTGCACGTTGGACAGCTGGCCCAGGCAGAAGCGGTCCCCTCCCGAGGGGTCCACGTAGCCGTCCACGGTGACAATGGGGCAGCTGGAGGGGACCTTGAACGTCTCCCCGACCTGCACGTCCATCTCAAAGTAGGCGATGGAACACCAGTACTCTGGAGCTGAACAACAGCGCGTCAGCACAGCAGGGACACCGGGACAGGCCGGAGCACGCCGCTGGTGGTGGGTGTTCACACGGACAGTCACACTGACAGCCCCAGGAACACCAGAGCACTGCACAGTCACACTGACACAGTCACACTGACACACTCACACTGACAGTCACACTGACACAGTCACACTGACACAGTCACACTGACAGCCCCAGGAACACCAGAGCACTGCACAGTCACACTGACACAGTCACACTGACACACTCACACTGACAGTCACACTGACACAGTCACACTGACACAGTCACACTGACACAGTCACACTGACACAGTCACACTGACACACTCACACTGACAGTCACACTGACACAGTCACACTGACACAGTCACACTGACAGCCCCAGGAACACCAGAGCACTGCACAGTCACACTGACACAGTCACACTGACACAGTCACACTGACAGCCCCAGGAACACCAGAGCACTGCACAAACACACCCTGACACACCCTGACACAGTCACACTGACACAGTCACACTGACACAGTCACACTGACACAGTCACACTGACAGTCACACTGACAGCCCCAGGAACACCAGAGCACTGCACAAACACACGCTGACACAATCACACTGACACACTCACACTGACACACTCACACTGACACACTCACACTGACACAGTCACACTGACACAGTCACACTGACAGTCACACTGACACACTCACACTGACACACTCACACTGACACACTCACACTGACACACTCACACTGACACAATCACACTGACACACTCACACTGACACAGTCACACTGACAGTCACACTGACACAGTCACACTGACACACTCACACTGACACAGTCACACTGACACACGCTGACACAGTCACACTGACACAGTCACACTGACACAATCACACTGACACAGTCACACTGACACACTCACACTGACACACTCACACTGACACACACTGACACAGTCACACTGACACAGTCACACTGACACACTCACACTGACACACTCACACTGACACAGTCACACTGACACAGTCACACTGACACACACTGACAGTCACACTGACACAGTCACACTGACAGTCACACTGACACACTCACACTGACACAGTCACACTGACAGTCACACTGACACACTCACACTGACAGTCACACTGACACACTCACACTGACACACTCACACAGACACACTCACACTGACAGTCACACTGACACAGTCACCCTGACACAGTCACACTGACACACTCACACTGACACACTCACACTGACACACACCGACAGTCACACTGACACACTCACCCTGACACAGTCACACTGACACACTCACACTGACACAGTCACACTGACACACTCACACTGACACACTCACACTGACACAGTCACACTGACACACTCACACTGACACAGTCACACTGACACAGTCACACTGACACACTCACACTGACACACACTGACAGTCACACTGACACAGTCACACTGACACAGTCACACTGACACACTGACACAATCACACTGACACAGTCACACTGACACAGTCACACTGACACACTCACACTGACACACACTGACACACTCACACTGACACACTCACACTGACACACTCACACTGACACACTCACACTGACACAGTCACACTGACACAGTCACACTGACACACTCACACTGACAGTCACACTGACACACTCACACTGACACACTCACACAGACACACTCACACAGACACACTCACACTGACAGTCACACTGACACAGTCACCCTGACACAGTCACACTGACACACTCACACTGACACACACCGACAGTCACACTGACACACTCACCCTGACACAGTCACACTGACACACTCACACTGACACAGTCACACTGACACACTCACACTGACACACTCACACTGACACAGTCACACTGACACAGTCACACTGACACACTCACACTGACACACACTGACAGTCACACTGACACAGTCACACTGACACAGTCACACTGACACACTGACACAATCACACTGACACAGTCACACTGACACAGTCACACTGACACACTCACACTGACACACACTGACACACTCACACTGACACACTCACACTGACACACTCACACTGACACACTCACACTGACAGTCACACTGACACAGTCACACTGACACAGTCACACTGACACAGTCACACTGACACAGTCACACTGACAGTCACACTGACACTGTCACACTGACACAGTCACACTGACACAGTCACACTGACACACACTGACACACTCACACTGACACCCTGACACACTGCCAGCCCCAGAACACCGCACACTGCATGAAACACACCGGCGCTCCTCGCTGCCCCGGCACACACGGCAGTGCTACAGGTTTTTGCACGGGTGTAGTTTGTCCCTCCAGACAGGTTTTGTCCTGCATTCCCACAGCCACAGCTCACAGAGGGACACATGTGCGTCTGTGTGAGGCTGGGCTGGCTCAGAACACCTCTGACACAGCCCGCAGACCTCAAGGACACCCCTTCCGGGGGCAGGATCCCTCCTGGAAATGGGATAGCGCTCCTGGGAAATGGGATAGCCCTCCTGGAAAATGGGATAGCCCTCCTGGAAATGGGATAGCGCTCCTGGAAATGGGATAGCCCTCCTGGGAAATGGGATAGCCCTTCTGGAAATGGGATAGCGCTCCTGGGAAATGGGATAGCCCTCCTGGGAAATGGGATAGCCCTTCCGGGGGCAGGATCCCTCCTGGAAAAGGGGATAGCCCTCCTGGAAAATGGGATAACCTTCCTGGAATGGGATAGCCCTTACAGGGGCAGGATTGTGGAAAGTGGGATAGCCCTTCCAGGGGCAGGATTGTGGAAAATGGGATAGCCCTTCCAGGGGCAGGATTGTGGAAAGTGGGATAGCCCTTCCAGGGGCAGGATCCATCCTGGAGAGGAGGAAAACCCTTCTGAGGAAGAGGATCCTTCCTGGAAAATGGGATGACCCTTCACAGGGGCCCGATCCCTCCTGGAGAGGAGGAAACCCTTCCAAGAAGAAGCATCCTGCACCTCAGAAGGGTTTTCCTCCTCTCCAGGAAGGATCCTCCTGCCCCAGAAGGGTTATCCCATTTTCCAGGAAGGATCCTCCACCTGGGAAGGGTTTTCCTCCTCTCCAGGAAGAATCCTGCACCTCAGAAGGGTTATCCCCTTTTCTAGGACCCTGCCCCTGGGAAAGGTTATACCCTTTTCCAGGAGGGATCCTGCACCTGGAAGGGCTATTCCCTTTTCCAGGAGGGATCCTGTACCTGGAAGGGCTATCCCCTTTTCCAGGAAGGATTCTTCACCTGGAAGGGTTATCCCCTGCACCTGGGAAGGGTTTTCCTCCTCTCCAGGAAGGACCCTGCACCTGGAAGGGATCCCCCTGACGTCTGCACCCCGAGAGCTGGGGAGCAGGCACGGGGGAGGCAGAGCCAAGATCTCCCAGCGATGCTGTCCGTGCAGAGCGCCGGGGATGGGACAGGGCACAGGACAGAGCACGGGACAGGGCACGGGACAGAGCGTGGGACAGGGCACGGGACAGGGCACAGGACAGGGCACGGGACAGAGCACGGGACGAAGCACAGGACTGGGCACAGGACAGAGCACGGGACAGGGCACGGGACAGAGCACGGGACAGAGCACGGGACAGAGCACAGGACAGGGCACAGGACAGAGCACGGGACAGAGCACGGGACAGAGCACGGGACAGAGCACGGGACAGAGCACGGGACAGGGCACGGGACAGAGCACGGGACAGGGCACGGGACAGAGCACGGGACAGGGCACGGGACAGGGCACGGGACAGGGCACGGGACAGGGCACGGGACAGGGCACGGGACAGGGCACGGGACAGGGCACGGGACAGAGCACGGGACAGAGGACGGGACAGAGGACGGGACAGAGCGTGGGACAGGGCACGGGACAGAGCGTGGGACAGAGGACGGGACAGGGCACGGGACAGAGCACAGTGGTGAGCTCTGAAGGCAGAGGAGCTCCTGCGGAGAGCGGGCCCCAAAGGAAAGGCATCTCCTGCAGCCCCATCCCCGCCCTGCCAGCGGAGCAGCTCTCCCTGGAGCATCCCCTGAGCCCCAAGGCGCGCTGGCAGCGGGCTGAGAGCACCGGCGGGTCCCAGCCACCGCTGTGCCACCAGAGCTGGCTGTGTGCTGAGGGCTGTGCGCTGAGGGCTGTGTGTGGAGGGCTGTGCGCTGAGGGCTGTGTGTGGAGGGCTGTGCGCTGAGGGCTGTGTGTGGAGGGCTGTGCGCTGAGGGCTGTGTGTGGAGGGCTGTGTGCTGAGGGCTGTGCGCTGAGGGCTGTGCGCCGAGGGCTGTGCGCTGAGGGCTGTGCGCCGAGGGCTGTGCGCTGAGGGCTGTGTGCTGAGGGCTGTGCGCTGAGGGCTGTGTGTGGAGGGCTGTGCGCTGAGGGCTGTGCGCTGAGGGTTGTGCGCTGAGGGCTGTGCGCTGAGGGCTGTGTGCCGAGGGCTGTGCGCTGAGGGCTGTTCCCCGAGGGCTGCTCCCCGAGGACACCCGGCAGCCCCAGCCTGCCCCAGCCCCGCTCTCGGTGCGCTCTGGGGACCCAGGCCGGCCGCAGGGAGCCATTCCCAGGAGGAAAACCTTCCCAGGAGCTCCCAAACCATGGGATCCCGGAATGGGCTGGGCTAGGAGGGAGCTGAGGGCTCATCTCACCCCGACCCTGCCGGGGACAGGGACTCCAAACCTCATCCGGCCTGGCCGGGGACACCGCCAGGGCTGGGGCAGCCACAGCCCCGAAATCAACACCCTGAGAGACGCCAAACAACCTCAAACACTGGGAAAGTGTCAATTCCACCTGAAATTTACCTACAGGTAAATCTGCCCAGCAAGTTACCAACATTTTACTGCTGGCAAGTTTAACCTTTTGGCTTTTTGAGCGTCTCGCTGCTCCTCTGCAGGGAGCATTGTTAAACACAAAATATCACCTGTTAAACACAAAATATCACCTGTTGAACACAAAATATCACCTGTTGAACACACAATGTCACCTGTTAGGCACAAAATATCTCCTTTTAAACACTAAATACCACCTGTTAAACACAAAATATCACCTGTTAAACACAAAATATCACATTTTAAACACACACTACCGCCTGTTAAGCACACACCACCACCTTGCAGCTGGCACAGAGAGCTGTCCCAGCGAGAAGGGACAAGCTCTCAAGTTGAAGTGAAGGCACAGGAGGGGGCCCGAGGGCTCTGTCCGTGCCGGGGGTCCCGGGGGGCTCTGGTGGCGGCACAGCGCTGCTCTGGGGCCCGGCTGGGGCACCTGAACCAAACCCAGGTGTCCCAAAGGCCGGGACAATCCCCGTCTGAACCCAGGTTTATGGCAGCGAGGCCACTCTCCTCTCACGGCACACATCCCCCACAGCGCCGCCGCGCTTCAGGCTCTACTCACCGGGATGGTTGGATATAGGAGGCTGGAATGCGAGCTCGTTGTGGACTGGCCCTTGAAAAGAGAACACAAGGTTTGTTCCACAGCAGCAAAAAAAACAGGTTTTCTCCCCTAAAACTGCTCTCCCAGGAAACCACCCCTCGTTAGCCTCGTGAGTCACAGAACAAGCTGTCCAGCGCTGTGCGCCGCGTCACGACCACCAACCGCTCAGGAGGGAAAAAACCCCGGAGAAGAAGGTGTTTTTCTGAATAAAAATGAGCTGCACACGGTCTGGGGGTCAGGCTGTTCTGTCCCCTCTAGGAACGCGGTCCCCGAGGCAGCAGGGAGGAACCCCAAAGCGTTCTGAGCAACAGCCGCTTCTGCAGCAGGGTGTCAGGGCAGGGAGGTGTCAAAACAGGCGGCTCTGACGGGCGAGGGAAGAGGAGAGCGTGGCGTGGCACCACAAACACCAATTCTGGAGAGACAGAGGTGTGCTGAAAATCATTTACAGCCGGAGCTGGCCAACAGCGGGGCGAGCGGAGTGGGATCCCCGGGGAACAGGGGGTGGGCATTAACAACAGCACTGACTGGCACAGACAGGCTGGAAACACATTCTGAGCTCAATTTACAGGAAATTCTGCCCCCCAACAACGACACCTGCTGCGGGCAGCTGCGCTCTATTAGAATATCTGATCTATTTCTAACACAGAAAATAAATGTTCTAACACGGGGAGCATTCTAATAAAAACCATTACAAAATAAAGTGTCCCAGCTTTCCGCTACAACATTGAGAAATCTTTCATTTGTGTGTGAGTGTTTTTAACCCCCTGCAGCCCAGAAATGCATTTCCTGCGCTGCTGGACCCCTACAACAGCAGCCTGAGCACCGCTTTCCCCCACCCCACCTCCTGTACCCCGATACAATCGTTTGTTGTGCTAGTTCACAGATAAAAAATATCTCTGATAGCGGTGAGCTAACGCTCTCATGAACTGACTCCCCGTGTCCCTGTGTCCATCTGTCCCCCTGTCCCCCTGTCCCTGTCCCTCTGTCCCTGTGTCCCTGTCCATCTGTCCCTGTGTCCCTGTGTCCATCTGTCCCCCTGTCCCTGTGTCCCCCTGTCCCCGTGTCCCTGTGTCCCTGTCCCCCTGTCCCTGTGTCCCTGTCCGTGTCCCTGTCCCTGTCCCTCTGTCCCCGTGTCCCTGTCCCCGTGTCCCTCTGTGCCGGGGCAGGCCCAGCAGGGGACACTGAGGCTCTCTGGGGTGCTTTGGTGACACAGGGGGAACGTGGGGAGATCCCTGAGCGGCTGCGGCCCTGACACGGGGACATGGGGACACGGGGACATGGGGACACGGGGACACGGGGAGATGGGGAGATGGGGACATGAGGACATGGGGACACAGGGACACGGGGACACACAGACACAAGAACACAGACACACAGTGACACAGATACAGTGACACAGTGACACAGGGACACAGTGACACGCAGTGACACACAGCGACACACACAGTGACACACACAGTGACACACACAGAGACACAGCCAGTGACACACAGACACACAGCGACACACACAGTGACACAGTGACACACAGTGACACACAGTGACACACAGTGACACACAGTGACACACAGTGACACAGTGACACACAGTGACACACAGTGACACACACAGTGACACACAGTGACACACAGTGACACAGTGACACACAGTGACACACAGTGACACACAGTGACACACAGTGACACACACAGTGACACAGTGACACACAGTGACACACAGTGACACACAGTGACAGCGGTGCTCACAGTAGTGCCCGGGGTGCATGGGCGGGTGGTGCTGCAGGTGTCCGTTCTGGTGGTGCGGGATGGTCGGGGTGTAGGCGGCCGTGCGGCTCCCGGTCCAGCTGGTGGTACTGTCTGCAAAGACAAGGCGTGCGGCTGGGCGAGGCGGCCCGGCGCTCCCTGCGGCTGCTCTGCTGCTCCTGGGCGCCGGGAAAGCGGGCTGAGCGGGCCGAGGGCAGGCGCAGGGCCATACTCACTGTGGTGGTAAGTGGCTGGCTGGGCTGTGAACCCATTCTGCTGAGCTCCCGGCCCTGAGGCAATCTGTAAGAGTCCATCACTATGGCTACCTGTCAATATACTGGGAGGTTGACCTGGTGAAAGAACACACTACCTATGGATGAACGTTCCAGGACGGTGATCCGCACCAGCTCGGCGCTGCTGGCCGGGGCAACGCGCCCCGCGCCGAGGGCACTGCGCCGCACGGCTCCCGCGGCGTCCCTGCCGGGACCTCCTGCTTCTCCACCCGCCAGGAAACCCGGGGCGCAACGCCGGGCAGCGGCTGGCTGTGCGTCACTCGGACACCCCTACAGCTCCAGGAGCTGTGAGAACTCGGAACGTCAGCCCCGTCCTCGCTGCGCTCACACCTCGCTTCTCAGCGCGGGAGGGGACAAGGGGACACAGCACCGTCACCTCAGATGGGAACGGGGTCAGTGTGAGCCCAAAGAGGCCAGCAGCAGCAGGAGGGGACAAGGGGACACAGCACCGTCACCTCAGATGGGAACAGGGTCAGTGTGACCCCAGAGGGGTCAGCGGCAGAGAGAGGGGAGAGGGGGACACAGCACCTCAGCTGGGAACGGGGTCAGTGTGACCCCAGAGGGGTCAGAGGCAGAGAGAGGGGAGAGGGGGACACAGCACAAGCACCTCTGGGAACAGGGTCAGTGTGACCCCAAATAGGTCAGTGGCAGAGAGAGGGGACAAGGGGACACAGCACCAGCACCTGTGATGGGAATGGGGTCAGTGTGACCCCAAAGAGGCCAGCAGCAGCAGGAGGGGAGAGTGGGACACACCTCCATCACCTCCACTGGGAATGGGGTCAGTGTGACCCCAGAGCGGCCAGCAGCCACGAGGGGGGACAAGGGGACACAGCACAAGCACCTCTGGGAATGGGGTCAGTGTGAACCCAGAGAGGCCAGCAGCAGTGAGAGGGGACAAGGGGACACAGCACCGTCACCTCTGCTGGGAACGGGGTCAGTGTGACCCCAAACAGGTCAGCAGCAGCAGGAGGGGAGAAGGGGACACAGCACCTCAGCTCGGAACGGGGTCAGTGTGACCCCAAACAGGCCAGCAGCAGCAGGAGGGGAGAAGAGGACACAGCACTGTCACCTCAGCTGGGAACGGGGTCAGTGTGACCCCAGAGCGGCCAGCAGCAGGAGGGGACAAGGGGACACAGCACCAGCATCACCTCTGGGAACAGGGTCAGTGTGACCCCAAACAGGCCAGCAGCAGCAGCAGGGGAGAAGGGAACACACTTCCATCACCTCCACTGGGAATGGGGTCAGTGTGACCCCAGAGCGGCCAGCAGCAGCGAGAGGGGACAAGGGGACACAGCACCATCACCTCTGGGAACAGGGTCAGTGTGACCCCAAACAGACCAGCAGCAGCAGCTCCAGCCTGTTCCCAAGGTGTTTCAGCTGCTGCTCCCCCGAGGACACCTGCTCACACTCGTGCTCCCCCAAAACACTCTGAGCAGTGCTCTGTTTTTATAAACACTGTCTCAAAAACAAAGCTGCACACAGCCCTGGCCTCAGAAACAACCTGCTTCTTTTTTCTTTCCTTTTTTTTTTCCTTTCCTTTCTTTCCTCCCAGATAAATATCCCAAGAATCATCCAAGACTGAAACTGCGGATGTTTCAGGTGAACAGAATCCGCCTGCAAAAGGCCCCAGCTCAGCCACTGACGCTGAACTTATCAACACTTCCACAGTCACACTCGCACTCTCAAGCTGGTGTGGCTGGCAGAATTTAACACATCCACAGCTTGCAGTAAAACATAAAAACCAGATGGTTGGGGTTTTTTTTGTCACATCCACTTGCCTCCGACGCTGACGGCACCGCCGAGAAGAGGTCACCGCTACAAACCGAGGGCGGTGCAGAGGCAGCACAATCAGCACAATTAACAACCCACGCCCCTTTTATCTCTGCTGGGCACAGGTGATGCTACAAACGCCGGCACTTCGAGCCGGAAAGTCATCAGCTGAGAGGAAGGGGGCTTGTCAGGGAGGTCATCAGATCGCCACAGCCACAGGGATCTGGTGGTGACAGCAGCCGTGCTCACACGTTCCTGGTGTGCGCAGGGGCGGGGATGGGCTGCAGGACGCCTGGCTGTCCCGCTGCACCCAGGGGCGGACACAAACTCCTGCACACGCAGAAAAGCAACAAGGACCCCGAGGCATTGCTCCAAGGCTGGAAACATCAGCCGTGAACCGTGAGAACCGCCGTGAAAACGCTGCCGTTAGAGCTACAGAACCGCCTGCGGACGCCTGGGTGCTGCCCCTCGCAGCGCGCTCCTTTACCGCCAGCGACACGGCGACAACACCCGTCCGCTCCTGCGCCGCTTATCCCGGGACAGGCAGGAGGCTCTGCCCGAGCCCAGCTCCACACCCTGACGCCCAGCCTGTCCCGCAGCAGCGCCGGGAGCCGCCGGAGCGCCGCACACACCTGCTGCTGCCGGGAGCCCGGAGAGCGCCCAGGGCCGGAGCCCGGCGCCACGGCCCCGCTCAGCGCCGCTCAGCCCCATCCCCTTACTTGTGGAGGCCACGGGAATGTTGGGGAAGTTGGTGGTGCTGGTGGTGCTGGCCTCGGCGGGGGCCAGCATGGCCGGGGCGCTGTAGGGCTCCGAGGATGCCCGGTTGCTGGGCGGGTGCTGGATGGTCTGCACCGAGTGGCCCTCGGCCGACGACAGCGACGGCTGCCCCTCGTAGTCGTGCACGTACTCGTCCTTCACCAGCATGCTGGAGGGAGCTGCGGGGACACCAGAGGGGACACCAGAGGGGACGCTGCCGGCCGGGTCCGGACCGGCCGAGAGCCCCGGGGGCGTCCCCGCGGCACAGCCTGGGGCACCCAGGTGTGCGCCGAGCGGAGCCGGGCTGCTCGCCCTGCCCACAGCCACGGCAGCAGGGCTCCCCACAGCTCAGAGGGAATTCCTGGCTTCCTGCGGGGAATTTTGGGGAATTTTGGGGAATTTTTTTGGGGAATTCTGGGGAATTCTGGGGAATTTTGAGGGGAATTTTGGCGAATTCTGGGGAATTTTTTTGGGAATTTTGGGGAATTCTGGGGAATGTGGGGAATTTTTGGGAATTCTAGGGAATGTGGGGAATTTTTTGGCGGATTTTGGAGAATTTTGGCGAATTTTTGGCGAATTTTGGAGAATTCTGGGGAATTCTGGGGAATTTTATGGGGAATTTTGTTGAATTCTGGGGAATTTTTGGGGGAATTTTTGTGAATTCTGGGGAATTTTTTTGGCAATTTTTAGAGGAATTTTTGGGAATTCTGGGGAATTTTTTTGGGAATTTTTAGAGGAATTTTGGGGAATTCTGGGGAATGTGGGGAATTTTTTGGCAAATTTTGGGGAATTCTGGGGAATTTTTTTGGGAATTCTGGGGAATTCTGGGGAATTTTTGGAGGAATTTTGGGGAATTCTGGGGAATTTTTGGAGGAATTTTGGGAATTTTAGAGGAATTTTTGGGAATTCTGGGGAATGTGGGGAATTTTTGGAGGAATTTTGGGGAATTCTGGGGAATTCTGGGGAATTTTTTGGAGGAATTTTGGGGAATTCTGGGGAATTTTTGGAGGAATTTTGGGAATTTTGGAGGAATTTTTGGGAATTCTGGGGAATGTGGGGAATTTTTGGAGGAATTTTGGGGAATTCTGGGGAATGTGGGGAATTTTTGGAGGAATTTTGGGGAATTTGGGGAATGTGGGGAATTTTTGGAGGAATTTTTGGGAATTCTGGGGAACATGGGGAATTTTTGGGGGAATTTTGTGGAATTCCGGGGAACGTGGGGAATTTTTGGAGGAATTTTTGGGAATTCTGGGGAATGTGGGGAATTTTTTTGGGAATTTTGGGGAATTCTGGGAGAATTTTTGGAGGAATTTTGGGGATTTTGGAGGAATTTTTGGGAATTCTGGGGAATGTGGGGAATTTTTTGGGGAATTTTTGGGAATTCTGGGGAATTCTGGGGAATTTTGGGGGGAATTTTGGGGAATTCTGGGGAATTTTTGGAGGAATTTTGGGAATTTTGGAGGAATTTTTGGGAATTCTGGGGAATGTGGGGAATTTTTTGGCGAATTTTGGTGAATTCTGGGGAATTCTGGGGAATTTTTGGGGGAATTTTTGGGAATTCTGGGGAATTCTGGGGAATTTTTTGGGGAATTTTGGGGAATTCTGGGAGAATTTTTGGAGGAATTTTGGGGATTTTTGGGGAATTTTGGGGAATTCTGTGGAATGTGGGGAATTCTTGGAGGAATTTTTTTGGGAGTTTTTGGGAATTCTGGGGAATGTGGGGAATCTTCTGGGTAATTTTGGGGAGTTTGGGGAAACGTGGGGAATCTTTTGGGTGGTTTTGGGGATTTTGGGTTATTTTCTGGGGAATTTTGGGGGAATTCTGGGGAATGTGGGGAATTTTTTGGGGGGAATTTAGGAGAATTCTGGGGAATGTGGGGAATCTTTTGGGTAATTTTGGGGGGAATCTGTGGGATGTTGGGGATTTTGGGGAATGTGGGGAATCTTTTGGGTAATTTTAGGGAATTTGTGGGATGTTGGGGATTTTGGGGAATCTTTTGGGTAATTTTGGGGAATTTGTGGGATGTTGGGGATTTTGGGGAACGCGGGGAATCTTTTGGGTAATTTTGGGGAATTTGGGGGGATGTTGGGGATTTTGGGGAATGTGGGGAATCTTTTGGGTAATTTTAGGGAATCTGGGGGACGTTGGGGATTTTGGGGAACGTGGGGAATCTTTTGGGTAATTTTGGGGAATTTGGGTGATGTTGGGGGTTCTGGGGAATGTGAGTGGCGCGGTCAGCCCTGCGCACAGCCAGCAGGAGGGAACGGAGCGTTGTCCTGGGGCAGCTGTGTCCCCGTGTCCCCGCCGAGCAGCAGCCCAGGAGCCGTGTCCGGAAGGTTCCTGCACCGCCGGCGGGCACACGGGCACGGAGCTCCCGGGAAAAACACCCCTCTGTCTCGGGGCTCCCAGGCCCCACTGCCTGCCGTGCTCCTTCCGGAGCAGAACAAAACAGGCCAGAGCCCAACCCTGCTGCCAGAGCAGGAGCAGGGCAGGGGAACGCTCACGGCGTGTCCAGACGCTGGCACGAGATCATGAAATTATATAGTAATAATAATAGTAATAATAATAATAATAATAATAATAATAATAATAATAATAATAATAATAATAATAATAATAATAATAAATATATTATGATATATTATATATATCTATATTATATAATATATTATATTATATTTCATATATATTATATTTTATAAATATAATATATATTTATATGTTAATTATATTACGATTAATTAATTATAATTCATTGTAATTAATAACTTATATGTTATATAATATTATATATAATATTATATATAATATATAATAATAATATATATAATCTAATAATATCTGATAATATCTAATGAAATTATTTCCTATAATAATAAATCTATTATATTTTATATATGTTTCTGTAATTTATTATAATTAATAATTTATATATGTTATGCTATATTGTGTTATATTATGCTATATTGTGTTATATTATGCTATATTGTGTTATATTATGTTATATTATATTATATTATATTATATTATATTATATTATATTATGTTATGTTATGTTATTGTATATAATATATCTAATAATGTATAATCTAATAATATCTGATAACATCTAATGAAGTTATTTCCTATAATAATAAATATATTATATTTTATATATAATATTTATATAATTTATTATAATTAATAATTATTATATTATATTATATTATATTATATTATATTATATTATATTATATTATGTTATGTTATGTTATATTATATTACATTATATTATATTATATTGTATTGTATTATATTAATATATTATATATATAATATATACTATATATAATAATAATATATATAATCTAAAAACATCTGATAATATCTAATGAGATGATTTCCTATAATAATAAATATATTATATTTTATATATATTTCTATAATTTATTATAATTAATAATATATATTACATTACATTACATTACATTATATTATTATATATATTTAATATATATAATAATAATACATATAATCTAATAATATCTGATGATATCTAACGAAATGATTTCCTTAAATAACGGAATTACTGATATTCAGCTTTGGCGCTGGGATCACTCCTGGGAAGACACAGCTAACAATTAATAACAAGTAATAGAAATTATAACAAAATTAGCAGGGGTGAGCACACCGGTCAAAGCCTGACGAGTTAAGTTTCCTGGGATGTTTGAGGGTGGGTTTTTTTTTCTGGTTTGCACACTTTTAATCTTTTTTAAGATTTAATCTTTTTTAAGATTTAATCTTTTTTAAGATTTAATCTTTTTAAATCTTTGCAGACTTTTAACAAGGCGCGAGAATCGCAGGATCACACCGATTTCCAAAGGGAGGAGAATAAAGCAAGTTTTGCAATAAAGCACTGGCCAGCTGCACAACCTCAGATTCTTTTTGCCATGTCCAATTTCTCCCCAGCTTCAGGCCAAGCGGGAATTTCAGACTCCTTTATCCAGAACCAGTGACAGAATTTCTATTCTCTGCTCCTTAAATCGCAATTAGCATTCCCAATCCAATTAATTAGCACATCCTACAGGTGCAGGGAATTTTGGGCGCATTTTTTCATTTCCCAGCCGTGAGAATTTGGTTTTCCCGTGGGGTTTCACAGGGAGGGAGCAGCGAGAGCAGGCTCAGCTGGAGGTCAGCACCTGCTCTGACGCGCTACTGAGCCTGATTTTGGGGGGGAAAAGGGGTTTTTTTGGGGGGGCCAAAAGCAGGATTTCTGCGGGTGTGTCAGAAACACGGGGCTACTCACCTGAACTCTGCAGCGTCAGCCCCGAGAGATCTGCACAGGGAACACAGAGGGGAGCAGGATGAACTCGGGGAGCTGACAAGACGTTGAAAGGTTTACCAGCCTTTAGGAACCATCCCTCATCGCCCCTGCCAAATCCAGACAAACCCACCCCCTAAAGCACGCCGGGCACCGCGCGCAGCCCCGGCGGCGCCGGGGTCTGGGATGCAGAGCGCGTGCCCTTCCTCCTGGGAATCACTTATGAGATCCAGAAAAACGCGGAATTTCACGGAACGTGAAATCCATCAGCGGGTTTGCATGCTGATACGTGAGAACAAACGTTAGAGGCAGATGAAAAAAGCTAAAAGTGCGAGTGTGTAAATTAGAAAGCTTTTTTTTTAAATCACTGGGTGAAAAAGTAGTTTAGAGAACAGGAGACAAAATAGAGGATTTAAAGTGTTGTCCCTTGTCCCTTCTTCTTTTCTTCTTCATGTTCTTTTCCTAGAGGTTTTTGGGTGATAGTGAGTGATCAGACAGAAAATGCCACAGCGCAGCACAGAGGAGATAAGTCATTAGATCTTCAAGAAAAAATAATATAAAAAATAATACATATAAAAAATAATATATAAAAAATAATATATAAAAAATAATATAAAAATCTATAAAAATAATATTAAAATAGTACATTAAAAATATAAATATAAAAATAATATATAAAAATAATATATAAAAATAATATATAAATAATATATATAAATAATATAAAAATATATAAAAATAATATAGAAATGAATATATAAAAATAATGTAGAAATAATATATAAAAATAATATATAAATAATATATATAAATAATATAAAAATATATAAAATAATATAAAAATCAATATATAAAAATAATATATAAATAATATATATAAATTATATAAAAATAATATATAAATAATATATATAAATAATATAAAATATATAAAAATAATATTAAAATTAATATATAAAAATAATATAGAAATAATATATAAAAAATAATCTAGAAAAATAATATAAAAATAATATATAAAAATAATATTAAAAATAATGTATAAAAATATATAAAAATAATATTAAAAATAATATATAAAAATAATATAGAAAATAATATATAAAAATAATATAAAAATCATATATAAAAATAATATTAAAAATAATATATAAAAATAATATAGAAAATAACATATAAAAATAATATAAAAATAATATAGAAAAATAATATTAAAAATAATATATAAAAACAATATATAAAAATAATATTAAAAATAATATATAAAAATAATATAAAAAATTGGGTAAAAATAAGTATAAAGATAAGTATAAAAATAATTATAAAAATAAGTATAAAGATAAAAGAACTGCGTGTTTCGAGGCCATTCTGTGCATCAGACACCAAGTGTGCCGCTTTTTTTCGGAAGAAAAAAAAAAACCGTACCAAATTGCAAAGGTTAACTTTGTGCAACCAGCCTGGAAGAGTTCAGAAAAATCCAAGAGTAAAAAAAAAAAAAATAAAAAAAAAAAACCAGAAGAAATACAGCAAAAACAAAGAGAAGTCACAGGCAGGAAGGCATCAACAAAACCCACGCCAGCCTTTCCCTCCCCACGTTGCCCCAGGGGTGAAAAAGGAGGGTTAACGGCAGGAGGCAGGGAGCTGGTGACCGTCTGACTGAGGAATTGAAGGGTCCTGCGGTTTCCACAGCCGGACAGGTGTCCCGCTCCCAGCCGGGGCTGCGCTCACCGATGCCGGGTGACACCACGCGCTCGTAGTGGTAAGGGTTGACGCAGACACTGTCGCACTTGAGGTCGAAGGCGTACTGGCAGTACTTGACGTGCTTCAGCTCGTTCTTGTGCAGGTCGGGCCAGCGCCACAGACGGGCGTAGATGACGTGGGGGAACCCCTTGCGCCCCGCCACCTGGGAACCGGACACACAGGAACCAGGGAATTGGGGAATTACGGAAATTTCCGCAATTCCGCACGGGATGGGCTCGCGGGGAAGGGGGCAAACACCGCCGAGACCTCTGCCCGGCACCAAAACGGGGGTTTGGGTTAAAAAACCCTCCCCATCATCAAAACGGGGGTTTGGGTTAAAAAACACCGCTGTGACCCCTCCCCAGCACCAAAACAGGGGTTTGGGTTAAAAAAACCCTCCCCATCATCAAAACAGGGTTTGGGTTAAAAAACACCGCTGTGACCCCTCCCCAGCACCAAAAGAGGGTTTTTGGTGAAAAAAAACCCTCCCCAGCACCAAAACAGGGTTTTGGGTTAAAAAACACTGTTGTGACCGCTCCCCAGCACCAAAACAGGGTTTTGGGTTAAAAAACACCGTTGTGACCGCTCCCCAGCACCAAAACAGGGTTTTGGGTTAAAAAACACCGCTGTGATCCCTCCCCATCATCAAAACAGGGTTTTTGGCTAAAAAAACCCTCCCCAGCACCAAAACAGGGTTTTGGGTTAAAAAAAACCCTCCCCAGCATCAAAACGGGCTTTTTGTGTTAAAAAAAAACTCTGCCCAGCACCAAAACAGGGTTTGTGTTAAAAAAAACCCTTCCCAGCACCAAAAGAGGGTTTTTGTGTCAAAAAAAACCCCTCCCCAGCATCAAAACAGGATTTGTGTTAAAAAAACACTGCTGCGACCCCTCCCCAGCACCAAAACAGGGTTTTGGGTAAAAAAACCCCTCCCCAGCACCAAAACAGGGTTTTGGGTAAAAAAACCCCTCCCCAGCACCAAAACAGGGTTTTGGGTTAAAAAACACCGCTGTGACCCCTCCCCAGCACTGAAACAGGGTTTTGGGTTAAAAAACACCAGTTTTGTTAAAAAACAGTTCGTGTTTACCCAAGTTCTGTGCCCAACAGAAACAACCTCCTGTCAGGGTTTTGTGTAAATTTAAGTCAAGGCTGCGATTCTTAGGTAAAAAATACTAATACTAAACTAATCTGAGAATCTAATAACTAATAATCTAATAATAATAATAATTTAGCTAATAATCTAACTAATAACCAATAATCTAATCTAATCCTAAAAGCCCTAAATACCGGAAAAACCTCGGGTTTGTGTTTACCCAAGTTCTGTGCCCGACAGAAACAAGCTGCTGTCAGGGTTTTGTGTACAGTTAAACCAAGGCCGGGATTCTTAGGTAAAAAATACTAAAAAATTCTAACACTAAACCCTGATCTAATCCTAAAAGCCCTAAATACTGAAAAAACCTCGGGTTTGTGTTTACCCAAGTTCTGTGCCCAACAGAAACAAGCTGCTGTCAGGGTTTTGTGTACAGTTAAACCAAGGCCGGGATTCTTAGGTAAAAAATACTAATATTAAACTAATAATCTAATAACAAATATAATAATAATAATAATAATAATAATAATAATAATAATAATAATAATAATAATAATAGTAGTAGTAATAGCCACCTAGCTAATAATCTAACTAATAACAAATAATCTAATCTAATCCTAAAAACCCTAAATATTAAAAAAACCTCGGGTTTGTGTTTACCCATGTTCTGTGCCCAACAGAAACAAGCTGCTGTCAGGGTTTTGTGTACAGTTAAACCAAGGCTGCGATTCTTAGGTAAAAAATACTAAAAAATTCTAACACTAAACCCTGATCTAATCCTAAAAGCCCTAAATACTGAAAAAACCTCGGGTTTGTGTTTACCCACGTTCTGTGCCCGACAGAAACAAGCTGCTGTCAGGGTTTTGTGTACAGTTAAACCAAGGCTGCGATTCTTAGGTAAAAAATACTAATACTAAACTAATAATCTAATAACTAATAACTAATAAAAATGATCATCATCATCATCATCTAGCTAATGATCCAGCTAATAACCAATAATCTAATCTAATCCTAAAAACCCTAAATATTAAAAAAACCTTGGGTTTGTGTTTACCCATGTTCTGTGCCCGACAGAAACAAGATCCTATCAGAGTTTTGTGTACAGTTAAACCAAGGCCGGGATTCTTAGGTAAAAAATACTAAAAAATTCTATCACTAAACACTGAACTAAGACTAAAAACCCTAAATACCAAAACAAATCTAACAGTGTAAAACCCTCGGGTAGAAGGTGTCAGAAGCAGAACCTGTGCCTGAGGCTGTGGCCACCTTCCCCAGCGGGAGAAGAGGAAGGCGGCGCTAAGCTCCGGGAATTCTGGGGCACCACGAGGAGCCGTTAAAAACTTACAAAACCCAACACTGAGAATCGAACAGTCAGCCCGCAGGCCGGGCAGAGGCAGGCAGGACCCACCTGCAGCCTCCCGTCCAGCGTTCTCTGTATGGTGACACACTTGCTGGGGTGAGCCCCGTTGGTGGTGATAGCCGTGATCAGAGAATCCAGCTCATCCTTCTTCTCCTTCAGCTTCTTGACCAGGCTCTCGATGGCGCGCTTGGCGAAGGTCTCGCTCTCCCCGCCCTGCCGGTGGCACATCAGGCTGTGCACGATGCTCAGACAGGCGTCGTTGCTGGTTGGCGTGTTGGTAATAGACATATTGTCCATCTGTCACGGCCCCTCCGCGCGGATCCAACGTCGCTCCCCGGCGCCGAGGAGCAGGGGGCGATCCCAGCCAAGGGTCGGATGTCTCCCGGTAAAACCTGGGAGGGAAAAACACCCGGGTTGGAATTGTTTTTAACAAATTGCAGATGCTGTTTCTAGGGAAGCCTGAAGGCTTCGCTCCTTCTGTCGCTTTCAAGCTGAGTGCAGGGTGTTAAAAATGAAAAATCGGCATCGCTTGTCCCGTGATGGCCAAAACATGGCCCCAACACTCTCAGATGTAAGATGTTTTAGATGTTTTATTCCTCCCCCAGTAACAATATTTAAATAAAGGTTACAGTTTATACACACACAAACAGAAAGGCGGGGATGCTCACATGAAGCAGGAGAAGACCGACAATGATTTTACACCGATTCGGGGTGAAATCGAGTGAAAACACTGCCTGGGAAGGCTGGCCCAAACCAAACGAGTTGTTAACCAAAAGTTACCACAGCACACAGGGCTCCTCTCCTGGCAGCAGGAACGCTGCTGGACAAACCCAGCACAATCTCAAAAGGAAATGAACTCTTATTTGCTATTTTCCACAGTTTTAACTGGAATACATCAGGCTTTGGTACCCTTGAAAAAACACACGGCGCAAATCCCTGCCCCTGCCTCCCTCCCTCCCTCCTTCAAACCTTCTCTTCTTCTGTAGGGATGCTTCTGCACTCAATTTCTCCCACAGGAAAACAATTACCTCCAAATCTGAGTAGGATCACGGGTTTTACCTAGCTATTACAATTTCTCCCCCTGAGCCGGGTTTTTTCCTCGCGCTTGGATTCAATAAACCCCTTTGAAAAGTCCAGCTTAACCTGCCAGCTCACGCTAATCTGTAAATGCCTGCCGGCTAAAGCAGAGCGTGTTCTCCTGCATCCCAGAGAGATGTGCACAAGTAATCACACATCAACGCCCTGATAAAGCTATTAGCTGAAGCAGCTTTAAACACAGAGACGATTAGAATTAGACACGCAGCTTTATCTCCTCCCGCCCTGACGCCGTGAACGAGAACTGTGCTCGCTGGCTGGCTCGGGGCTCAGACCAAGCAGGCCAGGCCTCCTTTCAGTGGAATGATCCTCACAGGAGCTGGGTCAGCCCTCAGCTGACAAGCTCTGGAAGCTTCTCTGGGCTTTGGAGCGCTGTGGGTACGGGGGGAGCCACGGTGGGAGCCGGAGACCAGCCCAGAGCCCGGCAAACGCCGCGGCACGCTGCTCCAGGAGCTGCTGCCGGGTCTGCAGGCTGACGGGGTTTGGGTTCCTGGGATACAGCTCCAGGAGCTGAGCTGGGGAACAGCTCCAGGAGCCCATCCTGAGCTGGGGAACGGCTCCTGGAGCACATCCTGAGCTGGGGAACAGCTCCAGGAGCTGAGCTGGGGAACAGCTCCAGGAGCCCGTCCTGAGCTGGGGAACAGCTCCTGGAGCCCATCCTGAGCTGGGGAACGGCTCCTGGAGCCCATCCTGAGCTGGGGAACGGCTCCTGGAGCCCGTCCTGAGCTGGGGAACGGCTCCTGGAGCCCATCCTGAGCTGGGGAACGGCTCCAGGAGCTGAGCTGGGGAACGGCTCCTGGAGCCCATCCTGAGCTGGGGAACGGCTCCTGGAGCCCATCCTGAGCTGGGGAACAGCTCCTAGAGCCCATCCTGAGCTGGGGAACGGCTCCTGGAGCCCGTCCTGAGCTGGGGAACGGCTCCTGGAGCCCATCCTGAGCTGGGGAACGGCTCCAGGAGCTGAGCTGGGGAACGGCTCCTGGAGCCCGTCCTGAGCTGGGGAACAGCTCCTGGAGCCCATCCTGAGCTGGGGAACGGCTCCAGGAGCTGAGCTAGGGAACGGCTCCTGGAGCCCATCCTGAGCTGGGGAACGGCTCCTGGAGCCCATCCTGAGCTGGGGAACGGCTCCTGGAGCCCGTCCTGAGCTGGGGAACGGCTCCAGGAGCTGAGCTGGGGAACGGCTCCAGGAGCCCGTCCTGAGCTGGGGAACGGCTCCAGGAGCCCATCCTGAGCTGGGGAACAGCTCCTGGAGCCCATCCTGAGCTGGGGAACGGCTCCTGGAGCCCATCCTGAGCTGGGGAACGGCTCCTGGAGCCCGTCCTGAGCTGGGGAACGGCTCCTGGAGCCCATCCTGAGCTGGGGAACGGCTCCAGGAGCTGAGCTGGGGAACGGCTCCTGGAGCCCATCCTGAGCTGGGGAACGGCTCCTGGAGCCCATCCTGAGCTGGGGAACAGCTCCTAGAGCCCATCCTGAGCTGGGGAACGGCTCCTGGAGCCCGTCCTGAGCTGGGGAACGGCTCCTGGAGCCCATCCTGAGCTGGGGAACGGCTCCAGGAGCTGAGCTGGGGAACGGCTCCTGGAGCCCATCCTGAGCTGGGGAACGGCTCCTGGAGCCCATCCTGAGCTGGGGAACGGCTCCTGGAGCCCGTCCTGAGCTGGGGAACGGCTCCAGGAGCTGAGCTGGGGAACGGCTCCAGGAGCCCGTCCTGAGCTGGGGAACGGCTCCAGGAGCCCATCCTGAGCTGGGGAACGGCTCCTGGAGCCCGTCCTGAGCTGGGGAACGGCTCCTGGAGCCCGTCCTGAGCTGGGGAACGGCTCCTGGAGCCCATCCTGAGCTGGGGAACGGCTCCAGGAGCTGAGCTGGGGAACGGCTCCTGGAGCCCATCCTGAGCTGGGGAACGGCTCCAGGAGCTGAGCTGGGGAACGGCTCCTGGAGCCCGTCCTGAGCTGGGGAACAGCTCCTGGAGCCCATCCTGAGCTGGGGAACGGCTCCTGGAGCCCATCCTGAGCTGGGGAACGGCTCCTGGAGCCCGTCCTGAGCTGGGGAACGGCTCCAGGAGCCCATCCTGAGCTGGGGAACAGCTCCTGGAGCCCGTCCTGAGCTGGGGAACGGCTCCTGGAGCCCGTCCTGAGCTGGGGAACGGCTCCTGGAGCCCGTCCTGAGCTGGGGAACGGCTCCAGGAGCTGAGCTGGGGAACAGCTCCAGGAGCCCATCCTGAGCTGGGGAACAGCTCCAGGAGCCCGTCCTCATTGCCAACAGGTGTTTAACAAAGCTGCACCTGAGCACACCCCACGGCCCCAAAGGTGCTCTCCAGCCCCAGCAGGCCCCTGACCCCGTGCCACACTAAGGACCCATTTCATTAACCGAGAAACAAGGGGCCAACAGCCAGCGGCGCTCCAGGCAACCCGAGCAGCACAACCTCCGGAGGGCAGGGAAACCTGTCAGCTCATCCAGCTGGCCTTCCAGGACCTGCAGCGAGCTCCTGTCTCGGAGCACCCACAAGCACCTGCTGGCTGGAGCTGCTCCTGTCCTGTCCTTCCAGGACCTGCAGCAAACTCCTGTCTCAGAGCAGCCACGAGCAGCTGCTGGCTGCTCCTGTCCTGTCCTGTCCTTCCAGGACCTGCAGCAAACTCCTCTCTCAGAGCAGCCATGAGCAGCTGCTGGCTGCTCCTGTCCTGTCCTGTCCTTCCAGGACCTGCAGCGAGCTCCTGTCTCAGAGCAGCCACGAGCAGCTGCTGGCTGGAGCTGCTCCTGTCCTGTCCTGTCCTTCCAGGACCTGCAGCGAGCTCCTCTCTCAGAGCAGCCACGAGCAGCTGCTGGCTGCTCCTGTCCTGTCCTTCCAGGACCTGCAGCAAACTCCTCTCTCAGAGCAGCCACGAGCAGCTGCTGGCTGCTCCTGTCCTGTCCTTCCAGGACCTGCAGCAGGCTGCTGGCTGGAGCTGCTCCCCTCCCAGAACACCCACACATTTTACTCCTGCAGGCACGGGCCGCCCCACGGCTGCCTGTGCTCGGCCCGTGCAGCAGAACGCGATCACCTCTCGGTCTGAGCGGGATGATGGATCTCACCTCGCTGTTGGCTGTTAATCCTCGGACACGGAGCAGCTGCCAGAGCCTGGGAACACTCTGCGGGTCACTCTGCCAGGAAGGGTTACCTGATGGGCACAGAGGGGCTCCGGAGTCCGGCTGTTCCCTTGGCACCCTGCTGCTGTGGGTCACTCTGCCAGGAAAGGTTACCTGATGGAGCAGAGGGTCCGGCTGTTCCCCCGGCACCCTGCTGCTGTGGGTCACTCTGCCAGGAAAGGTTACCTGATGGAGCAGAGGGTCCGGCTGTTCCCCCAGCACCCTGCTGCCTGCGGAGCTGAAATCGAGGGCGGCGCTGGGCTGGAGCCGTGCAGCACCAGGAGCCCGGCTGAGCGGGCAGCCCGCTGCCCTCGCTCTTATACTTGTCTGGGGGTCAGGAATGCACAACAAGGCCGGCCGTGGGGCAGAGTGTCCCCCCGGCTCTGGGTCAGGCGGGACACGCTCTCTCCAAACAGCGATTATCTGCTGCTGTGCCCCGATAACGCCGCGCCACGCTCAGCACCCAGCTCCGGGAGCACGTTCCCTGCCGGGGAGCGAGCCGTGCCCCGCAGCACGAGGCACGGAGAGCAGACACAGAGATAAGCGAGGCGTTTGTGGGGCAGGAATCGAGCGTTTCACCTCCTCACTGCAGCGGCAGGCAGCACCACAGGCTGGCACAGCCCCAGAAACTCGGGCAAGGAACACGCCGTGGCTCCCGACAGCTCACGGCACCTCCTGGGGCAGAAATTCAGTGTTTAGGAGATGGGATATCGAGCTGAGCTGAGATAGATTTCAGCTCCACATTCTTCTACAGAACAACAGGCAGACACACACAGAGCTCGGAGAAGGCTTCTAAAACACACAACAGTCGTTCTGAGGTTCACGGCTAAGGAAAAAACTCAGGCGGGTTTCACTCCCTTGCCTTCCTGGAGGTGTTACCCCAGCTGTGCAGGAGATCCTCTGGGGCATAAAGGGCAGAGGCTGCTAAAAATCCCCAAAACTTAACTAAAGCCCAGCCAAAGTGTTCTACAACGCGGTTCCCTTCGCTCCGGCTGTGTCGCACACCACACACATTCCCACCACCGGTTCCGTTCCCTTCGCTCCGGCTGTGTCTCACACCGCACACATTCCCAGCACCAGTTCCATTCCGTTCGCTCCGGCTGTGTCTCACACCGCACACATTCCCACCACCGGTTCCCTTTGCTCCGGCTGTGTCTCACACCGCACACATTCCCACCACCGCTTCCCTTCGCTCCGGCTGTGTCTCACACCACACACATTCCCACCACCGCTTCCCTTCCCTTCGCTCCGGCTGTGTCTCACACCGCACACATTCCCAGCACCGGTTCCCTTCGCTCCGGCTGTGTCTCACACCGCACACATTCCCACCACCAGTTCCCTTCGCTCCGGCTGTGTCTCATACCGCACACATTCCCAGCACCGCTTCCCTTCCCTTCCCTCCGGCTGTGTCTCACACCGCACACATTCCCAGCACCAGTTCTGTTCCCTTTGATCCGGCTGTGTCTCACACCGCACACATTCCCAGCACCGGTTCCCTTCGCTCCAGCTGTGTCTCACACCGCACACATTCCCAGCACCGGTTCCGTTCCCTTCGCTCCGGCTGTGTCTCACACCGCACACATTCCCAGCACCACTTCCCTTCGCTCCGGCTGTGTCTCACACCGCACACATTCCCAGCACCGGTTCCGTTCCCTTCGCTCCGGCTGTGTCTCACACCGCACACATTCCCAGCACCGGTTCCGTTCCCTCCGGCTGTGTCTCACACCGCACACATTCCCAGCACCGCTTCCCTTCGCTCCGGCTGTGTCTCACACCGCACACATTCCCAGCACCGGTTCCGTTCCCTCCTCTCCGGCTGTGTCTCACACCGCACACATTCCCAGCACCGGTTCCCTTCGCTCCGGCTGTGTCTCACACCGCACACATTCCCAGCACCGGTTCCGTTCCCTCCTCTCCGGCTGTGTCTCACACCGCACACATTCCCAGCACCGGTTCCCTTTGATCCGGCTGTGTCTCACACCGCACACATTCCCAGCACCGCTTCCCTTCGCTCCGGCTGTGTCTCACACCGCACACATTCCCAGCACCGCTTCCCTTCGCTCCAGCTGTGTCTCACACCGCACACATTCCCAGCACCGGTTCCGTTCCCTTCCCTCTGGCTGTGTCTCACACCGCACACATTCCCACCACCGGTTCCATTTGCTCCGGCTGTGTCTCACACCGCACACATTCCCAGCACCGCTTCCCTTCGCTCCGGCTGTGTCTCACACCGCACACATTCCCAGCACCGCTTCCCTTCGCTCCGGCTGTGTCTCACACCGCACACATTCCCACCACCGGTGCCCTTCGATCCCGCTGTGTCTCACACCGCACACATTCCCACCACCGGTTCCGTTCCCTCCGGATGTGTCTCACACCGCACACATTTCCAGCACGCTCCCCTTCGCTCCGGCTGTGTCTCACACCGCACACATTCCCAGCACCGGTTCCCTTCGCTCCGGCTGTGTCTCACACCGCACACATTCCCAGCACCGGTTCCGTTCCCTTCGCTACAGCTGTGTCTCACACCGCACACATTCCCACCACCGCTTCCCTTCCCTCCGGCTGTGTCTCACACCGCACACATTCCCAGCACCGGTTCCCTTCGCTCCGGCTGTACCTCACACCGCACACATTCCCAGCACCGGTTCCGTTCCCTTCGCTCCGGCTGTACCTCACAGCGCACACATTCCCAGCACCGGTTCCGTTCCCTTTGCTCCGGCTGTGTCTCACACTGCACACATTCCCACCACCGCTTCCCTTCGCTCCGGCTGTGTCTCACACCGCACACATTCCCACCACCGCTTCCCTTCGCTCCGCCTGTGTCGCACACCGCACACATTCCCAGCACCGCTTCCCTTCGCTTCGGCTGTGTCTCACACCGCACACATTCCCAGCACTGCTTCCCTTCGCTCCGGCTGTGTCTCACACCGCACACATTCCCACCACCGGTTCCGTTCCCTTCGCTCCGGCTGTGTCTCACACCGCACACATTCCCAGCACCGGTTCCCTTCGCTTGGGCTGTGTCTCACACCGCACACATTCCCACCACCGGTTCCCTTCGCTCCGGCTGTGTCTCACACCACACACATTCCCACCACCGGTTCCCTTCGCTCCGGCTGTGTCTCACACCGCACACATTCCCAGCACCGCTTCCCTTCGCTCCGGCTGTGTCTCACACCGCACACATTCCCAGCACCACTTCCCTTCCCTTCGCTCCGGCTGTGTCTCACACCGCACACATTCCCAGCACCGCTTCCCTTCGCTCTGGTTGTGACTCACACCACACACATTCCCAGCACCGGTTCCGTTCCCTTCGCTCCAGCTGTGTCTCACACCGCACACATTCCCAGCACCGCTTCCCTTCCCTCCGGCTGTGTCTCACACCACACACATTCCCAACACCGCTTCCCTTCCCTCCGGCTGTACCTCACACCGCACACATTCCCAGCACCGGTTCCGTTCCCTTCGCTCCGGCTGTGTCTCACACCGCACACATTCCCAGCACCGGTTCCGTTCCCTTCGCTCTGGCTGTGTCTCACACCGCACACATTCCCAGCACCACTTCCCTTCGCTCCGGCTGTGTCTCACACCGCACACATTCCCAGCACCGCTTCCCTTCGCTCTGGTTGTGACTCACACCGCACACATTCCCAGCACCGGTTCCGTTCCCTCCTCTCCGGCTGTGTCTCACACCGCACACATTCCCAGCACCGGTTCCCTTTGATCCGGCTGTGTCTCACACCGCACACATTCCCAGCACCGGTTCCGTTCCCTTCCCTCTGGCTGTGTCTCACACCGCACACATTCCCACCACCGGTTCCATTTGCTCAGGCTGTGTCTCACACCGCACACATTCCCACCACCGGTTCCGTTCTCTTTGCTCCGGCTGTGTCTCACACCGCGCACATTCCCAGCACCCGTTCCCTTCGCTCCGGCTGTGTCTCACACCGCACACATTCCCAGCACCGGTTCCCTTCGCTCCGGCTGTGTCTCACACTGCACACATTCCCAGCACCGCTTCCCTTCCCTCCGGCTGTGTCTCACACCGCACACATTCCCACCACCGGTGCCCTTCGATCCCGCTGTGCCTCACACCGCACACATTCCCACCACCGGTTCCGTTCCCTCCGGAAGTGTCTCACACCGCACACATTTCCAGCCCGCTCCCCTTCGCTCCGGCTGTGTCTCACACCGCACACATTCCCAGCACCGCTGCCCTTTGCTCCAGCTGTGTCTCACACCGCACACATTCCCAGCACCGGTTCCGTTCTTTTCGCTCCGGCTGTGTCTCACACCGCACACATTCCCAGCACCGGTTCCCTTCCCTTCGCTCCGGCTGTGTCTCACACCGCACACATTCCCAGCACCGGTTCTGTTCCCTTTGATAGGGCTGTGTCTCACACCGCACACGTTCCCACCACCGCTTCCCTTCGCTCCGGCTGTGTCTCACACCACACACATTCCCAGCACCGCTTCCCTTCGCTCCGGCTGTGTCTCACACCGCACACATTCCCAGCACCGGTTCCGTTCCCTTCGCTCCAGCTGTGTCTCACACCACACACATTCCCAGCACCGCTTCCCTTCCCTCCGGCTGTGTCTCACACCGCACACATTCCCAGCACCGGTTCCCATCGCTCCGGCTGTACCTCACACCGCACACATTCCCAGCACCGGTTCCGTTCCCTTCGCTCCGGCTGTACCTCACAACGCACACATTCCCAGCACCGGTTCCGTTCCCTTTGCTCCGGCTGTGTCTCACACCGCACACATTCCCACCACCGGTTCCGTTCCCTATGCTCCAGCTGTGTCTCACACCGCACACATTCCCAGCACCGTTTCCCTTCGCTCCGGCTGTGTCTCACACCGCACACATTCCCAGCACCGCTTCCCTTCGCTCCGGCTGTACCTCACACCGCACACATTCCCAGCACCGCTTCCATACCCTTCGCTCCGGCTGTGTCTCACACCGCACACATTCCCACCACCGCTTCCATTCCCTTCGCTCCGGCTGTGTCTCACACCGCACACATTCCCACCACCGCTTCCCTTCGCTCCGGCTGTGTCTCACACCGCACACATTCCCAGCACCACTTCCCTTCCCTTCGCTCCGGCTGTGTCTCACACCGCACACATTCCCAGCACCGCTTCCCTACGCTCCGGCTGTGTCTCACACCGCACACATTCCCACCACCGGTTCCCTTCGCTCCGGCTGTGTCTCACACCGCACACATTCCCAGCACCGCTTCCCTTCGCTCCGGGTGTGTCTCACACCGCACACATTCCCACCACCGGTTCCGTTCCCTTCCCTCCGGCTGTGTCTCACACCGCACACATTCCCAGCACCCGTTCCCTTTGCTCCGGCTGTGTCTCACACCGCACACATTCCCACCACCGCTTCCCTTCGCTCCGGCTGTGTCTCACACCGCACACATTCCCAGCACCGGTTCCGTTCTTCTTGCTCTGGCTGTGTCTCACACCGCACACATTCCCAGCACCACTTCCCTTCGCTCCGGCTGTGTCTCACACCGCACACATTCCCAGCACCGCTTCCCTTCGCTCCGGCTGTGTCTCACACCGCACACATTCCCAGCACCGCTTCCCTTCCCTCCTCTCCGGCTGTGTCTCACACCGCACACATTCCCAGCACCGGTTCCGTTCCCTCCTCTCCGGCTGTGTCTCACACCGCACACATTCCCAGCACCGGTTCCCTTTGATCCGGCTGTATCTCACACCGCACACATTCCCAGCACCGCTTCCCTTCGCTCTGGCTGTGTCTCACACCGCACACATTCCCAGCACCGGTTCCCTTCGCTCCGGCTGTGTCTCACACCGCACACATTCCCAGCACCGGTTCCGTTCCCTTCCCTCTGGCTGTGTCTCACACCGCACACATTCCCACCACCGGTTCCATTTGCTCCGGCTGTGTCTCACACCGTACACACTCCCAGCACCGGTTCCGTTCTCTTTGCTCCGGCTGTGTCTCACACTGCACACATTCCCAGCACCGCTTCCCTTCGCTCCGGCTGTGTCTCACACCGCACACATTCCCAGCACCGCTTCCCTTCGCTCCGGCTGTGTCTCACACCGCACACATTCCCACCACCGGTGCCCTTCGATCCCGCTGTGTCTCACACCGCACACATTCCCAGCACCGCTTCCCTTTGCTCCGGCTGTGTCTCACACCGCACAGATTCCCAGCACCGGTTCCGTTCCCTCCGGATGTGTCTCACACCGCACACATTTCCAGCACGCTCCCCTTCGCTCCGGCTGTGTCTCACACCGCACACATTCCCACCACCGGTACCCTTCGATCCCGCTGTGTCTCACACCGCAGACATTCCCAGCACCGCTTCCCTTCGCTCCGGCTGTGTCTCACACCGCACATATTCCCACCACCGCTTCCCTTCGCTCCGGCTGTGTCTCACACCGCACACATTCCCAGCACCGGTTCCGTTCCCTTCGCTCCAGCTGTGTCTCACACCGCACACATTCCCAGCACCCGTTCCCTTCGCTCCGGCTGTGTCTCACACCGCACACATTCCCAGCACCGGTTCCGTTCCCTCCGGCTGTGTCTCACACCGCACACATTCCCAGCACCGCTTCCCTTCGCTCCGGCTGTGTCTCACACCGCACACATTCCCAGCACCGGTTCCGTTCTTTTCGCTCCGGCTGTGTCTCACACCGCACACATTCCCACCACCGGTTCCCTTCGCTCCGGCTGTGTCTCACACCGCACACATTCCCACCACCGGTTCCATTTGCTGTGGCTGTGTCTCACACCGTACACATTCCCACCACCGGTTCCGTTCTCTTTGCTCCGGCTGTGTCTCACACCGCACACATTCCCAGCACCGGTTCCCTTCGCTCCGGCTGTGTCTCACACTGCACACATTCCCAGCACCGCTTCCCTTCGCTCCGGCTGTGTCTCACACCGCACACATTCCCAGCACCGGTTCCCTTCGCTCCGGCTGTGTCTCACACCGCACACATTCCCACGACCGGTGCCCTTCGATCCCGCTGTGCCTCACACCGCACACATTCCCAGCACCGGTTCCGTTCCCTCCGGATGTGTCTCACACCGCACACATTTCCAGCCCGCTCCCCTTCGCTCCGGCTGTGTCTCACACCGCACACATTCCCAGCACCGCTGCCCTTTGCTCCAGCTGTGTCTCACACCGCACACATTCCCAGCACCGGTTCCGTTCTTTTCGCTCCGGCTGTGTCTCACACCGCACATATTCCCACCACCGGTTCCCTTCGCTCCGGCTGTGTCTCACACCGCACACATTCCCAGCACCGGTTCCCTTCGCTCCCGCTGTGTCTCACACCGCACACATTCCCAGCACCGGTTCCCTTCGCTCCGGCTGTGTCTCACACCGCACACGTTCCCACCACCGCTTCCCTTCGCTCCGGCTGTGTCTCACACCGCACACATTCCCACCACCGCTTCCCTTCCCTTCGTTCCGGCTGTGTCTCACACCGCACACATTCCCACCACCCGTTCCCTTCGCTCCGGCTGTGTCTCACACCGCACACATTCCCAGCACCGCTGCCCTTTGCTCCAGCTGTGTCTCACTGCACACACATTCCCACCACCGGTTCCCTTCCCTTCGCTCTGGCTGTGTCTCACACCGCACACATTCCCACCACCGGTTCCCTTCCCTTCGCTCTGGCTGTGTCTCACACCGCACACATTCCCACCTCCAGTTCCGTTCCCTTCCCTCCGGCTGTGTCTCACACCGCACACATTCCCAGCACCGGTTCGCTTCGCTCCGGCTGTGTCTCACACCACACGCATTCCCAGCACCGCTTCCCTTCGCTCCGGCTGTGTCTCACACCGCACACATTCCCAGCACCGGTTCCGTTCCCTTCGCTCCGGCTGTGTCTCACACCGCACACATTCCCAGCACCGCTTCCCTTCGCTCTGGTTGTGACTCACACCACACACATTACCAGCACCGGTTCCGTTCCCTTCGCTCCAGCTGTGTCTCACACCACACACATTCCCAGCACCGCTTCCCTTCGCTCCGGCTGTGTCTCACACCACACACATTCCCAGCACCGCTTCCCTTCGCTCCGGCTGTGTCTCACACCGCACACATTCCCAGCACCGCTTCCATACCCTTCGCTTTGGCTGTGTCTCACACCGCACACATTCCCAGCACCGGTTCCCTTCGCTCCGGCTGTGTCTCACACCGCACACATTCCCAGCACCGGTTCCCTTCGCTCTGGTTGTGACTCACACCACACACATTCCCAGCACCGGTTCCGTTCCCTTCGCTCCAGCTGTGTCTCACACCACACACATTCCCACCACCGCTTCCCTTCCCTCCGGCTGTGTCTCACACCGCACACATTCCCAGCACCGGTTCGCTTCGCTCCGGCTGTACCTCACACCGCACACATTCCCAGCACCGGTTCCGTTCCCTTTGCTCCGGCTGTGTCTCACACCGCACACATTCCCAGCACCGGTTCCGTTCCCTTTGCTCCGGCTGTGTCTCACACCGCACACATTCCCAGCACCGGTTCCGTCCCCTTCGCTCCGGCTGTGTCTCACACCACACACATTCCCACCACCGCTTCCCTTCGCTCCAGCTCTGTCTCACACCGCACACATTCCCAGCACCGCTTCCCTTCGCTCCGGCTGTGTCTCACACCGCACACATTCCCACCACCGCTTCCCTTCGCTCCGGCTGTGTCTCACACCGCACACATTCCCAGCACCGGTTCCATTCCCTTCCCTCCGGCTGTGTCTCACACCGCACACATTCCCAGCACCGGTTCGCTTCGCTCCGGCTGTGTCTCACACCACACGCATTCCCAGCACCGCTTCCCTTCGCTCCGGCTGTGTCTCACACCGCACACATTCCCAGCACCGGTTCCGTTCCCTTCGCTCCGGCTGTGTCTCACACCGCACACATTCCCAGCACCGCTTCCCTTCGCTCTGGTTGTGACTCACACCACACACATTACCAGCACCGGTTCCGTTCCCTTCGCTCCAGCTGTGTCTCACACCACACACATTCCCAGCACCGCTTCCCTTCGCTCCGGCTGTGTCTCACACCACACACATTCCCAGCACCGCTTCCCTTCGCTCCGGCTGTGTCTCACACCGCACACATTCCCAGCACCGCTTCCATACCCTTCGCTTTGGCTGCGTCTCACACCGCACACATTCCCAGCACCGGTTCCCTTCGCTCCGGCTGTGTCTCACACCGCACACATTCCCAGCACCGGTTCCCTTCGCTCTGGTTGTGACTCACACCACACACATTCCCAGCACCGGTTCCGTTCCCTTCGCTCCAGCTGTGTCTCACACCACACACATTCCCACCACCGCTTCCCTTCCCTCCGGCTGTGTCTCACACCGCACACATTCCCAGCACCGGTTCGCTTCGCTCCGGCTGTACCTCACACCGCACACATTCCCAGCACCGGTTCCGTTCCCTTTGCTCCGGCTGTGTCTCACACCGCACACATTCCCAGCACCGGTTCCGTTCCCTTTGCTCCGGCTGTGTCTCACACCGCACACATTCCCAGCACCGGTTCCGTCCCCTTCGCTCCGGCTGTGTCTCACACCACACACATTCCCACCACCGCTTCCCTTCGCTCCAGCTCTGTCTCACACCGCACACATTCCCAGCACCGCTTCCCTTCGCTCCGGCTGTGTCTCACACCGCACACATTCCCACCACCGCTTCCCTTCGCTCCGGCTGTGTCTCACACCGCACACATTCCCAGCACCGGTTCCGTTCCCTTCGCTCCAGCTGTGTCTCACACCGCACACATTCCCAGCACCGGTTCCCTTCGCTCCGGCTGTGTCTCACACCGCACACATTCCCAGCACCGGTTCCGTTCCCTCCGGCTGTGTCTCACACCGCACACATTCCCAGCACCGCTTCCCTTCGCTCCGGCTGTGTCTCACACCGCACACATTCCCAGCACCGGTTCCGTTCTTTTCGCTCCGGCTGTGTCTCACACCGCACACATTCCCACCACCGGTTCCCTTCGCTCCGGCTGTGTCTCACACCGCACACATTCCCACCACCACTTCCCTTCGCTCCGGCTGTGTCTCACACTGCACACATTCCCAGCACCGGTTCCCTTCGCTCCGGCTGTGTCTCACACCGCACACATTCCCACCACCGCTTCCCTTCGCTCCGGCTGTGTCTCACACCGCACACATTCCCAGCACCGCTTCCCTTCGCTCCGGCTGTGTCTCACACCGCACACATTCCCAGCACCGGTTCCCTTCGCTCCGGCTGTGTCTCACACCGCACACATTCCCAGCACCGGTTCCGTTCCCTTCCCTCTTGCTGTGTCTCACACCACACACACTCCCACCACCGGTTCCATTTGCTCCGGCTGTGTCTCACACCGTACACATTCCCACCACCGGTTCCGTTCTCTTTCCTCCGGCTGTGTCTCACACCGCACACATTCCCAGCACCCGTTCCCTTCGCTCCGGCTGTGTCTCACACCGCACACATTCCCAGCACCGGTTCCCTTCGCTCCGGCTGTGTCTCACACTGCACACATTCCCAGCACCGCTTCCCTTCCCTCCGGCTGTGTCTCACACTGCACACATTCCCAGCACCGGTTCCGTTCTTTTCGCTCCGGCTGTGTCTCACACCGCACACATTCCCAGCACCGGTTCCCTTCCCTTCGCTCCGGCTGTGTCTCACACCGCACACATTCCCAGCACCGGTTCCGTTCCCTTCCCTCCGGCTGTGTCTCACACTGCAAACATTCCCAGCACCGGTTCCGTTCCCTTCGCTCCGGCTGTGTCTCACACCGCACACATTCCCAGCACCGCTTCCCTTCGCTCCGGCTGTATCTCACACCGCGCACATTCCCACCACCGCTTCCCTTCGCTCTGGCTGTGTCTCACACCACACACATTCCCAGCACCGGTTCCGTTCCCCCCGGCTGTGTCTCACACCGCACACATTCCCACCACCGGTTCCGTTCCCTTCGCTCCGGCTGTGTCTCACACCGCACACATTCCCAGCACCGGTTCCGTTCCCTTCGCTCCGGCTGTGTCTCACACCACACACATTCCCAGCACCGGTTCTCTTTGCTCCGGCTGTGTCTCACACCGCACACATTCCCAGCACCGGTTCCGTTCCCTTCGCTCCGGCTGTGTCTCACACCACACACATTCCCAGCACCGGTTCCCTTCGCTCCAGCTGTGTCTCACACCGCGCACTTTCCCAGCACCAGTTCCCTTCCCTCCGGCTGTGTCTCACACCACACACATTCCCAGCACCGGTTCCCTTCGCTCCGGCTGTGTCTCACACCGCACACATTCCCACCACTGCTTCCCTTTGCTCCAGCTGTGTCTCACACCGCACACATTCCCAGCACCGGTTCCCTTCGCTCCGGCTGTACCTCACACCGCACACATTCCCAGCACCGGTTCCGTTCTTTTAGCTCCGGCTGTGTCTCACACCGCACACATTCCCAGCACCGTTTCCGTTCTTTTAGCTCCGGCTGTGTCTCACACCGCACACATTCCCAGCACCGGTTCCCTCCGCTCCAGCTGTGTCTCACACCGCACACATTCCCAGCACCAGTTCCGTTCCCTTCGCTCCGGCTGTGTCTCATACCGCACACATTCCCAGCACCGGTTCCTTTCGCTCTGGCTGTGTCTCACACCGCACACATTCCCAGCACCGGTTCCCTTCGCTCCCGCTGTGTCTCACACCGCACTCATTCCCAGCACCGCTTCCCTTCGCTCCGGCTGTATCTCACACCGCGCACATTCCCAGCACCGGTTCCGTTCCCTTCGCTCCGGCTGTGTCTCATACCGCACACATTCCCAGCACCGGTTCCATTCCCTTCGCTCCGGCTGTGTCTCACACCACACACATTCCCAGCACCGGTTCTCTTTGCTCCGGCTGTGTCTCACACCGCACACATTCCCAGCACCGGTTCCGTTCCCTTCGCTCCGGCTGTGTCTCACACCACACACATTCCCAGCACCGGTTCCCTTCGCTCCAGCTGTGTCTCACACCGCGCACTTTCCCAGCACCAGTTCCCTTCCCTCCGGCTGTGTCTCACACCACACACATTCCCAGCACCGGTTCCGTTCCCCCTGGCTTTGTCTCACACCGCACACATTCCCAGCACCGGTTCCGTTCCCTTCGCTCCGGCTGTGTCTCACACCGCACACATTCCCAGCACCGGTTCCGTTCCCTTCGCTCCGGCTGTGTCTCACACCGCACTCATTCCCAGCACCGGTTCCCTTCACTCCGGCTGTGTCTCACACCGCACACATTCCCACCACTGCTTCCCTTTGCTCCAGCTGTGTCTCACACCGCACACATTCCCAGCACCGGTTCCCTTCGCTCCGGCTGTACCTCACACCGCACACATTCCCAGCACCGGTTCCGTTCTTTTAGCTCCGGCTGTGTCTCACACCGCACACATTCCCAGCACCGTTTCCGTTCTTTTAGCTCCGGCTGTGTCTCACACCGCACACATTCCCAGCACCGGTTCCCTCCGCTCCAGCTGTGTCTCACACCGCACACATTCCCAGCACCAGTTCCGTTCCCTTCGCTCCGGCTGTGTCTCATACCGCACACATTCCCAGCACCGGTTCCTTTCGCTCTGGCTGTGTCTCACACCGCACACATTCCCAGCACCGCTTCCCTTCGCTCCGGCTGTGTCTCACACCACACTCATTCCCAGCACCGCTTCCCTTCGCTCCGGCTGTAACTCACACCGCGCACATTCCCAGCACCGGTTCCGTTCCCTTCGCTCCGGCTGTGTCTCATACCGCACACATTCCCAGCACCGGTTCCATTCCCTTCGCTCCGGCTGTGTCTCACACCGCACACATTCCCAGCACCGCTTCCTTTCGCTCCGGCTGTATCTCACACCGCGCACATTCCCAGCACCGGTTCCCTTCGCTTCGGCTGTGTCTCACACCACACACATTCCCAGCACCGGTTCCGTTCCCCCCGGCTGTGTCTCACACTGCACACATTCCCAGCACCGGTTCCGTTCCCTTCCCCCCGGCTGTGTCTCACACCGCGCACATTCCCACCACCGGTTCCGTTCCCTTCGCTCCGGCTGTGTCTCACACCGCACACATTCCCAGCACCGGTTCCGTCCCCTTCGCTCCGGCTGTGTCTCACACCACACACATTCCCAGCACCGGTTCCCTTTGCTCCGGCTGTGTCTCACACCGCGCACTTTCCCAGCACCGGTTCCCTTCCCTCCGGCTGTGTCTCACACCACACACATTCCCAGCACCGGTTCCGTTCCCCCTGGCTGTGTCTCACACCGCACACATTCCCAGCACCGGTTCCGTTCCCTTCGCTCCGGCTGTGTCTCACACCGCACACATTCCCAGCACCAGTTCCATTCCGTTCCCTCCGGCTGTGTCTCACACCGCACTCATTCCCAGCACCGGTTCCCTTCGCTCCGGCTGTGTCTCACACCGCACTCATTCCCAGCACCGGTTCCCTTCGCTCCGGCTGTGTCTCACACCGCACACATTCCCAGCACCGGTTCCCTTTGCTCCAGCTGTGTCTCACACCGCACACATACCCAGCACCCGTTCCCTTCGCTCCGGCTGTACCTCACACCGCACACATTGCCAGCACCACTTCCCTTCGCTCCGGCTGTGTCTCACACCGCACACATTCCCAGCACCGGTTCCATTCTTTTAGCTCCGGCTGTGTCTCACACCGCGCACATACCCAGCACCGGTTCCCTCCGCTCCGGCTGTGTCTCACACCGCACACATTCCCAGCACCGGTTCCGTTCCCTTTCCTGCGGCTGTGTCTCACACCACACACATTCCCAGCACCGCTTCCCTTCGCTCCGGCTGTGTCTCACACCGCACACATTCCCACCACTGCTTCCATTCCCTTCCCTCCGGCTGTGTCTCACACCGCACACATTCCCAGCATCCTTTCCTTTCGCTCTGGTTGTGTCGCACACCGCACACATTCTCAGCACCGGTTCCCTTTGCTCCGGCTGTGTCTCACACCGCACACATTCCCAGCATCCTTTCCTTTCGCTCCGGCTGTGTCTCACACCGCACACATTCTCAGCACAGGTTCCCTTCGCTCCGGCTGTGTCTCACACCGCACACGTTCCCAGCACCGCTTCCCTTCGCTCCGTCTGTGTCTCACACCGCACACATTCCCAGCACTGGTTCCCTTCGCTCCAGCTGTGTCTCACACCGCACACATTCCCACCACCGGTTCCGTTCCCTTCGCTCCGGCTGTGTCTCAAACCGCACACATTCCCAGCACCGGTTCCATTCCCTTCACTCCGGCTGTGTCTCACACCGCACACATTCCCAGCACCGGTTCCCTTCGCTCCGGCTGTGTCTCACACCGCACACATTCACAGCACCGGTTCCGTTCCCTTCGCTCCGGCTGTGTCTCACAACGCACACATTCCCAGCACCGGTTGCCTTCCCTCCGGCTGTGTCTCACACCGCACACATTCCCACCACCGATTCCCTTTGCTCCGGCTGTGTCTCACACCGCACACATTCCCAGCAACCGTTCCCTTCGCTCCGGCTGTATCTCACACCGCACACATTCCCAGCACCGGTTCCGTTCCCTTCGCTCCGGCTGTGTCTCGCACCGCACTTATTCCCAGGACCGGTTCCCTTCGCTCCGGCTGTGTCTCACACCGCACACATTCTCAGCACCGGTTCCCTTCGCTCCGGCTGTGTCTCACACCGCACACATTCCCAGCACCGGTTGCCTTCCCTTCGCTCCGGCTGTGCCTCACACCGCACATATTCCCAGCACCGGTTCCCTTCGCTCCGGCTGTGTCTCACACCGCACACATTCCCAGCACCGGTTCCCTTCGCTCCGGCTGTGTCTCACACCACACACATTCCCACCACCGCTTCCCTTCGCTCTGGCTGTGTCTCACACCGCACACATTCCCAGCACCGCTTCCCTTCGCTCCGGCTGTGTCTCACACCGCACACATTCCCAGCACCAGTTCCGTTCTTTTCGCTCCGGCTGTGTCTCACACCGCACACATTCCCAGCACCGGTTCCCTTCGCTCCGGCTGTGTCTCACACCGCACACATTCCCAGCACCGGTTCCATTCCCTTCCTTCCGGCTGTGTCTCACACCGCACACATTCCCAGCACCGGTTCCCTTCGCTCCGGCTGTGCCTCACACCGCACACGTTCCCACCACCGCTTCCCTTCGCTCCGGCTGTGTCTCACACCGCACACATTCCCAGCACCGGTTCCATTCCCTTCACTCCGGCTGTGTCTCACACCGCACACATTCCCAGCACCGGTTCCCTTCACTCCGGCTGTGTCTCACACCGCACACATTCCCAGCACCGCTTCCCTTTGCTCCAGCTGTGTCTCACACCGCACACATTCCCAGCACCGGTTCCGTTCCCTTCGATCCGGCTGTGTCTCACAACGCACACATTCCCAGCACCGGTTCCCTTCCCTCCGGCTGTGTCTCACACCGCACACATTCCCACCACCGATTCCCTTCGCTCCGGCTGTGTCTCACACCGCACACATTCCCAGCAACCGTTCCCTTCGCTCCGGCTGTGTCTCACACCGCACACATTCCCACCACCGGTTCTGTTCCCTTCGCTCCGGCTGTGTCTCACACCGCACACATTCCCAGCACCGCTTCCCTTCCCTCCGGCTGTGTCTCACACCGCACACATTCCCAGCACCGGTTCCGTTCCCTTCCCTCCGGCTGTGCCTCGCACTGCAAACATTCCCAGCACCGGTTTGGTTCCCTTCGCTCCGGCTGTGTCTCACACCGCACACATTCCCAGCATCGCTTCCCTTCGCTCCGGCTGTGTCTCACACCGCGGACATTCCCAGCACCGGTTCCCTTCGCTTCGGCTGTACCTCACACCGCACACATTCCCAGCACCGGTTCCGTTCCCCCCGGCTGTGTCTCACACCGCACACATTCCCAGCACCGCTTCCATACCCTTCGCTCCGGCTGTGTCTCACACCGCACACATTCCCAGCACCGGTTCCGTTCCCTTCGCTCCGGCTGTGTCTCACACCACACACATTCCCAGCACCGGTTCCCTTTGCTCCGGCTGTGTCTCACACCGCACACATTCCCAGCACCGGTTCCGTCCCCTTCGCTCCAGCTGTGTCTCACACCACACACATTCCCAGCACCGGTTCCCTTCGCTCCGGCTGTATCTCACACCGCGCACTTTCCCAGCACCGGTTCCCTTCCCTCCGGCTGTGTCTCACACCGCACACATTCCCAGCACCGGTTCCGTTCCCCCTGGCTTTGTCTCACACCGCACACATTCCCAGCACCGGTTCCGTTCCCTTCGCTCCGGCTGTGTCTCACACCGCACACATTCCCAGCACCGGTTCCATTCCCTTCGCTCCGGCTGTGTCTCACACCGCACTCATTCCCAGCACCGGTTCCCTTCGCTCCGGCTGTGTCTCACACCGCACACATTCCCAGCACCGGTTCCGTTCTTTTAGCTCCGGCTGTGTCTCACACCGCACACATTCCCAGCACCGGTTCCCTCCGCTCCAGCTGTGTCTCACACCGCACACATTCCCACCACCGGTTCCGTTCCCTTCGCTCTGGCTGTGTCTCATACCGCACACATTCCCAGCACCGGTTCCCTTCGCTCCGGCTGTGTCTCACACCGCACACATTCCCAGCACTGGTTCCGTTCCCTTCGCTCCGGCTGTGTCTCACACCGCACACATTCCCACCACCGGTTCCGTTCCCTTCGCTCCGGCTGTGTCTCACACCGCACACATTCCCAGCATAGCTTCCTTTCGCTCCGGCTGTATCTCACACCGCGCACATTCCCAACACGGGTTCCCTTTGCTTCGTCTGTGTCTCACACCACACACATTCCCAGCACCGGTTCCGTTCCCCCCGGCTGTGTCTCACACCGCGCACATTCCCAGCACCGGTTCCGTTCCCTTCGCTCCGGCTGTGTCTCACACCACACACATTCCCAGCACCGGTTCCGTTCCCCCCGGCTGTGTCTCACACCGCACACATTCCCAGCACCGGTTCCGTTCCCTTCGCTCCGGCTGTGTCTCACACCGCACACATTCCCAGCACCGGTTCCGTTCCCTTCGCTCCGGCTGTGTCTCACACCGCACACATTCCCACCACCGGTTCCGTTCCCTTTGCTCCGGCTGTGTCTCACACCACACACATTCCCAGCACCGGTTCCCTTTGCTCCGGCTGTGTCTCACACCGCACACATTCCCACCACCGGTTCCGTTCCCTTCCCTCCGGCTGTGTCTCACACCGCACACATTCCCAGCACCGCTTCCCTTCGCTCCGGCTGTGTCTCACACCGCGCACTTTCCCAGCACCGGTTCCCTTCCCTCCGGCTGTGTCTCACACCACACACATTCCCAGCACCGGTTCCGTTCCCCCTGGCTGTGTCTCACACCGCACACACTCCCACCACCGGTTCCATTTGCTCCGGCTGTGTCTCACACCGTACACATTCCCACCACCGGTTCCGTTCTCTTTCCTCCGGCTGTGTCTCACACCGCACACATTCCCAGCACCCGTTCCCTTCGCTCCGGCTGTGTCTCACACCGCACACATTCCCAGCACCGGTTCCCTTCGCTCCGGCTGTGTCTCACACTGCACACATTCCCAGCACCGCTTCCCTTCCCTCCGGCTGTGTCTCACACCGCACACATTCCCAGTACCGGTTCCGTTCTTTTCGCTCCGGCTGTGTCTCACACCGCACACATTCCCAGCACCGGTTCCCTTCCCTTCGCTCCGGCTGTGTCTCACACTGCACACATTCCCAGCACCGGTTCTGTTCCCTTTGATCCGGCTGTGTCTCACACCGCACACGTTCCCACCACCGCTTCCCTTCGCTCCGGCTGTGTCTCACACCGCACACATTCCCAGCACCGCTTCCCTTCGCTCCGGCTGTATCTCACACCGCGCACATTCCCACCACCGGTTCCCTTCGCTTCGGCTGTGTCTCACACCACACACATTCCCAGCACCGGTTCCGTTCCCCCCGGCTGTGTCTCACACCGCACACATTCCCACCACCGGTTCCGTTCCCTTCGCTCCGGCTGTGTCTCACACCACACACATTCCCAGCACCGGTTCCGTTCCCTTCCCTCCGGCTGTGTCTCACACCACACACATTCCCAGCACCGGTTCCCTTTGCTCCGGCTGTGTCTCACACCGCACACATTCCCAGCACCGGTTCCGTTCCCTTCGCTCCGGCTGTGTCTCACACCACACACATTCCCAGCACCGGTTCCCTTCGCTCCGGCTGTGTCTCACACCGCGCACTTTCCCAGCACCAGTTCCCTTCCCTCCGGCTGTGTCTCACACCACACACATTCCCAGCACCGGTTCCGTTCCCCCTGGCTTTGTCTCACACCGCACACATTCCCAGCACCGGTTCCGTTCCCTTCGCTCCGGCTGTGTCTCACACCGCACACATTCCCAGCACCGGTTCCATTCCCTTCGCTCCGGCTGTGTCTCACACCGCACTCATTCCCAGCACCGGTTCCCTTCGCTCCGGCTGTGTCTCACACCGCACACATTCCCACCACTGCTTCCCTTTGCTCCAGCTGTGTCTCACACCGCACACATTCCCACCACCGGTTCTGTTCCCTTCGCTCCGGCTGTGTCTCACACCGCACACATTCCCAGCACCGCTTCCCTTCGCTCTGGCTGTGTCTCACACCGCACACATTCCCAGCACCGGTTCCGTTCCCTTAGCTCCAGCTGTGTCTCACACCACACACATTCCCAGCACCGGTTCCCTTCGCTCCGGCTGTATCTCACACCGCGCACTTTCCCAGCACCGGTTCCCTTCCCTCCGGCTGTGTCTCACACCGCACACATTCCCAGCACCGGTTCCGTTCCCCCTGGCTTTGTCTCACACCGCACACATTCCCAGCACCGGTTCCATTCCCTTCGCTCCGGCTGTGTCTCACACCGCACTCATTCCCAGCACCGGTTCCCTTCGCTCCGGCTGTGTCTCACACCGCACACATTCCCACCACTGCTTCCCTTTGCTCCAGCTGTGTCTCACACCGCACACATTCCCAGCACCAGTTCTGTTCCCTTCGATCCGGCTGTGTCTCACACCGCACACATTCCCAGCACCGGTTCCGTTCTTTTAGCTCCGGCTGTGTCTCACACCGCACACATTCCCAGCACCGGTTCCCTCCGCTCCAGCTGTGTCTCACACCGCACACATTCCCACCACCGGTTCCGTTCCCTTCGCTCCGGCTGTGTCTCATACCGCACACATTCCCAGCACCGGTTCCCTTCGCTCCAGCTGTGTCTCACACAGCGCACATTCCCAGCACCGCTTCCTTTCGCTCCGGCTGTATCTCACACCGCGCACATTCCCAGCACCGGTTCCCTTCGCTTCGGCTGTGTCTCACACCACACACATTCCCAGCACCGGTTCCGTTCCCCCCGGCTGTGTCTCACACCGCGCACATTCCCAGCACCGGTTCCGTTCCCTTCGCTTCGGCTGTGTCTCACACCACACACATTCCCAGCACCGGTTCCGTTCCCCCCGGCTGTGTCTCACACCGCACACATTCCCAGCACCGGTTCCGTTCCCTTCGCTCCGGCTGTGTCTCACACCGCACACATTCCCAGCACCGGTTCCGTTCCCTTCGCTCCGGCTGTGTCTCACACCGCACACATTCCCACCACCGGTTCCGTTCCCTTTGCTCCGGCTGTGTCTCACACCACACACATTCCCAGCACCGGTTCCCTTTGCTCCGGCTGTGTCTCACACCGCACACATTCCCAGCACCGGTTCCGTTCCCTTCCCTCCGGCTGTGTCTCACACCGCACACATTCCCAGCACCGCTTCCCTTCGCTCCGGCTGTGTCTCACACCGCGCACTTTCCCAGCACCGGTTCCCTTCCCTCCGGCTGTGTCTCACACCGCACACATTCCCACCACCGCTTCCCTTCGCTCCGGCTGTGTCTCACACCGCACACATTCCCAGCACCGGTTCCGTTCTTCTTGCTCTGGCTGTGTCTCACACCGCACACATTCCCAGCACCACTTCCCTTCGCTCCGGCTGTGTCTCACACCGCACACATTCCCAGCACCGCTTCCCTTCGCTCCGGCTGTGTCTCACACCGCACACATTCCCAGCACCGCTTCCCTTCCCTCCTCTCCGGCTGTGTCTCACACCGCACACATTCCCAGCACCGGTTCCGTTCCCTCCTCTCCGGCTGTGTCTCACACCGCACACATTCCCAGCACCGGTTCCCTTTGATCCGGCTGTATCTCACACCGCACACATTCCCAGCACCGCTTCCCTTCGCTCTGGCTGTGTCTCACACCGCACACATTCCCAGCACCGGTTCCCTTCGCTCCGGCTGTGTCTCACACCGCACACATTCCCAGCACCGGTTCCGTTCCCTTCCCTCTGGCTGTGTCTCACACCGCACACATTACCACCACCGGTTCCATTTGCTCCGGCTGTGTCTCACACCGTACACACTCCCAGCACCGGTTCCGTTCTCTTTGCTCCGGCTGTGTCTCACACTGCACACATTCCCAGCACCGCTTCCCTTCGCTCCGGCTGTGTCTCACACCGCACACATTCCCAGCACCGGTTCCCTTCGCTCCGGCTGTGTCTCACACCGCACACATTCCCAGCACCGCTTCCCTTCGCTCCGGCTGTGTCTCACACCGCACACATTCCCACCACCGGTGCCCTTCGATCCCGCTGTGTCTCACACCGCACACATTCCCAGCACCGCTTCCCTTTGCTCCGGCTGTGTCTCACACCGCACACATTCCCAGCACCGGTTCCATTCCCTCCGGATGTGTCTCACACCGCACACATTTCCAGCACGCTCCCCTTCGCTCCGGCTGTGTCTCACACCGCACACATTCCCAGCACCGGTTCCATTCCCTTCGCTCCGGCTGTGTCTCACACCGCACACATTCCCACCACCGCTTCCCTTCGCTCCGCCTGTGTCTCACACCGCACACATTCCCAGCACCGCTTCCCTTCGCTTCGGCTGTGTCTCACACCGCACACATTCCCAGCACTGCTTCCCTTCGCTCCGGCTGTGTCTCACACCGCACACATTCCCACCACCGGTTCCGTTCCCTTCGCTCCGGCTGTGTCTCACACCGCACACATTCCCAGCACCGGTTCCCTTCGCTCCGGCTGTGTCTCACACCGCACACATTCCCAGCACCGCTTCCATACCCTTCGCTCCGGCTGTGTCTCACACCGCACACATTCCCACCACCGGTTCCATTCCCTTCGCTCCGGCTGTGTCTCACACCGCACACATTCCCAGCACCGGTTCCCATCGCTCCGGCTCTGTCTCACACCACACACATTCCCAGGACCGGTTCCGTTCCCTTCCCTCCAGCTGTGTCTCACACCGCACACATTCCCAGCATCGCTTCCCTTCGCTCCGGCTGTGTCTCACACCGCACACATTCCCAGCACCACTTCCCTTCCCTTCGCTTCGGCTGTGTCTCACACCGCACACATTCCCAGCACCGCTGCCCTTTGCTCCAGCTGTGTCTCACACCGCACACATTCCCAGCACCGGTTCCGTTCTTTTCGCTCCGGCTGTGTCTCACACCGCACACATTCCCAGCACCGGTTCCCTTCTCTTCGCTCCGGCTGTGTCTCATCCCACACACATTCCCAGCACCAGTTCTGTTCCCTTCGATCCGGCTGTGTCTCACACCGCACACATTCCCAGCACCGGTTCCCTTCGCTCCGGCTGTGTCTCACACCACACGCATTCCCAGCACCGCTTCCCTTCGCTCCGGCTGTGTCTCACACCGCACACATTCCCAGCACCGGTTCCGTTCCCTTCGCTCCGGCTGTGTCTCACACCGCACACATTCCCAGCACCGCTTCCCTTCGCTCCGGCTGTGTCTCACACCGCACACATTCCCAGCACCGCTTCCCTTCGCTCTGGTTGTGACTCACACCACACACATTCCCAGCACCGGTTCCGTTCCCTTCGCTCCAGCTGTGTCTCACACCGCACACATTCCCACCACCGGTTCCCTTCGCTCCGGCTGTGTCTCACACCGCACACATTCCCAGCACCGGTTCGCTTCGCTCCGGCTGTGTCTCACACCGCACACATTCCCAGCACCAGTTCCGTTCCCTTCCCTCCGGCTGTGTCTCACACCGCACACATTCCCAGCACCGGTTCCGTTCCCTCCGGCTGTGTCTCACACCGCACACATTCCCAGCACCGCTTCCCTTCGCTCTGGCTGTGTCTCACACCGCACACATTCCCAGCACCGGTTCCCTTCCCTCCTCTCCGGCTGTGTCTCACACCGCACACATTCCCAGCACCGGTTCCGTTCCCTCCTCTCCGGCTGTGTCTCACACCGCACACATTCCCAGCACCGGTTCCCTTTGATCCGGCTGTGTCTCACACCGCACACATTCCCAGCACCGGTTCCGTTCCCTTCCCTCTGGCTGTGTCTCACACCGCACACATTCCCACCACCGGTTCCATTTGCTCTGGCTGTGTCTCACACCGTACACATTCCCCACCACCGGTTCCGTTCTCTTTGCTCCGGCTGTGTCTCACACCGCACACATTCCCAGCACCCGTTCCCTTCGCTCCGGCTGTGTCTCACACCGCACACATTCCCAGCACCGGTTCCCTTCGCTCCGGCTGTGTCTCACACTGCACACATTCCCAGCACCGCTTCCCTTCGCTCCGGCTGTGTCTCACACCGCACACATTCCCAGCACCGGTTCCCTTCGCTCCGGCTGTGTCTCACACCGCACACATTCCCACCACCGGTGCCCTTCGATCCCGCTGTGCCTCACACCGCACACATTCCCAGCACCGGTTCCGTTCCCTCCGGATGTGTCTCACACCGCACACATTTCCAGCCCGCTCCCCTTCGCTCCGGCTGTGTCTCACACCGCACACATTCCCAGCACCGGTTCCGTTCTTTTCGCTCCGGCTGTGTCTCACACCGCACATATTCCCACCACCGGTTCCCTTCGCTCCGGCTGTGTCTCACACCGCACACATTCCCAGCACCAGTTCCGTTTTTTTCGCTCCGGCTGTGTCTCACACCGCACACATTCCCAGCATCGCTTCCCTTCGCTCCCGCTGTGTCTCACACCGCACACATTCCCAGCACCGGTTCCCTTCGCTCCGGCTGTGTCTCACACCGCACACGTTCCCACCACCGCTTCCCTTCGCTCCGGCTGTGTCTCACACCGCACACATTCCCAGCACCAGTTCCCTTCGCTCCAGCTGTGTCTCACACCGCACACATTCCCAGCACCGGTTCCATTCCCTTCATTCTGGCTGTGTCTCACACCGCACACATTCCGAGCACCGGTTCCCTTTGCTCCGGCTGTGTCTCACACCGCACACATTCCCACCACCGCTTCCCTTCCCTTCGTTCCGGCTGTGTCTCACACCGCACACATTCCCACCACCCGTTCCCTTCGCTCCGGCTGTGTCTCACACCGCACACATTCCCAGCACCGCTGCCCTTTGCTCCAGCTGTGTCTCACTGCACACACATTCCCACCACCGGTTCCCTTCCCTTCGCTCTGGCTGTGTCTCACACCGCACACATTCCCAGCACCGGTTCCCTTCCCTTCGCTCTGGCTGTGTCTCACACCGCACACATTCCCACCTCCAGTTCCGTTCCCTTCGCTCCGGCTGTGTCTCACACCGCACACATTCCCACCACTGGTTCCCTTCCCTCCGGCTGTGTCTCACACCGCACACATTCCCAGCACCGGTTCTCTTCGCTCCGGCTGTGTCTCACACCGCACACATTCCCAGCACTGGTTCCCTTTGCTCCAGCTGTGTCTCACACCACACACATTCCCAGCACCGGTTCCATTCCCTTCGCTCCGGCTGTGTCTCACACCGCACACATTCCCACCACCGCTTCCATACCCTTCGCTCCGGATGTGTCTCACACCGCACACATTCCCAGCACCGGTTCACTTTACTCCAGCTGTGTCTCACACCGCACACATTCCCAGCACCACTTCCCTTCGCTCCGGCTGTGTCTCACACCACACACATTCCCACCACCGCTTCCCTTCGCTCCGGCTGTGTCTCACACCGCACACATTCCCAGCACCGCTTCCATACCCTTCGCTTTGGCTGTGTCTCACACCGCACACATTCCCAGCACCGGTTCCCTTCGCTCCGGCTGTGTCTCACACCGCACACATTCCCAGCACCGGTTCCCTTCGCTCTGGTTGTGACTCACACCACACACATTCCCAGCACCGGTTCCGTTCCCTTCGCTCCAGCTGTGTCTCACACCACACACATTCCCACCACCGCTTCCCTTCCCTCCGGCTGTGTCTCACACCGCACACATTCCCAGCACCGGTTCGCGTCGCTCCGGCTGTACCTCACACCGCACACATTCCCAGCACCGGTTCCGTTCCCTTCGCTCCGGCTGTGTCTCACACCGCACACATTCCCAGCACCGGTTCCGTTCCCTTTGCTCCGGCTGTGTCTCACACCGCACACATTCCCACCACCGGTTCCGTTCCCTTTGCTCCGGCTGTGTCTCACACCGCACACATTCCCAGCACCGGTTCCGTCCCCTTCGCTCCGGCTGTGTCTCACACCACACACATTCCCACCACCGCTTCCCTTCGCTCCAGCTCTGTCTCACACCGCACACATTCCCAGCACCGCTTCCCTTCGCTCCGGCTGTGTCTCACACCGCACACATTCCCACCACCGCTTCCCTTCGCTCCGGCTGTGTCTCACACCGCACACATTCCCAGCACCGGTTCCGTTCCCTTCGCTCCAGCTGTGTCTCACACCGCACACATTCCCAGCACCGGTTCCCTTCGCTCCGGCTGTGTCTCACACCGCACACATTCCCACCACCGGTTCCATTTGCTGTGGCTGTGTCTCACACCGTACACATTCCCACCACCGGTTCCGTTCTCTTTGCTCCGGCTGTGTCTCACACCGCACACATTCCCAGCACCCGTTCCCTTCGCTCCGGCTGTGTCTCACACCGCACACATTCCCAGCACCGGTTCCCTTCGCTCCGGCTGTGTCTCACACTGCACACATTCCCAGCACCGCTTCCCTTCGCTCCGGCTGTGTCTCACACCGCACACATTCCCAGCACCGGTTCCCTTCGCTCCGGCTGTGTCTCACACCGCACACATTCCCAGCACCGGTTCCGTTCCCTCCGGATGTGTCTCACACCGCACACATTTCCAGCCCGCTCCCCTTCGCTCCGGCTGTGTCTCACACCGCACACATTCCCAGCACCGCTGCCCTTTGCTCCAGCTGTGTCTCACACCGCACACATTCCCAGCACCGGTTCCGTTCTTTTCGCTCCGGCTGTGTCTCACACCGCACATATTCCCACCACCGGTTCCCTTCGCTCCGGCTGTGTCTCACACCGCACACATTCCCAGCACCGGTTCCCTTCGCTCCCGCTGTGTCTCACACCGCACACATTCCCAGCACCGGTTCCCTTCGCTCCGGCTGTGTCTCACACCGCACACGTTCCCACCACCGCTTCCCTTCGCTCCGGCTGTGTCTCACACCGCACACATTCCCAGCACCAGTTCCCTTCGCTCCGGCTGTGTCTCACACCGCACACATTCCCAGCACCGGTTCCCTTTGCTCCGGCTGTGTCTCACACCGCACACATTCCCACCACCGCTTCCCTTCCCTTCGTTCCGGCTGTGTCTCACACCGCACACATTCCCACCACCCGTTCCCTTCGCTCCGGCTGTGTCTCACACCGCACACATTCCCAGCACCGCTGCCCTTTGCTCCAGCTGTGTCTCACTGCACACACATTCCCACCACCGGTTCCCTTCCCTTCGCTCTGGCTGTGTCTCACACCGCACACATTCCCACCACCGGTTCCCTTCCCTTCGCTCCGGCTGTGTCTCACACCGCACACATTCCCACCTCCAGTTCCGTTCCCTTCCCTCCGGCTGTGTCTCACACCGCACACATTCCCAGCACCGCTTCCCTTCGCTCCGGCTGTGTCTCACACCACACGCATTCCCAGCACCGCTTCCCTTCGCTCCGGCTGTGTCTCACACCGCACACATTCCCAGCACCGGTTCCGTTCCCTTCGCTCCGGCTGTGTCTCACACCGCACACATTCCCAGCACCGCTTCCCTTCGCTCTGGTTGTGACTCACACCACACACATTACCAGCACCGGTTCCGTTCCCTTCGCTCCAGCTGTATCTCACACCACACACATTCCCAGCACCGCTTCCCTTCGCTCCGGCTGTGTCTCACACCACACACATTCCCAGCACCGCTTCCCTTCGCTCCGGCTGTGTCTCACACCGCACACATTCCCAGCACCGGTTCCGTTCCCTTTGCTCCGGCTGTGTCTCACACCGCACACATTCCCAGCACCGGTTCCGTCCCCTTCGCTCCGGCTGTGTCTCACACCACACACATTCCCACCACCGCTTCCCTTCGCTCCAGCTCTGTCTCACACCGCACACATTCCCAGCACCGCTTCCCTTCGCTCCGGCTGTGTCTCACACCGCACACATTCCCACCACCGCTTCCCTTCGCTCCGGCTGTGTCTCACACCGCACACATTCCCAGCACCGGTTCCGTTCCCTTCGCTCCAGCTGTGTCTCACACCGCACACATTCCCAGCACCGGTTCCCTTCGCTCCGGCTGTGTCTCACACCGCACACATTCCCAGCACCGGTTCCGTTCCCTCCGGCTGTGTCTCACACCGCACACATTCCCAGCACCGCTTCCCTTCGCTCCGGCTGTGTCTCACACCGCACACATTCCCAGCACCGGTTCCGTTCTTTTCGCTCCGGCTGTGTCTCACACCGCACACATTCCCACCACCGGTTCCCTTCGCTCCGGCTGTGTCTCACACCGCACACATTCCCACCACCACTTCCCTTCGCTCCGGCTGTGTCTCACACTGCACACATTCCCAGCACCGGTTCCCTTCGCTCCGGCTGTGTCTCACACCGCACACATTCCCAGCACCGCTTCCCTTCGCTCCGGCTGTGTCTCACACCGCACACATTCCCAGCACCGGTTCCCTTCGCTCCGGCTGTGTCTCACACCGCACACATTCCCAGCACCGGTTCCGTTCCCTTCCCTCTGGCTGTGTCTCACACCACACACACTCCCACCACCGGTTCCATTTGCTCCGGCTGTGTCTCACACCGTACACATTCCCACCACCGGTTCCGTTCTCTTTCCTCCGGCTGTGTCTCACACCACACACATTCCCAGCACCGGTTCCCTTCGCTCCGGCTGTGTCTCACACCGCGCACTTTCCCAGCACCAGTTCCCTTCCCTCCGGCTGTGTCTCACACCACACACATTCCCAGCACCGGTTCCGTTCCCCCTGGCTTTGTCTCACACCGCACACATTCCCAGCACCGGTTCCGTTCCCTTCGCTCCGGCTGTGTCTCACACCGCACACATTCCCAGCACCGGTTCCATTCCCTTCGCTCCGGCTGTGTCTCACACCGCACTCATTCCCAGCACCGTTTCCCTTCACTCCGGCTGTGTCTCACACCGCACACATTCCCACCACTGCTTCCCTTTGCTCCAGCTGTGTCTCACACCGCACACATTCCCAGCACCGGTTCCCTTCGCTCCGGCTGTACCTCACACCGCACACATTCCCAGCACCGGTTCCGTTCTTTTAGCTCCGGCTGTGTCTCACACCGCACACATTCCCAGCACCGTTTCCGTTCTTTTAGCTCCGGCTGTGTCTCACACCGCACACATTCCCAGCACCGGTTCCCTCCGCTCCAGCTGTGTCTCACACCGCACACATTCCCAGCACCAGTTCCGTTCCCTTCGCTCCGGCTGTGTCTCATACCGCACACATTCCCAGCACCGGTTCCTTTCGCTCTGGCTGTGTCTCACACCGCACACATTCCCAGCACCGGTTCCCTTCGCTCCCGCTGTGTCTCACACCGCACTCATTCCCAGCACCGCTTCCCTTCGCTCCGGCTGTATCTCACACCGCGCACATTCCCAGCACCGGTTCCGTTCCCTTCGCTCCGGCTGTGTCTCATACCGCACACATTCCCAGCACCGGTTCCGTTCCCCCCGGCTGTGTCTCACACCGCACACATTCCCACCACTGCTTCCCTTTGCTCCAGCTGTGTCTCACACCGCACACATTCCCAGCACCAGTTCTGTTCCCTTCGATCCAGCTGTGTCTCACACCGCACACATTCCCAGCACCGGTTCCGTTCTTTTAGCTCCGGCTGTGTCTCACACCGCACACATTCCCAGCACCGGTTCCCTCCGCTCCAGCTGTGTCTCACACCGCACACATTCCCACCACCGGTTCCGTTCCCTTCGCTCCGGCTGTGTCTCATACCGCACACATTCCCAGCACCGGTTCCCTTCGCTCCAGCTGTGTCTCACACAGCGCACATTCCCAGCACCGCTTCCTTTCGCTCCGGCTGTATCTCACACCGCGCACATTCCCAGCACCGGTTCCCTTCGCTTCGGCTGTGTCTCACACCACACACATTCCCAGCACCGGTTCCGTTCCCCCCGGCTGTGTCTCACACCGCGCACATTCCCAGCACCGGTTCCGTTCCCTTCGCTTCGGCTGTGTCTCACACCACACACATTCCCAGCACCGGTTCCGTTCCCCCCGGCTGTGTCTCACACCGCACACATTCCCAGCACCGGTTCCGTTCCCTTCGCTCCGGCTGTGTCTCACACCGCACACATTCCCAGCACCGGTTCCGTTCCCTTCGCTCCGGCTGTGTCTCACACCGCACACATTCCCACCACCGGTTCCGTTCCCTTTGCTCCGGCTGTGTCTCACACCACACACATTCCCAGCACCGGTTCCCTTTGCTCCGGCTGTGTCTCACACCGCACACATTCCCACCACCGGTTCCGTTCCCTTTGCTCCGGCTGTGTCTCACACCACACACATTCCCAGCACCGGTTCCCTTCGCTCCGGCTGTGTCTCACACCGCACTCATTCCCAGCACCGGTTCCCTTCGCTCCGGCTGTGTCTCACACCGCACACATTCCCAGCACCGGTTCCCTTTGCTCCAGCTGTGTCTCACACCGCACACATACCCAGCACCCGTTCCCTTCGCTCCGGCTGTACCTCACACCGCACACATTGCCAGCACCACTTCCCTTCGCTCCGGCTGTGTCTCACACCGCACACATTCCCAGCACCGGTTCCATTCTTTTAGCTCCGGCTGTGTCTCACACCGCGCACATACCCAGCACCGGTTCCCTCCGCTCCGGCTGTGTCTCACACCGCACACATTCCCAGCACCGGTTCCGTTCCCTTTCCTGCGGCTGTGTCTCACACCACACACATTCCCAGCACCGCTTCCCTTCGCTCCGGCTGTGTCTCACACCGCACACATTCCCACCACTGCTTCCATTCCCTTCCCTCCGGCTGTGTCTCACACCGCACACATTCCCAGCATCCTTTCCTTTCGCTCTGGTTGTGTCGCACACCGCACACATTCTCAGCACCGGTTCCCTTTGCTCCGGCTGTGTCTCACACCGCA
>NC_141732.1:81066068-81090149 GCF_971803275.1 Cyanistes caeruleus
AATTCCCAAAAAATTCCCCTAAAAATTACAAAAAAATTCCCAGAAAAATCCCCTAAAAATTCCCATAAAAATCCCAGAAAATCACCTCAAAATTCCCTAAAAATTCCCAGAAAATCCCCTCAAAATTCCCAGAAAATTCCCAGAAAATTCAAAAAAAATCACCTAAAAATTCCCTAAAAATCCCCTAAAAATTCCATAAAAATCCCAGAAAATCCCCTCAAAATTCCCTAAAAATTCCCACAAAATTGCCAGGAAATTCCAAAAAAATTACCTAAAAATCACCTAAAAATTCCCATAAAAATCCCCTTAAAATTCCCCCAAAATTCCCCAAAAAATTCCCATAAAAATCCCAGAAAATCCTGTCAAAATTCCAAAAAAAATTCCTAGAAAATTCCCCAAAAAATCACCTAAAAATTCCCTAAAAATTCCCAAAAAATCCCCTAAAAATTCCCAAAAAATCACCTAAAAATTCCCAAAAAATCCCCTAAAAATTCCCAAAAAATCACCTAAAAATTCCCAAAAAATTCCCTAAAAATTCCCAAAAAATCCCCTAAAAATTCCCAAAAAATCACCTAAAAATTCCCTAAAAATTCCCAAAAAATTCCCCTAAAAATCACCTAAAAATTCCCAAAAAATTCCCTAAAAATTCTAAAAAAATTCCCTAAATATTCCCTAAAAATTCCCATAAAAATTCCCAGGAAATTCCCAGGAAATTCCCAAAATATTCTGTGAACTTCCTCAGCCCTTCCAGGCGGTACGAGCGGCCCTCCACGCTCACACTCTGCACAATTCCCAAAAAATTACAAAAAAATTCCCAAAAAATTACAAAAAAATTCCCAGGAAGTTTCTGGAAAATTACAAAAAAATTCCCAAAAAAATCCCCTAAAAATTCCCCCAAAATTCAAAAAAATTCCCAAAGAAATCCCTAAAAATTCCCAAAAAATTCTCAAAAAATTCCCAGAAAATTCAAAAAAAAATCACCTAAAAATTCCCAGAAAATTCCAAAAAAATCCCCTCAAAAATTCCCAGAAAATTCCCAAAACATCACCTAAAAATCACCTCAAAATTCCCACAAAATTCAAAAAAAATTCCCCCAGAATTCCCTAAAAATTCCCCCAAAAATCCCCAAAAAATCCTCTCAAAAATCCCCAAAAATTCCCAGAAAATTCCCAAAACATCACCTAAAAATCACCTAAAAATTCCCAAAAAATTCCCTTAAAATTCCCTCAAAATTCCCAGAAAACTCAAAAAAAATCCCCTTAAAATTCCCATAAAAATCCCAGAAAATCCTGTCAAAATTCTCTAAAAATTCCCAGAAAATTCCCAGAAAATCCCCTCAAAATTCCCATAAAATAAAAAAAAATCCCCTCAAAATCCCCCCAAAAATTCCAGAATATTCCCAGAAAATCACCTAAAAATTCCCAGAAAATCCCCTTAAAACTCCATCAGAATTCCCAAAAAGATTACATCCGAATTCCCAGAAAATTACAAAAAAAAATTTCCACAAAATTCAAAAAAAATGCCCCAAAAAATCCCCTAAAAATTCCCAGAAAATTCAAAAAAAAATCACCTAAAAATCACCTCAAAATTCCCACAAAATTCCAAAAAAAATTCCCCCAAAATTCCCCAGAATATTCCCATAAAAATCCCAGAAAATCCTCTCAAAATCCCCAAAAAATTCCCAGAATATTCAAAAAAAATCACCTAAAAATTCCCTAAAAATCCACTAAAAATTCCCAAAAAATCCCCTAAAAATTCCCAAAAAATCACCTAAAAATTCCCAAAAAATCCCCTAAAAATTCCCAAAAAATCACCTAAAAATTCCCAAAAAATTCCCTAAAAATTCCCAAAAAATCCCCTAAAAATTCCCAAAAAATCACCTAAAAATTCCCTAAAAATTCCCAAAAAATTCCCCTAAAAATCACCTAAAAATTCCCAAAAAATTCCCTAAAAATTCTAAAAAAATTCCCTAAATATTCCCTAAAAATTCCCATAAAAATTCCCAGGAAATTCCCAGGAAATTCCCAAAATATTCTGTGAACTTCCTCAGCCCTTCCAGGCGGTACGAGCGGCCCTCCACGCTCACACTCTGCACAATTCCCAAAAAATTACAAAAAAATTCCCAAAAAATTACAAAAAAATTCCCAGGAAGTTTCTGGAAAATTACAAAAAAATTCCCAAAAAAATCCCCTAAAAATTCCCCCAAAATTCAAAAAAATTCCCAAAGAAATCCCTAAAAATTCCCAAAAAATTCTCAAAAAATTCCCAGAAAATTCAAAAAAAAATCACCTAAAAATTCCCAGAAAATTCCAAAAAAATCCCCTCAAAAATTCCCAGAAAATTCCCAAAACATCACCTAAAAATCACCTCAAAATTCCCACAAAATTCAAAAAAAATTCCCCCAGAATTCCCTAAAAATTCCCCCAAAAATCCCCAAAAAATCCTCTCAAAAATCCCCAAAAATTCCCAGAAAATTCCCAAAACATCACCTAAAAATCACCTAAAAATTCCCAAAAAATTCCCTTAAAATTCCCTCAAAATTCCCAGAAAACTCAAAAAAAATCCCCTTAAAATTCCCATAAAAATCCCAGAAAATCCTGTCAAAATTCTCTAAAAATTCCCAGAAAATTCCCAGAAAATCCCCTCAAAATTCCCATAAAAATAAAAAAAAATCCCCTCAAAATCCCCCCAAAAATTCCCAGAATATTCCCAGAAAATCACCTAAAAATTCCCAGAAAATCCCCTTAAAACTCCATCAGAATTCCCAAAAAGATTACATCCGAATTCCCAGAAAATTACAAAAAAAAATTTCCACAAAATTCAAAAAAAATGCCCCAAAAAATCCCCTAAAAATTCCCAGAAAATTCAAAAAAAAATCACCTAAAAATCACCTCAAAATTCCCACAAAATTCCAAAAAAAATTCCCCCAAAATTCCCCAGAATATTCCCATAAAAATCCCAGAAAATCCTCTCAAAATCCCCAAAAAATTCCCAGAATATTCAAAAAAAATCACCTAAAAATTCCCTAAAAATCCACTAAAAATTCCCAAAAAATCACCTAAAAATTCCCAAAAAATCACCTAAAAATCACCTAAAAATTCCCAAAAAATTCCCCAAAAAATCCCATAAAAATTCCCAAAAAATTCCCTAAAAATTCCCAAAAAATTCCCTAAAAATTCTAAAAAAATTCCCTAAATATTCCCTAAAAAATTCCCTTAAAATTCCCAGGAAATTCCCAGGAAATTCCCAAAATATTCCGTGAACTTCCTCAGCCCTTCCAGGCGGTACGAGCGGCCCTCCACGCTCACGCTCTGCACAATTCCCAAAAAATTACAAAAAAATTCCCAAAAAATTACAAAAAAATTCCCAGGAAGTTTCTGGAAAATTACAAAAAAATTCCCAAAAAAATCCCCTAAAAATTCCCCCAAAATTCAAAAAAATTCCCAAAGAAATCCCTAAAAATTCCCAAAAAATTCTCAAAAAATTCCCAGAAAATTCAAAAAAAAATCACCTAAAAATTCCCAGAAAATTCCAAAAAAATCCCCTCAAAAATTCCCAGAAAATTCCCAAAACATCACCTAAAAATCACCTCAAAATTCCCACAAAATTCAAAAAAAATTCCCCCAAAATTCCCTAAAAATTCCCCCAAAAATTGCCATAAAAATCCCAGAAAATCCTGTCAAAATTCCCTAAAAATTCCCAGAAAATTCAAAAAAAAATCTCCTAAAAATCACCTAAAAATTCCCTAAAAATTCCTAAAAAATCACCTAAAAGTCACCTAAAAATTCCCAAAAAATTCCCCAATCACCTAAAAATCACCTAAAAATCACCTAAAAAATCCCAAAAAATCCCCTTAAAATTCCCATAAAAATCCCAGAAAATCCCCTAAAAATTCCAAAAAAATTCCCAAAAAATTCCCAGAAAATTCAAAAAAAATCACCTAAAAATTCCCACAAAATTCCCAAAAAAATTCTCCAAAAAATCCCCTAAAAATTCCCAGAAAATTCCCAAAACATCACCTAAAAATCACCTAAAAATTCCAAAAAAATCTCCTAAAAATTCCCATAAAAACCCCAAAAAATCCCCTCAAAATTCCCTAAAAATTCCCAGAAAATTCAAAAAAAATCACCTAAAAATTCCCTAAAAATCCCCTAAAAATTCCCATAAAAATCCCAGAAAATCCTCTCAAAATTCCCTAAAAATTCCCTAAAAATCCCCTAAAAATTCCAAAAAAATTCCCAAAAAATCCCCTAAAAATTCCCATAAAAATCCCAGAAAATCCCCTCAAAATTCCCAAAAAATTCCCAAAAAATTCCCAGAAAATTCCCAAAACATCATCTAAAAATCACATAAAAATTCCCAAAAAATTCAAAAAAAATTCCCCCAAAATTCCCTAAAAATTCCCAGAAAATCACCTCAAAATTCCCAAAAAAATTCCCAGAAAATTCCCTAAAAATCCCCCAAAAATTCCCAGAAAATTCCCAAAAAATCACCTAAAAATTCCCTAAAAATCCCCTTAAAATTCCCTAAAAATTCCCAGAAAATTCCCAGAAAATCCCCTCAAAATTCCCAAAAAATTCCAAGAAAATTCCAAAAAAAAAGGGAAAAAAATCAGAAAAAAAAATCAGAAAAAATGGGAAAAAAAATAAAGAAAAATGGGAAAAAATGGAATGAAAAATGAATAAAACAAGAAAAATTGGGAAAAGTTGGGAAAAGTGGAATAAAAAGAAAAAGTGGGAAAAATCAGGGAAAAAATGGGGGAAAAAAGGGAAAAATTGGGGGAAAAAAGGTGAAAAAATGGGGGAAAATGGGGGAAAATTTGGAATAAAAATGGGGAAAAAATGGGGAAAAATGGGAAAAATTGGGGAAAAAATATGGAAAAATGGGTAAAGATGGGAAAAAATTAGAAAAAAATTGGGAAGGATGGAGAAAAAATGGTAAAAAAATTGATTAAAATGGGCAAAATTAAAAAATATTGGGGAAAAAATGGGAAAAATTGGGGGAAAATTGGGAAAAAATGAAAAAAAATTTGGAAAAAATGGAAAAGATGGGAAAATAGGGAAAAAATGAGGAAAAATGGGGAAAATTGGGAAAAGATGGGAAAAAAATGGGAGAAAAATGGGAAAATTGGGAAAAAAAGGGAGAAAATTTGGGAAAAATTGGGAAAAAATGGGAAAAAATGGGGAAAAATTGGGAAAAAATTGGGAAAAAATCAGGAAAAATGGTAAAAAGTTGGAAAAAATGGGGAAAATGGGGAAAAAATTTAAAAAAAGGGGGGAAAATGGGGAAAAATGGGAAAAAATTGGGGAAAAATTGGGAAAAAAAATGGGGAAAAATGGGAAAAAATGAGAAAAAATTTGGAAAAATGGGAAAAAAATGAGGAAAAAATTGGGAAAAAATGGGAAAAATTGGGAAAAATGGGGAAAAAATGGGGAAAAATGGGGGAAAAATGGGAAAAAAATGGGGAAAAATGGGGAAAAATGAGAGAAAAATGGGGAAAAAATGGGAAAAAATGGTGAAAAAATGGCGAAAAAATTGGGAAAAAAATGGGGAAAAAATTTGGAAAAATGGGGAAAAAATGGGAAAAAATGGGAAAAAAATCCAGGAAAATTGGGAAAAAATGGGGAAAAAATGGGAACAATGGGAAAAAATGAGAGAAAAATGGGGAAAAAATTTGGAAAAAATGGGAAAAAATGAGGAAAAAATTGCAAAAAAATGGGAAAAAATGGGAAAAAAATTTGGAAAAATGGGAAAAAAATGGGGAGAATTCGGAAAAAATGGGAAAAAATGGGGAAAAATGGGGAAAAATTGGAAAAAAATGGAAAAAAATGGGGAAAAAATGGGGAAAAAATGGGGAAAAATGGGGAAAAATGGGAAAAAATTGGAGAAAAATGGGGAAAAAATGGGATAAAAATGGGAAAAAATGAGAAAAAAATTTGGAAAAATGGGGAAAAAATGAGGAAAAAATGGGGAAAAAATGGGATAAAAATCAGGGAATGTTGGGAGTGAGGATGAGGATGGAAAATGTTCCTGACCTGCTCGCTTGAGGATGAAGCAGTTTCCTTCCAGAAAAGGCGGAATCCCTGGATGGGAGCGTCGGAAAATGCCGGAGGATCCCAAAAAACCTGGATGGCCGTGGGAGAAACCGGGAATGCTCGGAAATTTTCCACAGGGCCGGGGGTTTGGACTGAGGAGAGATGAAAAAAGAGGTGAAATTCCAGGAATTTGGGGAATTCTGAGGGGAAATCGGATTTTTGGGGATTTTTTTGGGGTTTTTTGGGGATTTTTTGGGATTTTTTGGGGATTTTTGGGGGTTTTTTGGGATTTTTTGGGATTTTTTTGGGGTTTTTTGGGGTTTTTTGGGGATTTTTTGGGATTTTTTGGGGGATTTTTTGGGGTTTTTTGGGATTTTTTTGGGATTTTTTGGGATTTTTTGGGGTTTTTTGGGGATTTTTTGGGATTTTGGGGGATTTTTTGGGGATTTTTTGGGGATTTTTTGGGGTTTTTGGGGGATTTTTTGGGATTTTTTGGGGATTTTTTGGGGATTTTTTGGGGATTTTTTGGGGATTTTTTGGGGATTTTTTGGGGATTTTTTGGGGGTTTTTTTGGGGATTTTTTGGGGATTTTTTGGGGATTTTTTGGGATTTTTTTGGGTTTTTTGGGGATTTTTTTGGGGATTTTTTGGGATTTTTTTGGGATTTTTTTGGGTTTTTTGGGGATTTTTTGGGATTTTTTGGGATTTTTGGGGGATTTTTTGGGATTTTTTTTTATTTTTTGGGGATTTTTTGGGGATTTTTTGGGGATTTTTTGGGGATTTTTTGGGGATTTTTTTGGGGTTTTTTGGGGATTTTTTGGGGATTTTTTGGGATTTTTTGGGGATTTTTTGGGGATTTTTTGGGATTTTTTTGGGATTTTTTGGGGATTTTTTGGGGGTTTTTTGGGGATTTTTTGGGGATTTTTTGGGATTTTTTTGGGTTTTTTGGGGAATTTTGGGGATTTTTGGGGGGATTTTTTCGAAATTCTGAGGGAAAAGTTTCATTTTTGGGGGGAATTACTGGCATTTTTTTAGGGTTTTTTGGGGAATTTGGGGAACTCTGAGGGAAAATCTCATTTTTGGGGGAATTTTGGGGATTTTTGGGGTTTTGGGGGGGTTTTTGGGGGAATTTCTGGCATTTTTTTAGGGTTTTTTTGGGGAATTTGGGGAATTCTGAGGGAAAATCTGATTTTTTGGGGATTTTTTTGGGGATTTTTTGGGATTTTTTTGGGTTTTTTGGGGATTTTTTGGGGATTTTTTGGGATTTTTTTGGGATTTTTTGGGGTTTTTTGGGGATTTTTGGGGGATTTTTTTGGAATTCTGAGGGAAAAGTTTCATTTTTGGGGGGAATTATTGGGATTTTTTTAGGGTTTTTTGGGGAATTTTGGGAATTCTGAGGAAAAATCTCATTTTTGGGGGAATTTTTGGGGATTTTTTGGGGTTTTTGGGGATTTTGGGGGATTTTTTGGGGATTTTTGGGGATTTTTTGGGGATTTTTTGAGAATTCTGAGGGAAAAGTTTCATTTTTGGGGGGAATTATTGGGATTTTTTTAGGGTTTTTTGGGGAATTTTGGGAATTCTGAGGAAAAATCTCATTTTTGGGGGAATTTTTGGGGATTTTTTGGGGTTTTTGGGGATTTTGGGGGATTTTTTGGGGATTTTTGGGGATTTTTTGGGGATTTTTTGAGAATTCTGAGGGAAAAGTTTCATTTTTGGGGGGAATTATTGGGATTTTTTTAGGGTTTTTTGGGGAATTTTGGGAATTCTGAGGGAAAATCTGATTTTTTGAGGGATTTTTGGGGATTTTTGGGGGTTTTTTGGGGTTTTTTGGAGATTTTTGGGGGATTTTGGGGGGATTTTTTGGGAATTCTGAGGGAAAATCTCATTTTTGGGGGGAATTTTTGGGATTTTGTCTGGGAATTTCTGGGGATTTTGGGGGGTTTTTTGGGATTTTTTGGGAATTCTGAGGGAAAAATTACATTTTTGGGGGGAATTATTGGGATTTTTTTAGGGTTTTTTGGGAATTCTGAGGGAAAATCTCATTTTGGGGGGAATTTTGGGGATTTTTTGGGAATTCTGAGGGAAAATTTCATTTTTTAGGGAATTTTTGGGGTTTTTTGGGATTTTTGGGGATTTTTGGGGATTTTTGGGGGATTTTTGGGGATTTCTATGGGATTTTTTTTTTATTTTTTGGGGATTTTTTTGGAATTCTGAGGAAAAATAATCTCATTTTTGGGGGAATTTTTGGGGATTTTTTGGGGTTTTTAGCGATTTTTGGGGGATTTTTGGGGATTTTTGGGGATTTTTGGAGTTTTGAGGAATTTTTGGGGATTTTTTGGGACTTTTTGGGAATTGTGAGGGAAAAATCTCATTTTTGGGGGAATTTTTGGGTTTTTTTGGGATTTTTTGGGTTTTTTGGGGGATTTTTTGGGCATTCTGAGGGAAAAAATCTCATTTTTTCTGGGAATTTTTGGGGATTTTTTGGGGGAATTTTGGGATTTTTTGAGGACTTTTTGTGGAATTTTGGGAATTCTGAGGGAAAATCTCATTTTGGGGGGAATTTTTGGGGCTTTTTCTGGGAATTTTGGGAATTCTGAGGGGAAATTCCCATTTTTCTGTGGAATTTTGGGGTTTTCTGCTTTTTTTCAGGGATTTTATGGAAATTTGAGGGATTTTATGGAAAAATTCCTGGGAAATTCCCATTTTTGTGGGATTTTTGGGAATTCTGATGGGGAAATTCCCAGATTTTGGGAGATTATTTTGGTTTTTCCAGGGATTTTTGGGGTTTTCCAGAGTTTTTTCTGGGAATTTTGGAGTTTTCAGTGGAATTTTTGGGAATTTTGAGGCAAAATTCCCATTTTTCCATGGAATTCTTGTGTTTTCCAGAGTTTTTTGAAGTTTTCTGTGGAATTTTGGGGAAAAAATGGGAATTCCTCAGGAATTTTAACCCAGAATTCCGAAAATTCCAAGGAAAAAAATCCCAAAATCTTGGAATTCTGACCTCTCCAAACCCCATTTTTTTTGGAATTTCCCCTTTTTTTCCCAAAAAAAATCCCAAAATTCCACAAAAAACACCAAAACTCCGAGAAAAATCCCAAAATTCCCTGGAAAAGTAAAAAATTTTTTGGGATTTTTCCTTTTTTGCTCCAGAATTCCCAAAATTTCACCAAAAAAAACCAGGAAAACCCAAAAAATTCTGCAAAAAAATGGGAATTTTCCAGGAATTTCACTCATTTTATCCCAAAATTCCCAAAATTTCATGAGAAAACCCCAAAATTCCAAGGAAAAAACCCAAAAATCCATGAAAAAAATGGGAATTTCCAGGAATTTTCCCCAAAATTCACAAAATTTCATGGAAAAAAAACCTGGAAAACCCCAAAATCCCAGGAAAAAAACCAAAATTCCACAAAAAAATGGGATTTTTCCAGGAATTTCTCTCATTTTGCCCAGGAATTCCAGGAAAAACCCCAAAATTCCAGGGAAAAAAAAGTGAATATTTCTCCAGAATTCCCAAAATTAAAAAAAAATCCCAAAAAACCCCAAAATTCCAGGAAAAAAATTAAATTTTCTGGGAATTTTTCTCTAAAATTCACAAAATTATACAAAAAGTCCCAAAATTCCTGAAAAAAATGAGATTTTTTTTGGAATTTTTCTCTGAAATTCCCAAAATTCCAGGAAAAAACCCCAAAATTCCACAAAAAAACCCCAAAATTCCAGAAAAAAATTGGGATTTTCTGGGAATTTTCCTCCAGAATTCCCAAAATTCCATGGGAAAAACCACAAAATTCTACCAAAAATGCCAAAAATTCCTGAAAAAATTGGGAATTTTTTGGGATTTTTATCCCAAAATTCCAGGAAAAATTGGGAATTTCACTCCAGAATTCCCCAAATGCCCAAAATCCCAGGAAAAAACCCAAAATTTCATGAAAAAAACCAAAAAATTCCTGAAAAAATTGGGATTTTTTGGGGGATTTTTGTCTGAAATTCCCAAAATTCCATGGAAAAAACCCAAAATTCCACAAAAAATGCCAAAAATTCCTGAAAAAATTGGAAATTTCTGGGAATTTTTCTTCAAAATTCCACAAAAATCCCAAAAGTTCCTGAAAAAAATTGGGAAGTTTTGGGAATTTCCCTCCCAAATTCCCAAAATTCCATGGAAAATCTGAAAATTCCTGAAAAAATTGGGAATTTTTTGGGAATTTCCCTCCAAAATTCCCAGAATTTCAGGAAAAAAACCCAAAATTCCACAAAAATCCCAAAATTCCTGAAAAAATTGGGAATTTTCCTCCAGAATTCCCAAAATTCCACGGAAAAAAACCCCAAAAATTCCCAAAAAAAACCCCAAAAAATCCCAAAAAAATGGGAATTTTCCCTGGAATTTCCCTCATTTCACCCCAAAATCTTGGAAAAATCCTCTCCCAATCCATTTTTTTTGGGAATTCCAGGAATTTTGGGAATACTCACGTTCAGGACGGGTGGAAATCCGAAGGAATTCCGAAGATTTTCCCGCTCCGAGATCGTTGGAAGCCAAAACTCGGAATTTGTAGGATTTTTCTGGCTCTAAATTCCCGATGGAAATTCCGGTTTGGGAAGTGTTGAAAGCTCTTTCCCTATGGAAAAAAAAAATTCCATGAAAAAAATTGGGATTTTTTAGGGGATTTTTGGGGTTTTTTAAGGAATTTTTTGGGGTTTTTTAAGGAATTTTTGGGGTTTTTTAAGGAATTTTTTGGGATTTTTTAAGGAATTTTTTTGGATTTTTTAAGGAAATTTTGGGATTTTTTTTAAGGAATTTTTGGGATTTTTTAGGGAATTTTTTGGGGTTTTTTAAGGAATTTTTAAGGATTTTTTAAGGAATTTTTTGGGATTTTTAAGGAATTTTTTTTGGTTTTTTAAAGAATTTTTTGGGATTTTTTTAAGAAATTTTTGGGGATTTTTTAAGGAATTTTTTTGGAATTTTTTTGGAATTTTTGGGATTTTTTTAAGGAATTATTTGGGATTTTTTAATGAAATTTTTGGGATTTTTTAAGGAATTTTTGGGGATTTTTTAAGGAAAATTTGGGATTTTTTAAGGAATTTTTTAGGATATTTTAAGGAATTTTTAAAGATTTTTTAATGAAATTTTTGGGATTTTTTAAGGAATTTTTGGGATTCTTTAAGGAATTTTTGAGATTTTTTTAAGGAATTTTTGGGGTTTTTTAAGGAATTTTTGGGATTTTTTTAAGGAATTTTTTGGGATTTTTTAAGGAAATTTTGGGATTTTTTTAAGGAATTTTTGGGATTTTTTTAAAGAATTTTTTGGGGTTTTTTTAAGGAATTTTTGGGATTTTTTTAAGAAATTTTTTCGGGTTTTTTAAAAATTTTTGGGATTTTTTTAAGGAATTTTTTGGGGTTTTTTTAAGGAATTTTTGGGATATTTTTAGGGAATTTTGGGGATTTTTTTAGGAATTTTTTAAGGAATTTTTAGGGATTTTTTAGGGAATTTTTTGGGGTTTTTTAAGGAATTTTTAAGGATTTTTAAAGGAATTTTTGGGATTTTTTAAGGAATTTTTGGGGATTTTTTAAGGAATTTTTGGGGATTTTTTAAGGAAAATTTGGGATTTTTTAAGGAATTTTTTAGGATATTTTAGGAAATTTTTAAGGATTTTTTAATGAAATTTTTGGGATTTTTTAAGGAATTTTTTAGGATATTTTAAGGAATTTTTGGGGTTTTTTTAAGAAGTTTTTGGGGTTTTTTTAGGAATCTTTTGGATTTTTTAAGGAATTTTTTGGGATTTTTTAAGGAATTTTTTGGGATTTTTTAGGAATTTTTTTGGTTTTTTAAGGAATTTTTTGGGATTTTTTTAGGAATTTTTGGGATTTTTTTAAGGAATTTTTAAGGATTTTTTAAGGAATTTTTGGGATTTTTTAAGGAATTTTTTTGGATATTTTAAGGAATTTTTTGGGGTTTTTTAAGGATTTTTTTTGGATTTTTTAAGGAATTTTTGGGATTTTTTTAAGGAATTTTTTGGGGTTTTTTAAGGAATTTTTGGGGATTTTTTAAGGAATTTTTGGGATTTTTTAAAGGAATTTTTGGGATTTTTTTAGGGAATTTTTAAGGATTTGTTAAGGAATTTTTGGGATTTTTTAAGGAATTTTTTGGGATTTTTTTAAGGAATTTTTTGGGATTTTTAAGGAATTTTTTTGGGTTTTTTAAAGAATTTTTTGGGATTTTTTTAAGAAATTTTTGGGATTTTTTAAGGAATTTTTGGGATTTTTTTAGGGAATTTTTAAGGATTTGTTAAGGAATTTTTGGGATTTTTTAAGGAATTTTTTGGGATTTTTTTAAGGAATTTTTTGGGATTTTTTTAAGGAATTTTTTGGGATTTTTAAGGAATTTTTTTGGGTTTTTTAAAGAATTTTTTGGGATTTTTTTAAGAAATTTTTGGGATTTTTTAAGGAATTTTTGGGATATTTTTAGGGAATTTTGGGGATTTTTTTAGGAATTTTTAAAGGAATTTTTAGGGACTTTTTGAGGAATTTTTTGGGATTTTTTAAGGAATTTTTAAGGATTTTTTTAAGGAATTTTTTGGGATTTTTTAAGGAATTTTTGGGGATTTTTTAAGGAATTTTTGGGATTTTTTAAGGAATTTTTGGGATTTTTTAAGGAATTTTTTGGGATTTTTTTTAAGGAATGTTTTGGGGTTTTTTAAGGAATTTTTTGGGATTTTTTTAAGGAATTTTTTGGGTTTTTTTAAGGAATTTTTTGGGATTTTTTTAAGGAATTTTTTGGGATTTTTTTAAGGAAATTTTGGGGATTTTTTTAAGGAATTTTTGGGGATTTTTTAAGGAATTTTTTGGATTTTTTAAGGAATTATTTTGGGAATGTTTTAAGGAATTTTTTGGGGTTTTTTAAGGAATTTTTTGGGGTTTTTTAAGGAATTTTTTGGGATTTTTTAAGGAAAATTTGGGATTTTTAAAGGAATTTTTTGGGATTTTTTTAAGGAAAATTTGGGATTTTTTAAGGAATTTTTTGGGATTTTTTTAAGGAATTTTTGGGATTTTTTTAAGGAATTTTTTGGGATTTTTTTAAGGAATTTTTTGGGATTTTTTAAGGAATTTTTTGGGATTTTTTAGGAATTTTTTGGGGTTTTTTAAGGAATTTTTGGGGTTTTTTAAGGAATTTTTTGGGATTTTTTTAAGGAATTTTTGGGATTTTTAAGGAATTTTGGGGATTTTTTTAAGGAATTTTAATTGGATTTTTTAAAGGAATTTTTAAGGATTTGTTAAGGAATTTTTTTTGGATTTTTTAAGGAATTTTTGGGATTTTTTAAGGAATTTTTTGGGATTTTTTAAGGAATTTTCAAGGATTTTTATGGAATTTTTGGGGATTTTTTTAAGGAATTTTTTGGGATTTTTTAAGGAATTTTTTGGGATTTTTTTAGGAATTTTTGGGATTTTTTTAAGGAATTATTTGGGATTTTTTAAGGAATTTTTGGGATTTTTTAAGGAATTTTTTGGGATTTTTTAAGGATTTTTTGGGATTTTTTTAAGGAATTTTTTTTGGATATTTTAAGGAATTTTTAAGGATTTTTTAAGGAAAATTTGGGATTTTTTAAGGAATTTTTGGGATTTTTTAAGGAATTTTTGGGGATCTTTTTAAGGAATTTTTTGGATTTTTTAAGGAATTTTTTGGGGTTTTTTAAAGAATTTTTTGGGATTTTTTTAAGAAATTTTTGGGGTTTTTTTAGGAATTTTTGGGATTTTTTTAAGGAATTTTTAAGGATTTTTTAAGGAATTTTTTGGGATTTTTTAGGAATTTTTTGGGTTTTTTAAGGAATTTTTTGGGATTTTTTAAAGAATTTTTTGGGATTTTTTTAAGGAATTTTTGGGATTTTTTTTTGGAATTTTTGGGGATTTTTTAAGGAATTTTTGGGATTTTTTTTAGGAATTTTTTGGGGTTTTTTTAGGAATTTTTTTGGAATTTTTTGGATTTTTTCAAGGAATTTTTGGGATTTTTTTAAGGAATTTTTGGGATTTGTTAAGGAATTTTTTGGGATTTTTTAAGGAATTTTTGGGAATTTTTTAGGGAATTTTTTTGGATTTTTTAAGGAAATTTTGGGATTTTTTAGAGAATTTTTTGGGATTTTTTAAGGAATTTTTGGGATTTTTTAAGGAATTTTTTGGGGTTTTTTTAAGGAATTTTTTAGGATTTTTTAAGGAATTTTTTGGGGTTTTTTAAGGAATTTTTTTGGAATTTTTTTGGAATTTTTTGGGATTTTTTAAAGAATTTTTTGGGATTTTTTAAGGAATTTTTGGGGATTTTTTTAAGGAATTTTTGGGGTTTTTAAGGAATTTTTTGGGATTTTTTTAAAGAATTTTTTGGGATTTTTTAAGGAATTTTGGGATTTTTTAAGGAATTTTTGGGATTTTTTTAAGGAATTTTTTTTGATTTTTTAAGGAATTTTTAAGGATTTTTTACTGAAATTTTTGGGATTTTTTTAAGGAATTTTTGGGATTTTTTTAAGGAATTTTTTTGGGTTTTTTAAGGAATTTTTTGGGGTTTTTTTAAGGAATTTTGAGGATTTTTTAAGGAATTTTGGGGATTTTTTTAAGAAATTTTTGGGATTTTTTTAAGGAATTTTTGGGATTTTTAAAGGAATTTTTGGGATTTTTTTAAGGAAAATTTGGGATTTTTTAAGGAATTTTTTAGGATATTTTAAGGAATTTTTGGGATTTTTTAAGGAATTTTGGGGATTTTTTTAAGGAATTTTTTGGGATTTTTAAAGGAATTTTTGGGATTTTTTAAGGAATTTTGGGGATTTTTTTAAGGAATTTTTTGGGATTTTTAAAGGAATTTTTTAGGATTTTTTTAAGGAATTTTTGGGATTTTTTAAGGAATTTTTGGGGATCTTTTTAAGGAATTTTTTGGATTTTTTAAGGAATTTTTTGGGGTTTTTTAAAGAATTTTTTGGGAATTTTTTATGAAATTTTTGGGGTTTTTTTAGGAATTTTTGGGATTTTTTTAAGGAATTTTTTTGGATATTTTAAGGAATTTTTTGGGATTTTTTAGGAATTTTTTGGGTTTTTTAAGGAATTTTTTGGGATTTTTTAAAGAATTTTTTGGGATTTTTTTAAGGAATTTTTGGGATTTTTTTTGGAATTTTTGGGGATTTTTTAAGGAATTTTTGGGATTTTTTTAATGAATTTTTTGGGATTTTTTAAGGGTTTTTTGGGATTTTTTTTAGGGAATTTTTTTGGATTTTTTATGGAATTTTTGGGGATTTTTTAAGGAATTTTTTAGGATTTTTTAAGGAATTTTTGGGATTTTTTAAGGAATTTTTTTGGGTTTTTTAAGGAATTTTTTGGGATTTTTTAAGGAATTTTTGGGATTTTTTAAGGAATTTTTGGGGATTTTTTTAAGGAATTTTTGGGGTTTTTAAGGAATTTTTTGGGATTTTTTTAAGGAATTTTTTGGGATTTTTTAAGGAATTTTTGGGATTTTTTTAGGAATTTTTTGGGGTTTTTTAAGGAATTTTTTGGGATTTTTTTAAGGAATTTTTGGGATTTTTAAAGGAATTTTTGGGATTTTTTAAGGAATTTTTTTGGGAGAAATTCCCAAAAAAATTCCCAAAAAATTCCCTGAAAATTCCAAGAAAATCCCAAAGAATTGGGAAAAAAATTCAGGAAAATTCCCAAAAAATTCTTTGGAAAATTCTGTGAAATTCCATGGAAAATTCAAAAAAAATTGGGAAAAAAATCCTTGAAAATTCCTGGGAATTCCTGAAAAAAATTCCAAAAAAAATCCCAAAAAATCCCAAAAAAATCCCAAATAATTGGGAAAAAAATCCTGGAAAATTCCCAATAAATTCCTTGGAAAATTCAGGAAAATTCCATGGAAAATTCCAAATAATTGGGAAAAAAAATTCCTGGGAATTCCCAAAAATGCCTTGAAAATGCCCCAAAAAATCACCAAAAAAATCGCAAAATATTCATTAAAAAATCACAAAAAAAATCACAAAAATTCCCAAAATTCCCAAATTTTAGGAATTTCATGGATAAATCCCTAAAATCTAAAAGAACCCCTCAAAATTCCTAAAAATCCATGGAAAAATCCCTAAAATCTCCTTCAAAATCCTTCAGAAATGCCCTAAAAACGCCCCAAAAACCGCAAAAAATTCATTTAAAAATAGAAATAAAATCCCAAAAATTCCAAAAAATTCCCAAATTTTAGGAATTTCATGGATAAATCCCTAAAATCTAAAAAAATTCCTAAAAATTCCTAAAAATCCATGGAAAAATCCCTAAAATCTCCTTCAAAATCCTTCAGAAATGCCCTAAAAAATGCCCCAAAAAATCGCAAAAAATTCATTAAAAAATAGAAAAAAATTCACAAAAATTCACAAAAATTCCCAAATTCCAAGAATTTCATGGAAAAATCCCTAAAATCTAAAACAATTCCTAAAAATTCCTAAAAATCCATGGAAAAATCCCTAAAATCGCCCTCAGAATCCTTGGAAATCCCTCAGAAATGCCTTGAAAATGCCCCAAAAATCGCAAAAAATTCATTTAAAAATAGCCAAAAAATCACAAAAATTCCCAAAAATTCTCAAATTTTAGGAATTTCATGGATAAATCCCTAAAATCTAAAACAATTCCTAAAAATTCCTAAAAATCCATGGAAAAATCCCTAAAATCTCCCTCAGAATCCTTGGAAACCCCTCAGAAATGCCTTGAAAATGCCCCAAAAAATCGCAAAAAATTCATTTAAAAATCTCCAAAAAATCACAAAAATTCCCAAAAATTCCCAAATTTTAGGAATTTCATGGATAAATCCCTAAAATCAAAAAGAATTCCTAAAAATCCTTCAAAATCCATGGAAAAATCCCTAAAATCTCCTTCAAAATCCTTCAGAAATGCCCTAAAAAACGCCCCAAAAAATCACAAAAAATTCATTTAAAAATAGAAAAAAATTCACAAAAATTCACAAAAATTCCCAAATTCCAAGAATTTCATGGATAAATCCCTAAAATCTAAAACAATTCCTAAAAATTCCTAAAAATCCATGGAAAAATCCCTAAAATCTCCTTCAAAATCCTTCAGAAATGCCTTGAAAAAACGCCCAAAAATTCCAAAAAAATTCCAAAAAAAATCCTTTAAAAACAGAAACCCTTCAGAATTCCTAAAAATCCTTCAAAATCCATGGAAAAATCCCTAAAATCTCCTTTACAATCCTTGGAAACCCCTCAGAAATACCTTGAAAACGCCTTAAAAACCGCCCAAAAAATCAGAAAAAAAACACAAAAAATCGCCAAAAAATCTTGAAAAAGTCACCAAAAAATCTAAAAAAATTCCCAAAAATTCCCAGAATTCCCAAAAAATTCCCAAATTTCCTGGATGATTCCCTACCTTCGGGCTCCCTCCCGGGAGTAGAGCACGGTGTAGGTGCGGATGTCGCCGCGGGAGTTTAAAATCCCTGAAATAATCCCTAAAAAACCCCTAAAAACCTCCTAAAAATGCAAAAATAAATCCCTTTTTTAAAAGCCAAAAAAAAAACCTTTTCTAAATCTTTAAAACATCCCTCAAAGCTGCTGCAAATCCTTCAAAATCCATGGAAAAATCTCTAAAATCGCCCGCAGAATTCTTCGGAACCCCTCAGAAAGGCCTTGAAAATGCCCTAAAAAACGCCCAAAAAATCACAAAAAAATCCTTTAGAAACAGAAACCTTCAGAATTCCTAAAAATCCTTCAAAATCCTTGGAAAAATCCCTAAAATCTCCTTTACAATCCTTGGAAACCCCTCAGAAATGCCTTGAAAACGCCTAAAAAACCATCCAAAAAATCAGAAAAAAACCACGAAAAATCGCCAAAAAATCTTGAAAAAGTCACCAAAAAATCTAAAAAAATTCCCAAAAATTCCCAGGATTCCCAAAAAATTCCCAGATTTCCTGGATGATTCCCTACCTTCGGGCTCCCTCCCGGGAGTAGAGCACGGTGTAGGTGCGGATGTCGCCGCGGGAGTTTAAAATCCCTGAAATAATCCCTAAAAAACCCCTAAAAACCTCCTAAAAATCCAAAAATAAATCCCTTTTTTAAAAGCCAAAAAAAAAACCTTTTCTAAATCTTTAAAACATCCCTCAAAGCTGCTGCAAATCCTTCAAAATCCATGGAAAAATCTCTAAAATCGCCCGCAGAATTCTTCGGAACCCCTCAGAAAGGCCTTGAAAATGCCCTAAGAAACGCCCAAAAAATTCCAAAAAAATCCTTTAAAAACAGAAACCCTTCAGAATTCCTAAAAATCCTTCAAAATCCATGGAAAAATCCCTAAAATCTCCTTCACAATCCTTGGAAACCCCTCAGAAATACCTTGAAAACGCCTTAAAAACCGCCCAAAAAATCAGAAAAAAAACACAAAAAATCTCCAAAAAATCTTGAAAAAGTCACCAAAAAATCTAAAAAAATTCCCAAAAATTCCCAGAATTCCCAAAAAATTCCCAAATTTCCTGGACGATTCCCTACCTTCGGGCTCCTTCCCGGGAGTAGAGCACGGTGTAGGTGCGGATGTCGCCGCGGGGCTGAGCGGGGGGACGCCAGGACAGACGGACGGAGCGGCTGGAGACGAGCAGGGCCTGCAGCTCCTGAGGCGCTGAGGGCAGCAGGGAGGGGTCGGGCGGCTCTGGGCGGGAACAAAAAGGGCGGGAAAAGCTGAGCTGAGGGAGAGGGGGGGGAGGGGAAAGGAGGGAAACGTGAGGGGGGGGTGGGGGTGGGAATGGTGGGGGAAATAATGGAGGAATAATGGGGGGGAAAAATGGGAATATTGGGAATTTTGTGAAGGAAAAATGGGAATATTGTGAGGGAAAATGGGAAAAAATGGGAATATTGTGAGGAAAAATGGGAATATTGTGAGGAAAAATGGGAATATTGTGAGGAAAAATGGGAAAATTGGGAATAATGTGAGGAAAAATGGGAATATTGTGAGGGAAAAATGGGAATATTGGGAATAATGTGAGGAAAAATGGGAAAATTTGGAATAATGGGGGGGAAAAAATGGGAATATTGTGGGAAAAATCTGGAAAATGTGGGGAATAATGGGGGAAAAATGGGAATATTGTGAGGAAAAATGGGAATATTGTGAGGAAAAATGGGAATATTGGGAATATTGGGAAGGAAAATGGGAATATTGTGTGGAAAAATGGGAATATTGTGAGGAAAAAATGGGAATATTGGGAATAATGAGGGGAAAAATGGGAATATTGTGAGGAAAAATGGGAATATTGTGAGGAAAAATGGGAATATTGGGAATATTGTGAGGAAAAATGGGAATAATGTGGGAAAAATGGGAATATTGTGAGGAAAAAATGGGAATAATGGGGAAAAATGGGAATATTGTGAGGAAAAATGGGAATATTGTGTGGAAAAAATGGGAATATTGTGAGGGAAAATGGGAATATTGTGAGGGAAAATGGGAAAAAATGGGAATTTTGTGAGGAAAAATGGGAATATTGTGAGGAAAAAATGGGAATATTGGGAATAATGTGAGGGAAAATGGGAAAATTTGGAATAATGGGAGGAAAAAATGGGAATTTTGTGGGAAAAATCTGGAAAATGTGGGGGATAATGGGGGGAAATGGGAATATTGTGAGGAAAAATGGGAATAATGGGAATAATGTGAGGGAAAATGGGAATATTGTGAGGGGAAAATGGGAATAATGGGAATATTGTGAGGAAAAATGGGAATAATGTGAGGGAAAATGGGAATATTGTGAGGAAAAATGGGAATATTGGGAATATTGGGAAGGAAAATGGGAATATTGTGAGGAAAAATGGGAATATTGGGAATTTTGTGAGGGAAAAATGGGAATTTTTTTGGGAATGGATTAAAAAAATTGGGAATTTTTTTGGGAATGGATAAAAAATTTGGGAATTTTTTGGGAATGGATGAAAAAATTGGGAATTTTTTGGGAATGGATTAAAAAATTGGGAATTTTTTGGGAATGGATGAAAAAATTTGGGAATGGATTAAAAAAAATTGGGAATTTTTTGGGAATGGATTAAAAAATCGGGAATTTTTTTGGGAATGGATTAAAAAATTGGAATTTTTTTTGGGAATAGATGAAAAAATTTGGGAATGGATAAAAAAAATTGGGAATTTTTTGGGAATGGGTGAAAAAATTGGGAATTTTTTGGGAATGGATTAAAAAATTGGGAATTTTTTTGGGAATGGATAAAAAAATTTGGGAATTTTCTTGGGAATGGATAAAAAAAATTGGGAATGGGTGAAAAAAATTGGGAATTTTTTGGGAATGGATTAAAAAAATTGGGAATTTTTTGGGAATGGATAAAAAAAATTGGGAATTTTTTGGGAATGGATGAAAAAAATTGGGAATTTTTTTGGGAATGGATTAAAAAATTGGGAATTTTTTGGGAATGGGTGAAAAAAATTGGGAATTTTTTGGAAATGGATTAAAAAATTTGGGAATGGATGAAAAAAATTGGGAATTTTTTTGGGAATGGAGAAAAAAAATTGGGAATTTTTTGGGAATGGGTAAAAAAAATTGGGAATTTTTTGGGAATGGGTGAAAAAATTTGGGAATGGGTTAAAAAAAATTGGGAATTTTTTTGGGAATGGATGAAAAAATTGGGAATTTTTTTGGGAATGGCTGAAAAAATTTGGGAATGGGTGAAAAAATTGGGAATTTTTTTGGGAATGGATAAAAAAATTGGGAATTTTTTGGGAATGGATTTAAAAATTGGGAATTTTTTGGGGAATGGATAAAAAAATTGGGAATTTTTTGGGAATGGCTGAAAAAAATTTGGGAATGGGTAAAAAAAATTGGGAATTTTTTGGGAATGGATAAAAAAAAATTGGGAATTTTTTGGGAATGGAGAAAAAAATTGGGAATTTTTTGGGAATGGAGAAAAAAATTGGGAATTTTTTGGGAATGGGTGAAAAAAAATTGGGAATTTTTTGGGAATGGATTAAAAAATTGGGAATTTTTTGGGAATGGATAAAAAAAATTGGGAATGGATAAAAAAAATTGGGAATTTTTTGGGAATGGATGAAAAAAATTGGGAATTTTTTTGGGAATGGATAAAAAATTGGGAATTTTTTGGGAATGGATAAAAAAAATTGGGAATTTTTTGGGAATGGGTGAAAAAAATTGGGAATTTTTTGGGAATGGGTGAAAAAAAATTGGGAATTTTTTGGGAATGGGTGAAAAAAATTGGGAATGGGTGAAAAAAAATCAGGAATTTTCTGGAAATGGATTTAAAAATTGGGAATTTTTTTGGGAATGGGTGAAAAAATTGGGAATTTTTTTGGAAATGGGTTAAAAAATTGGGATTTTTTTTGGGAATGGTCCAAAAAATCTCGGAATTTTTTGGGAATGGCTGGGAAAATGTGGGAATTTTTCCTTACCCGGCTCCAGGATGATGAGTTGAGCGATGGATTGGGAATTCCCGGCTTCGTTCCGGGCCAGGCATTGATAAAATCCCTCGTCTGATTTCACCAATCCCAGGATCCTTAAATTGCTGCCTCCCTGAAGAAAAAATGGGAATTAGAGATGGAATTGAATCCCAAAAAAATCCTTAAGAATTCCCAAAAATTCCCATAAAAATCCCACAAAAATTCCCATAAAAATCCAAAAAAAATCCCAAAAATCCCCCCAAAAATTGCCAAAAATTCCCATAAAAATCCCAAAAAAATTCCAATAAAAATCCCCCAAAAATTCCAATAAAAATCCCAAAAAAATTCCTCAAAAATTCCAAAAAATTCCCAAAAAATTGCCCCAAAAATTCCCAAAAATTTCCTAAAAATTCCTCAAAAATTCAAAAAAAATTCCCCCAAAAATTCCCAAAAATTCCCTAAAAATTCCTCAAAAATTCCCCTAAAATTCTTAAAAAAATCCCAAAAAATTCCTCAAAAATTCCCCCAAAATTCCAAAAAATTTCCCCAAAAATTCCCAAAAATCCCCCCAAAAATTCCCAAAAATCCCCCTAAAAATTCCCTAAAATTCCCCCAAAAATTCCTCAAAAATTCCCCTAAAATTTCTCAAAAATTCCCATAAAAATCCAAAAAAATTCCCATAAAAATCCCAAAAAATTCCCAGAAATTCCTCAAAAATTCCCCAAAAAAATTCCTCAAAAATTCCCCTAAAATTCCTCAAAAAATCCCCAAAAAATTCCCAAAAATCCCCCCAAAAATTTCCTAAAAATTCCCAAAAAATTCCCAAAAATCCCAAAAAAAATCCCAAAAATCCCCCAAAAATTCCCCCAAAAATTCCCAAAAATTTCCCCCAAAAATTCCCAAAAATTTCCTAAAAATTCCTCAAAAATTCAAAAAAAATTCCTCAAAAATTCCCCTAAAATTCTTCAAAAAATCCCAAAAAAAATCCCAAAAATTCCCACCAAAATTCCTCAAAAATTCCTCAAAATCCCCCAAAAAGTCCCAAAAATTTCCCCCAAGAATTCCTCAAAAATTCCCCTAAAATTCCTCAAAAATCCCCAAAAAATTCCCAAAAATCCTCCCAAAAATTCCCTAAAAATTCCCTAAAAATTCCCTAAAAATTCCCCAAAAATTCCTCAAAAATTCCCCAAAATTCCAAAAAAATTGCCCTAAAAATTCCCAAAAATTTCCTAAAAATTCCTCAAAAATTCAAAAAAAATTCCCCCAAAAATTCCCAAAAATTCCCTAAAAATTCCTCAAAAATTCCCCTAAAATTCTTAAAAAAATCCCAAAAAATTCCTCAAAAATTCCCCCAAAATTCCAAAAAAATTCCTAAAAATTTCTCAAAAATTCCCCTAAAATTCTTAAAAAAATCCCAACAAATTCCCAAAAATCCCCCAAAAAATTTCCTAAAAATTCCCAAAAAATTCCCCAAAATTCCCCCCAAAATTCCCAAAAATTTCCTAAAAATCTCCCCCCCAAAAAAGCCAAAAATTCCCAAAAATCCCCATAAAAATTCCCTAAAATTTCCTAAAAATTCCTCAAAAATTCCCCTAAAATTCCTCAAAAATTCCAATAAAAATCCCAAAAAATTCCCATAAAAATCCCAAAAAATTCCCATAAAAATCCCAAAAAAATTCCAATAAAAATCCCAAAAAAATTCCCATAAAAATCCAAAAAAAATTCCCAAAAATTTCCTAAAAATTCCTCAAAAATTCCCTTAAAATTCCTCAAAAAATAAAAAAAAATTCCCAAAAATTCCCCCAAAAATTCCCAAAAATTTCCTAAAAATCTCCCCCAAAAAAGCCAAAAATTCCCCAAAAAAATCCCCAAAATTCAAAATAACCCCCAAAAATTCCTAAAAATTCCCAAAATTCCCAAAAATCTCTGAGAATTCCCAAATAAATCCCAAAAATCCCCTCAAAAAAAACCCAAAATCCCAAATTAGGCCAAAAATTCCTAAAAAATTCCCAAAATTCCCAATTTTTTTCCCTTTTCCATCCAAAATTCCCAATTTTTTCCATCCAAAATTCCCAATTTTTTTTCCCTTTTTTCTCCCAAATTCCCAATTTTTTTCCATCCAAAATTCCCAATTTTTTTCCCTTTTTCCATCCCAAAATTCCCAATTTTTTCCCCTAAAAAATTCCCAATTTTTCCCCTTTTTTTCCAAAAATCCCAATTTTTTTCCATCCAAAATTTCCAATTTTTTTCCACCCAAAATTCCCAATTTTTTTTTTCCTTTTTTTTCCATCCAAAATTCCCAATTTTTTCCCCCTTTTTAATCCAAAATTCCCAATTTTTTTCCCTGTTTTCCTCCAAAATTCCCAATTTTTTTCCTTTTTTTTCCCCCAAAATTCCCAATTTTTTCCTTCCAAAATTCCCAATTTTTTCCTTTTTCCATCCAAAATTCCCAATTTTTTTCCATCCAAAATTCCCAATTTTTTCCCATCCAAAATTCCCAATTTTTCCCCTTTTTTTCCAAAATTCCCAATTTTTTTCCATCCAAAATTCCCAATTTTTTCCCCCAAAATTCCCAATTTTTTTCCCCTTTTCTCACCTAAAAATTCCCAATTTTTCCCCTTTTTCCACTTAAAATTCCCAATTTTTTTCCCCTTTTTTTCCAAAAT
>NC_141732.1:81090349-81130063 GCF_971803275.1 Cyanistes caeruleus
ATGGGAATATTGGGAATTTTGTGAGGGAAAAATGGGAATTATGGGAATAATGAGGGGAAAAATGGGAATATTGTGAGGAAAAATGGGAATATTCGGAATTTTGTGAGGGAAAAATGGGAATTTTGTGAGGGAAAAATGGGAAAATTTGGAATAATGGGGGAAAAAATGGGAATTTTGTGGGAAAAATCTGGAAAATGTGGGGAATAATGGGGGGAAATGGGAATATTGTGAGGAAAAATGGGAATATTGTGAGGAAAAATGGGAATATTGTGAGGGAAAATGGGAATATTGTGAGGGGAAATGGGAATATTGTGAGGAAAAATGGGAATATTGGGAATTTTGTGAGGGAAAAACGGGAATTATGTGAGGGAAAATGGGAATATTGGGAATAATGTGGGGAAAAAAATGGAAAAATGGGAATATTGTGAGGAAAAACGGGAATATTGTGAGGGGAAAATGGGAATTATGAGGGGAAAAATGGGATTACAGTGAGGAAAAATGGGAATATTGTGAGGAAAAATGGGAATATTGTGAGGGGAAATGGGAATAATGTGAGGAAAAATGGGAATGTTGGGAATATTGGGAAGGAAAAATGGGAATTATGTGGGAAAAATGGGAATATTGTGAGGAAAAATGGGAATATTGTGAGGAAAAATGGGAATATTGTGAGGAAAAAATGGGAATATTGTGAGGAAAAATGGGAATATTGGGAATTTTGTGAGGGAAAAATGGGAATATTGTGAGGGGAAAATGAGAATTATGTGGAAAAAATGGGAATATTGTGAGGAAAAATGGGAAAAAATGGGATATTGTGAGGAAAAATGGGAATATTGTGAGGAAAAATGGGAATATTGGGAATAATGTGAGGAAAAAATGGGAATATTGTGAGGGGAAAACGGGAATATTTTGAGGGAAAAATGGGAATATTGGGAATTTTGTGAGGGAAAAATGAGAATATTGTGAGGGAAAATGGGAATATTGTGAGGAAAAATGGGAATATTGGGAATATTGGGAAGGAAAAATGGGAATAATGTGGAAAAAGTGGGAATATTGTGAGGAAAAATGGGAAAAAATGGAATATTATGAGGAAAAATGGGAATATTGTGAATATTGGGAAGGAAAATGGGAATAATGTGGAAAAAATGGGAATATTGTGAGGGAAAATGGGAATATTGTGAGGGGAAAATGGGAATATTGGGAATTTTGTGGGGGAAAAATGGGAAAATTTGGAATAATGGGGGGAAAAAATGGGAATTTTGTGGGAAAAATCTGGAAAATGTGGGGGATAATGGGGGGAAAATGGGAATATTGTGAGGAAAAATGGGAATATTGTGAGGGAAAAATGGGAATATTGGGAATTTTGTGAGGGAAAAATGGGAATTATGTGGAAAAAATGGGAATATTGTGAGAAAAAATGGGAAAAAATGGGATATTGTGAGAAAAAATGGGATATTGTGAGGAAAAATGGGAATTTTGTGAGGAAAATGGGAATAATGTGAGGAAAAATGGGAATAATGGGAATATTGGGAAGGAAAACGGGAATAATGTGGAAAAAATGGGATTATAGTGAGGAAAAATGGGAATATGTTGAGGGGAAAATGGGAATAATGGGGAAAAATCTGGAAAATGTGGGGAATAATGGGGGGAAAATGGGAATATTTTGAGGGAAAAATTAGACTATTGTGAGGAAAAATGGGAATATTGGGAATTTTGTGAGGGAAAAATGGGAATTATGTGGAAAAATGGGAATATTGTGAGAAAAAAATGGGAAAAAATGGGAATATTGTGTGGAAAAATGGGAATATTGTGAGGAAAGATGGGAATATTGGGAATTTTGTGAGGGAAAAATGGGAATTTTGTGATGGAAAAATGAGAATATTGTGAGGGGAAAATGGGAATAATGGGAATATTGGGAAGGAAAATGGGAATAATGTGGAAAAAATGGGAATATTGTGAGGAAAAATGGGAATATTGGGAATTTTGTGAGGGAAAAATGGGAATATTGTGAGGGAAAAATGGGAATTTTGTGAGGAAAAATGGGAATATTGTGAGGAAAAGTGGGAATATTGTGAGGGAAAATGGGAAAAAATGGGAATAATGAGGGGAAAAATGGGAATATTGTGAGGAAAAATAGGAATATTGGGAATATTGTGAGGGAAAAATGAGAATTATGTGGAAAAAATGGGAATATTGTGAGGAAACATGGGAAAAAATGGGAATTTTGTGAGGGAAAAATGGGAATATTGGGAATATTGGGAAGGAAAATGGGAATAATGTGGAAAAAATGGGAATATTGTGAGGAAAAATGGGAATATTGTGAGGAAAAATGGGAATATTGTGAGGAAAAATGGGAATATTGGGAATTTTGTGAAGGAAAAATGGGAATTATGTGGAAAAAATGGGAATATTGTGAGGAAACATGGGAATATTGTGAGGGGAAAATGGGAATAATGGGGGGAAAATGGGAAAAATGGGAATATTGTGAGGAAAAATGGGAATAATGGGGAAAAATGGGAATATTGTGAGGGGAAAATGGGAATATTGTGAGGAAAAATGGGAATATTGTGAGGAAAAATGGGAATATTGGGAATATTGGGAAGGAAAATGAGAATAATGTGGGAAAAATGGGAATATTGTGAGGGAAAATGGGAATATTGGGAATTTTGTGAGGAAAAATGGGAATTATGTGGGGGAAAATGGGAAAAATGGGAATTATGTGTGGGAAAAATTGGGATTTTTTTTGGGAATGGGTGAAAAAATTTGGGAATGGGTTAAAAAAAATTGGGAATTTTTTGGGAATGGCTGAAAAAAATTGGGAATTTTTTTGGGAATGGATAAAAAAATTGGGAATTTTTTTGGAATGGATTAAAAAATTGGGAATTTTTTTGGGAATGGATAAAAAAAAATTGGGAATTTTTGGGAATGGATAAAAAAATTGGGAATTTTTTGGGAATGGGTGAAAAAAATTGGGAATTTTTTGGGAATGGAGAAAAAAAATTGGGAATTTTTTGGGAATGGCTCAAAAAAATTGGGAATGGGTGAAAAAAATTGGGAATTTTTTTGGGAATGGATAAAAAAAAATTGGGAATTTTTGGGAATGGATGAAAAAAATTGGGAATTTTTTTGGGAATGGGTGAAAAAAATTGGGAATGGCTCAAAAAAATTGGGAATTTTTTTGGGAATGGATAAAAAAATAGGGAATTTTTTGGGAATGGATTAAAAAAATTGGGAATTTTTTGGGAATGGGTGAAAAAATTTGGGAATTTTTTGGGAATGGGTGAAAAAAATTGGGAATTTTTTGGGAATGGGTGAAAAAATTGGGAATTTTTTGGGAATGGCTCAAAAAATTGGGAATTTTTTGGGAATGGATTAAAAAAAATTGGGAATTTTTTGGGAATGGATAAAAAAATTGGGAATTTTTTGGGAATGGATTTAAAAATTGGGAATTTTTTGGGGAATGGATAAAAAAATTGGGAATTTTTTGGGAATGGCTGAAAAAAATTTGGGAATGGGTGAAAAAAAATTGGGAATTTTTTGGGAATGGATAAAAAAATTGGGAATTTTTTGGGAATGGAGAAAAAAAATTGGGAATGGCTGAAAAAAATTGGGAATTTTTTGGGAATGGGTGAAAAAAATTGGGAATTTTTTGGGAATGGATTAAAAAATTGGGATTTTTTTTGGGAATGGCTGAAAAAAATTTGGGAATGGGTAAAAAAAATTGGGAATTTTTTGGGAATGGGTGAAAAAAATTGGGAATTTTTTGGGAATGGATTAAAAAATTGGGAATTTTTTTGGGAATGGATGAAAAAAATTGGGAATTTTTTTGGGAATGGGTGAAAAAATTTGGGAATTTTTTGGGAATGGGTGAAAAAATTTGGGAATTTTTTGGGAATGGAGAAAAAAAATTGGGAATTTTTTGGGAATGGCTGAAAAAAAATTGGGAATTTTTTGGAAATGGATTAAAAAAATTGGGAATTTTTTGGGAATGGCTCAAAAATTTTGGGAATTTTTTGGGAATGGGTAAAAAAAATTGGGAATTTTTTGGGAATGGATGAAAAAATTGGGAATTTTTTGGGAATGGCTGAAAAAATTTGGGAATGGGTGAAAAAATTGGGAATTTTTTTGGGAATAGCTGAAAAAATTTGGGAATTTTTTTTGAAATGGGTTAAAAAATTGGGATTTTTTTTGGGAATGGTCCAAAAAATCTCGGAATTTTTTGGGAATGGCTGGGAAAATGTGGGAATTTTTCCTTACCCGGCTCCAGGATGATGAGTTGAGCGATGGATTGGGAATTCCCGGCTTCGTTCCGGGCCAGGCATTGATAAAATCCCTCGTCTGATTTCACCAATCCCAGGATCCTTAAATTGCTGCCTCCCTGAAGAAAAAATGGGAATTAGAGATGGAATTGAATCCCAAAAAAATCCTTAAGAATTCCCCAAAAATTCCCATAAAAATCCCAAAAAAATTCCCATAAAAATCCAAAAAAAATCCCAAAAATCCCCCCAAAAATTGCCAAAAATTCCCATAAAAATCCCAAAAAAATTCCAATAAAAATCCCCCAAAAATTCCAATAAAAATCCCAAAAAAAATCCTCAAAAATTCCCCCAAAATTCCCAAAAATTCCCCCCAAAATTCAAAAAAAATTCAAAAAAAATTCAAAAAAAATTCCCCTAAAATTTCTCAAAAATTCCAATAAAAATCCCAAAAAAATTCCAATAAAAATCCCAAAAAAATTCCTCAAAAATTCCAAAAAATTCCCAAAAAATTGCCCCAAAAATTCCCAAAAATTTCCTAAAAATTCCTCAAAAATTCAAAAAAAATTCCCCCAAAAATTCCCAAAAATTCCCTAAAAATTCCTCAAAAATTCCCCTAAAATTCTTAAAAAAATCCCAAAAAATTCCTCAAAAATTCCCCCAAAATTCCAAAAAATTTCCCCAAAAATTCCCAAAAATCCCCCTAAAAATTCCCTAAAATTCCCCCAAAAATTCCTCAAAAATTCCCCTAAAATTTCTCAAAAATTCCCATAAAAATCCAAAAAAATTCCCATAAAAATCCCAAAAAATTCCCAGAAATTCCTCAAAAATTCCCCAAAAAAATTCCTCAAAAATTCCCCAAAATTCCCAAAAAAATCCCCCCAAAATTCCCAAAAATTCCCCCCAAAATTCAAAAAAATTCCCCCAAAAATTCTCAAAAATTCAAAAAAAAATTCCTCAAAAATTCCCCTAAAAATTCCCAAAAATTTCCTAAAAATTCCTCAAAAATTCCCCAAAATTCCTAAAAATGCCCCCAAAAAATTTCCAAAAAATTCCCCCAAAAATTCCCAAAAATCCCCAAAAAATTCCCCAAAAATTCCCCAAAATTCCCAAAATTTCCCCCCAAAATTCCCAAAAATTCCCCAAAAATTCCTCAAAAATTCCCCAAAATTCCCAAAAAATTGCGCCAAAAATTCCCAAAAATTTCCTAAAAATTCCTCAAAAATTCCCCTAAAATTTCTCAAAAATTCCAATAAAAATCCCCAAAAAATTCCCCCAAAAATCCCAAAAAAATTCCCAAAAATTTCCTAAAAATTCCTCAAAAATTCCCCTAAAATTCTTCAAAAAATCCCAAAAAAACTCCCAAAAAATTCCTCAAAAATTCCCCAAAATTCCCAAAAAATTGCGCCAAAAATTTCCAAAAATTTCCTAAAAATTCCTCAAAAATTCAAAAAAAAATTCCTCAAAAATTCCCCTAAAAATTCCCAAAAATTTCCTAAAAATTTCTCAAAAATTCCCCAAAATTCCTAAAAATGCCCCCAAAAAATTTCCAAAAAATTCCCCCAAAAATTCCCAAAAATCCCAAAAAAATTCCCCAAAAATTCCCCAAAATTCCCAAAATTTCCCCCAAAAATTCCCAAAAATTTCCAAAAAATTCCTCAAAAATTCCCCTAAAATTCTTCAAAAAATCCCAAAAAAATTCCCAAAAAATTCCTCAAAAATTCCCCAAAATTCCCAAAAAATTGCGCCAAAAATTCCCAAAAATTTCCTAAAAATTCCTCAAAAATTCCCCTAAAATTTCTCAAAAATTCCAATAAAAATCCCCAAAAAATTCCCCCAAAAATCCCAAAAAAATTCCCATAAAAATCCCAAAAATTCCCAAAAAAATCCCAAAAAAATTCCCCCAAAATTCCCAAAAATTTCCTTAAAATTCAAAAAAAATTCAAAAATAATTCCTCAAAAATTCCCCTAAAATTTCTCAAAAATTCCCATAAAAATCCCAAAAAAATCCCATAAAAATCCCAAAAAAATTCCAATAAAAATCCCAAAAAAATTCCTCAAAAATTCCCCAAAATTCCCAAAAAATTGCCCCAAAAATTCCCAAAAATTTCCTAAAAATTCCTCAAAAATTCAAAAAAAATTCCTCAAAAATTCCCCTAAAAATTCCCAAAAATTTCCTAAAAATTCCTCAAAAATTCCCCTAAAATTCCTCAAAAAATCCCCTAAAATTCCCAAAAATTCCCCCAAAAATTCCCAAAAATTTCCCCCAAAAATTCCCAAAAATTTCCTAAAAATTCCTCAAAAATTCCCCTAAAATTTCTCAAAAATTCCAATAAAAATCCCAAAAAAATTCCCATAAAAATCCAAAAAAAATTCCTCAAAAATTCCCCCAAAATTCCCAAAAAATTCCCCCAAAAATTCCCAAAAATTTCCTAAAAATTCCCAAAAATTCCCCTAAAAATCCCCAAAAATTTCCTAAAAATTCCTCCAAAATTCAAAAAAAATTCCTCAAAAATTCCCTTAAAATTCTTAAAAAAATCCCAAAAAATTCCCAAAAATTCCCCCAAAAATTCCAAAAAATCCCCCTAAAAATTCCCTAAAATTCCCCAAAAAATTCCTCAAAAATTCCCCTAAAAATTCCTCAAAAATTCCCCTAAAATTCCTCAAAAATTCCCCTAAAATTCCTCAAAAAAATCCCAAAAAAATTCCCAAAAATTCCCCCCAAAATTCCCAAAAATTAAAAAAAATTCCTCCAAAATTCAAAAAAAATTCCTCAAAAAATCCCCCAAAAATTCCTCAAAAATTCCCCTAGAATTCCTAAAAAAAATCCCAAAAAAATTCCCAAAAATTACCCCAAAAATTCGCCAAAAATCCCCCAAAATTCCCAAAAATTTCCTAAAAATCTCCCCCCCAAAAAAAGCCAAAAATTCCCAAAAATCCCCCTAAAAATTCCCTAAAATTCCCTAAAAATTCCTCAAAAATTCCCCTAAAATTCCTAAAAAAATCAAAAAAATTCCCAAAAATTCCCCCCAAAATTCCCAAAATTTCCTAAAAATCTCCCCCAAAAAAGCCAAAAATTCCTCAAAAAAATCCCCAAAATTCAAAATAATCCCAAAAAATTCCTAAAAATTCCCAAAATTCCCAAAAATCTCTGAGAATTCCCAAATAAATCCCAAAAATCCCCTGAAAAAAATCCCCAAAATTCAAAATAATCCCCAAAAATTCTCTAAAAATTCCCAAAATTCCCCCAAAATTCCCAAATTTTTTTCCCTTTTTTTCCAAAATTCCCAATTTTTTTCATCCAAAATTCCCAATTTTTTTCCCTTTTTTCCCCAAAATTCCCAATTTTTTTTATCCAAAATTCCCAATTTTTTCCCCCAAAATTCCCAATTTTTTTCCCCTTTTTTTCCAAAATTCCCAATTTTTTTCATCCAAAATTCCCAATTTTTTCCCATCCAAAATTCTCAATTTTTTCCCCTTTTTTTCCCCTCCAAAATTCCCAATTTTTTTTCCCTTTTTCCATCCAAAATTCCCAATTTTTTTTCCCTTTTTTCATCCAAAATTCCCAATTTTTTTCCCCTTTTTTTTCCAAAATTCTCAATTTTTTTTCATCCAAAATTCCCAATTTTTTTCCATCCAAAATTCCCAATTTTTTTTGATCCAAAATTCCCAATTTTTTTCCCCTTTTTCCATCCAAAATTCCCAATTTTTTTTCCCCTTTTTCCACTTAAAATTCCCAATTTTTTCCATCCAAAATTCCCAATTTTTTTTCCCCTTTTTCCACTTAAAATTCCCAATTTTTTCCCTCCAAAATTCCCAATTTTTTTCGATCCAAAATTCCCAATTTTTTTCCCCTTTTTCCACTTAAAATTCCCAATTTTTTTCCCCTTTTTTCCATCCAAAATTCCCAATTTTTTTCCACCCAAAATTCCCAATTTTTTATCCCTTTTCCCTCCAAAATTCCCAACTTTTTCCCCTTTTTCCACTTAAAATTCCCAATTTTTTTTTCCTTTTTTCATCCAAAATTCCCAATTTTTTCCCATCCAAAATTCCCAATTTTATTTCCCTTTTCCATCCAAAATTCCCAATTTTTTTCCCTTTTTTTTCCTCCAAAATTCCCAATTTTTTTTCCATTTTCCATCCAAAATTCCCAATTTTTTTCCCTAAAAATTCCCAAGTTTTTTCCCCTTTTTTTCCAAAATTCCCAATTTTTTTCCCATCCAAGATTCCCAATTTTTTTCCCCTTTTTCCACTTAAAATTCCCAATTTTTTTTCCCCTTTTTAATCCAAAATTCCCAATTTTTTCCATTTTTCACCCAAAATTCCTAATTTTTTCCCATCCAAAATTCCCAATTTTTTTTTCCTTTTTTTTCCAAAATTCCCAATTTTTTTCCCTTTTCCCCTCCAAAATTCCCAATTTTTTTTCCCTTTTCCCCTCCAAAATTCCCAATTTTTTCCCCTCCAAAATTCCCAATTTTTTTCCCTTTTTTCCTCCAAAATTCCCAATTTTTTTCCTTTTTTTTCCCTCCAAAATTCCCAATTTTTTTCCCTCCAAAATTCCCAATTTCCCCTAAAAAACTCCCAATTTTTTTTCCCAAAACCCCAAAATTTATTTTTTTTTCTAATTTTTCCCCCTAAAAATTCAAATCAAAACCTAAAACCCTTTGGGAATTACCACGATCTGGAAATAATCTCCAGGAATTACGACTTCCCCGTTCTTCAACCACTCCACGCTCGGCGCGGGATTCCCGGCCGCGCCGCATTCCAGCTCCGCGTCCCAACTTTCCCGCCCGTAAAGATCCGAGGGGCGGCGGGAAAAAAAAGGAGGAACTGCCTCGATAAAAGGAGGAAAAAAAAAAAATTGGGATGAGAAAGTTCGGGAATTCGGGATTTTTTTTATTCTCGTTTTCCCGCCTTTTTTTCCCGCCTTTATTCTGGCGTTTTCCCGCCTTTTTTTTCTCCCCTCATAAAAGATTTTCCCGCCTTTTTTCTCTCCCCTCATAAAAGGTTTTCCCGCCTTTTTTCCCGCCTTTTTTCCCGCCTTTTTTTCTCCCCTCATAAAAGGTTTTCCCGCCTTTTTTCCTCCCCTCATAACAGGTTTTCCCGCCTTTTTTTCTCCCCTCATAAAAGGTTTTCCCGCCTTTTTTTCCCGCCTTTTTTTCCCCTCACAAATGAAAAGTTTTCCCGCCTTTTTTTCTCCCCTCATAAAAGGTTTTTCCCGCCTTTTTTCCCGCCTTTTTCTCTCCCCTCATAAAAGATTTTCCCGCCCTTTTTTCCTGCCTTTTTTTTCTCCCCTCATAAAAGATTTTCCCGCCTTTTTTTTCTCCCCTCATAAAAGGTTTTCCCGCCTTTTTTCCCGCCTTTTTTTTCTCCCCTCATAAAAGGTTTTCCCGCCTTTTTTCCCGCCTTTTTTCCCGCCTTTTTTTCTCCCCTCATAGAAGATTTTCCCGCCTTTTTTCTCCCCTCATAAAAGGTTTCCCGCCTTTTTTCCCGCCTTGCTTCTCCACTCATAAAAGATTTTCCCGCCTTTTTTCCCGCCTTTTTTTCCCCTCCCTCATAAAAGGAAAAAAATCCGGAATTTGGGGCTCAAAAAGTCCAAAAAAAATCTTGGAAAAATCTGGGGAAAATCTGGGAAAAAATCCTGAAAAAATCCAGGAAAAAATTCCAGGATTTGGGGCTCGAAAAGTCGAAAAATCTCGGAAAAATCTTGGAAAAATCCAGAAAAAATCCTGGAAAAATTCTGAAAATATCCTGAAAAATTCCTTAAAAATAAAAAAAAAATCCTGAAAAAATCCTAAAAAAATCCTGGGAAAAATCCTTTAAAAACCCCGGAAAAAATTGGGAAAAAATTGGGAAAAAATTGGGAAAAAATTGGGAAAAAATTGAGAAAAAATTGGGAAAAAATTGGGGAAAAATTGGGAAAAAATTGGGAAAAAATTGGGAAAAAATTGGGAAAAAATTGGGAAAAAATTGGGAAAAAATTGGGAAAAAATTGGGAAAAAATTGGGGAAAAATTGGGAAAAAATTGGGAAAAAATTGGGAAAAAATTGGGAAAAAATTGGGAAAAAATTGGGAAAAAATTGGGAAAAAATTGAGAAAAAATTGAGAAAAAATTGGGAAAAAATTGGGAAAAAATTGGGAAAAAACTGGAAAAAAATTGGGAAAAAATTGGGAAAAAATTGAGAAAAAATTGGGAAAAAATTGGGAAAAAATTGAGAAAAAATTGGGAAAAAATTGGGAAAAAATTCCCCCAAATCCTTAAAAATTCCTGAAACTTTTCATGAGGGGAGAGAAAAAGAGCGGGAAAATTTTTCATGAGGGGAGAAAAAAAGGGCGGGAAAACTTTTCATGAGGGGGGGAAAAAAAGCCCTGAGGGAAAAAATCCTGGGAAAAAATTCCAGGAAAAAAATCCAGGATTTGGAATTCAAAAAGGCTGAAAATTTGGGAAAAATCTGGGGAAAATCCAAGAAAAATCCGTGAAAAAAATCCTGGAAAAATTCCAGGATTTGGGGCTCGAAAAGTCGAAAAATCTCGGAATAATCTTGGAAAAATCCAGGAAAAAATCCTGAAAAAATCCTGAAAATATCCTGAAAATATCCTGAAAAAAATTTAAAAAATCCTGAAATATCCTGAAAAATTCCTTAAAAATAAAAAAAAAATCCTGAAAAAATCCTGAAAAAATCCTAAAAAAATCCTGGGAAAAATCCTTTAAAAACCACCCAAAAATTGGGAAAAAATTGGGAAAAAATTGGGAAAAAATTGGGAAAAAATTGGGAAAAAATTGGGAAAAACTTGAGAAAAAATTGAGAAAAAATTGGGAAAAAATTGGGAAAAAATTGGGGAAAAATTGGGAAAAAATTGGGAAAAAATTGGGAAAAAATTGGGAAAAAATTGAGAAAAAATTGGGAAAAAATTGGGAAAAAATTGGGAAAAAATTGGGAAAAAATTGGGAAAAAATTGGGAAAAAATTGGGAAAAATTGGGAAAAAATTGGGAAAAAATTGGGAAAAAATCCCCCCCAAATCCTTAAAAATTCCTAAAAGTTTTCATGAGGGGAGAAAAAAAGAGCGGGAAAATTTTTCATGAGGGGAGAAAAAAAGGGCGGGAAAATTTTTCATGAGGGGGGAAAAAAAAGCCCTGAGGGAAAAAAATCCTGGGAAAAAATTCCAGGAAAAAAATCCAGGATTTGGAATTCAAAAAGGCTGAAAATTTGGGAAAAATCCAAGAAAAATCCTGAAAAAATCCTGAAAAAATCCTGAAAAAATCCTGAAAAAATCCTGAAAAATTCCTTTAAAAATTTTTAAAAATCCTGAAAAAATCCTAAAAAAATCCTAAAAAAATCCTGGGAAAAATCCTTTAAAAACCCCCCAAAAATTGGGAAAAAACTGGGAAAAAATTGTGAAAAAATTGTGAAAAAATTGGGAAAAAATTGGGAAAAAATTGGGAAAAAATTGAGAAAAAATTGGGAAAAAATTGGGAAAAAATTGGGAAAAAATTGGGAAAAAATTGAGAAAAAATTGGAAAAAAATTGGGAAAAAATTGGGAAAAAATTGGGAAAAAATTGGGAAAAAATTGGGAAAAAATTGTGAAAAAATTGGGAAAAAATTGTGAAAATATTGGGAAAAAATTGGGAAAAAATTGGGAAAAAATTGAGAAAAAATTGGGAAAAATTGGGAAAAAATTGAGAAAAAATTGGGAAAAAATTCCCCCCAAATCCTTAAAAATTCCTGAAATTTTTCATGAGGGGGGGAAAAAAAGGGCGGGAAAATTTTTCATGAGGGGAGAAAAAAAGAGCGGGAAAATTTTTCATGAGGGGGAGAAAAAAAGAGCGGGAAAACTTTTCATGAGGGGAGAAAAAAAGGGCGGGAAAACTTTTCATGAGGGGGGGAAAAAAGGGCGGGAAAACTTTTCATGAGGGGGGAGAAAAAAAGGGCGGGAAAATTTTTCATGAGGGGGGAAAAAAAGGGCGGGAAAACTTTTCATGAGGGGAGAAAAAAAGGGCGGGAAAATTTTCATGAGGGGGGGAAAAAAGGGCGGGAAAACTTTTCATGAGGGGGGAAAAAAAGGGCGGGAAAACTTTTCGTGAGGGGAAACCCCCCCCAGAATTCCAGGAATTCCAGGAATTTGGGGAATTCCGGGAATTTGGACTCACCCAGCACGGAGAGCTCGGCCGAGGCGCTCTCGTTGCCGACGCCGTTGCCGAAATTCACCAGGCAGGTGTAAATTCCCGAATCCCGGGAAGTGACGTTGGAAATCCGAAGGTTGCTGAGAGCCGGCCGGGAATATTTCTTGGAGCTTGAGGGGAAAAAAAAAAAGTGGGAAAAGGGAAAAAAATTTTTTGGGGTTTTTTGGGGAATTTTTTTGGGGTTTTTTTGGGATTTTTTGGGGGGTTTTTTTGGATTTTTTTGGGATTTTTTTGGAATTTTTTTTGGATTTTTTTGGATTTTTTTGGGATTTTTTTGGATTTTTTGGGGGTTTTTGGGATTTTTTTGGGATTTTTTTGGGATTTTTTGGGGATTTTTTGGGGATTTTTTTGGGATTTTTGGGGGATTTTGGGGGGATTTTTTTGGATTTTTTTTTGATTTTTTGGGGATTTTTTTTTTATTTTTTGGGGATTTTTTTGGGATTTTTTGGGATTTTTTTTGGATTTTTTGGGGAATTTTTTTAAATTTTTTGGGGATTCTTTTGGATTTTTTTTTTTTTTTAATTTTTTGGGGAATTTTTCAGGAATTTTTTTTTCGGGAATTTTTTTGGGAATTTTTGGGAATTTTTTTGGATTTTTTTGGATTTTTTTGGATTTTTTTTTTATTTTTTTGGGAATTTTTTGGGATTTTCTGGGATTTTTTTGGGATTTTTTTGGGATTTTTTGGGATTTTTTTGGGAATTTTTTTTGATTTTTTGGGGAATTTTTTTGGATTTTTTGGGGATTTTTTTGCGATTTTTTTGGATTTTTTTAAATTTTTTATTATTTTAAAATTTTGGGGGGAATTTTTCAGGAATTTTTTTTTTCAGGAGGTTCCAGGGAAAAAAAAAATGAGGGAAAAGGGTGGGAAATGAAGGGAAAAATGGTTAAAAATGGATAAAAATGGGAAAGAATTCCTAAAAAATCCACACAAAATTCCTCAAAAATCCACCACAAAAAAATTCCCAATGAAGGTCAAAAAAATTCCCAAAAATCCATAAAAAAATTACCCAAAATCCAGCAAAAATTAAAAAAAAAAACCCCCCAAGAATTCCCAAAAATCCCCACCAAAAATTCCCAAAAATCCCTTGAAAAATCCAAAAAAGGTCGAAAAATTCCCAAAAATCCCCCAAAATTCCCTAAAATCCACCAAAAATTCAAAAAAACCCCCCAAGAATTCCCAAAAATCCCCCAGAATTCCCAAAAAGACCAAGAATTCCTAAAAATCCCCACAAAAATTCCCAAAAATTCCAAAAAATTCCCAAAAATCCCTTGAAAAATCAAAAAAGGTCAAAAAATTCCCAAAAATCCCCACAAAATTCCCAAAAATCCACAAAAAATTACACAAAATCCACCAAAAATTAAAAAAAAACCCCCAAGAATTCCCCAAAATCCCCCAGGATTCCCAAAAAGACCAAGAATTCCTAAAAATCCCCTCAAAATTCCCAAAAATCCCCCCAAAAATTCCCAAAAATCCCTTGAAAAATCCAAAAAAGGTCAAAAAATTCCCAAAAATCCACAAAAAATTACACAAAATCCACCAAAAATTCAAAAAAAACCCCAAGAATTCCCAAAAATCCCCCAGGATTCCCAAAAAGACCAAGAATTCCTAAAAATCCCACCAAAAATTCCCAAAAATCCCTTGAAAAATCCAAAAAAGGTCGAAAAATTCCCAAAAAATCCCCCCAAAATTCCCAAAAATCCACAAAAAAATTACACAAAATCCAGCAAAAATTAAAAAAAAAAACCCAAGAATTCCCAAAAATCCCCCAAATTCCCAAAATTGCTCCAAAAATTCCCAAAAATCCACAAGAAATTCCCAAAAATCCACAAAAAATTCCCAATAAAGCCCCAAGAATTCCCAAAAAAATTCCAAGAATTCCAAAAATCCCCCAAATTCCCAAAATTCTTCCAAGAATTCCCAAAAATCCTCCAAGAATTCCTTTGAATTCACCAAGAATTCCAAGAAAAGAATAAAAATTCCCCAAAAATCCACAAGAATTCGCAAAAAAGACCAAGAATTCCAAAAAATCCCCCAAAATTCCCAAAAGTCCCTTGAAAATTCCCAAAAAAAGTCAAAAAATTCCCATAAATCCCCAAAAATTCCCTAAAAAAACACTGAAAAATTGCCCAAAACATAAAATTTCCCCCCAAATTCCCAAAATTCTGAAAAATTCCCCCAAAAACTCCCAATAAAATAAAAAAAATCCCAATAAAATTCCCTAAAATCCCCAAAATTCCCCAAAAAAATCTCCAAAACCCCCCAAATTCCAAAAAAATTCTCAAAAAATTCCCAAAAAATTCCCAAAATTTCACCAAATTCAAAAAAAACCCAAACAAAATTTAAAAATTCCTAGAAAATCCCAAAAATTCCCTAAAATCCCCTAAAATTCCCCCAAAAATAAAAAAAACCAGAAAATTAAAAATTAAAAAAATTAAAAAAACCCCAAAAAATTCCCAAAAAATCCCCCAAAAATTCTCAAAAATTCCTCAAAAAATTACCAAAATCCCCCAAAAATATTAAAAAATCCCAAACTTTAAAAAATCCCAAAGAATTCCCTAAAAAATTCCAAAAAAATCCCCCCAAAAATGCTGAAAATTCCAAAAAAATTCCCAAAAAATTCCCCAAAATTTCCCAAAATCCCCCCAAAAAATAAAAATTCCCTAAAATTAAAAATATCCCCAAAAAATAAAAATTCCCTAAAATTATAAATATCCCCAAAAAATAAAAAAACCAAAAAAAATCTCCAAAATTCCCAAAAATTCCCAAAAAATTCCCAAAAAAATTCCCCCCCCAAAAAACCCCAAAAAATTCCCAAAAAATCCAAAAAAATTCCCAAAAATTCCCTCAAAATTCCCAAAATTCCCAAAAAATAAAAACAAATCTGAAACATTTGAAAAATCCAAAAGAAATCCTGAAAAATTCCCCAAAAAATTTTTAAAAAAATCAAAAAAAATTTTAAAAATCCCCAAAAAATCCCAAAAAATTCCCCAAAAAATTAAAAAAAAAATCAAAAAATTTCCCAAAAAAATCCCAAAAAATTCCCAAAAATTCCCAAAAAAATTCCCCAAAAAAAATAATTCCTGAAAAATTCCCCAAAAACTTTTAAAATAATAAAAAATTTAAAAAAATCCAAAAAAATTCCCCAAAAAATCCAAAAAAATTCCCCAAAAAAATCCAAAAAAATCCCAAAAAATCCCAAAAAATTTCCAAAAATTCCCAAAAAAATTCCCAAAAAAATTCCCAAAAAAAAGATTCCTGAAAAATTCCCCCAAAAATTTTAAAAAAATCAAAAAAAATCCAAAAAAATCCCAAAAAAATCCCCAAAAAATAAAAAAAAATTCCCCAAAAAACCAAAAAAATTCCCCCCCAAAAAAAAAAAAATCCCAAAAAAATCCAAAAAAATCCCCAAAAAATCCCAAAAAAATCCTAAAAAAATAAAAAAAAATTCCAAAAAAATCCCAAAAACTCCCCCCAAAAAATCCCCAAAAATTCCCAAAAAAATTCCCGAAAAAAATTTCCTAAAAAATTCCCAAAAAAATTCCAAAAAATCCCAAAAAAATCCAAAAAAATCCCCAAAAAATCCCAAAAAAATCCTAAAAAAATAAAAAAAAATTCCAAAAAAATCCCAAAAACTCCCCCCAAAAAATCCCCAAAAATTCCCAAAAAAATTCCCGAAAAAAAATTCCTAAAAAATTCCCAAAAAAATTCCAAAAAATCCCAAAAAAATCCAAAAAAATTCCCCCAAAAATAAAAAAATCCAAAAAAATCCAAAAAATTTCCCCAAAAAATCTCAAAAAATCCCCAAAAAATCCCAAAAAATTCTCAAAAAAATAAAAAAAAAATTAAAAAAAATCCAAAAAAATTCCCCAAAAAACCCCAAAAAATTCCCAAAAAAATCCAAAAAAAAATAAAAAAAATCCAAAAAAATTCCAAAAAAAATCCAAAAAATTCCCAAAAAAATCCCAAAAATTCCCCAAAAATTCCCCAAAAAATTCCCCAAAAAATTCCCCAAAAAATCAAAAAAAAATCCCAAAAAAATCCCAAAAAAATCCAAAAAAACCCCAAAAAATTCCAAAAAAAATCCCAAAAAATTCCCAAAAAAATCCCAAAAAAATCCCAAAAAAATAAAAAAAATCCCAAAAAATTCCAAAAAAATCCAAAAAATTTCCCAAAAAATTCCCCAAAAAATCCCAAAAAATTCCCAAAAAATCCCAAAAAAATCCCCAAAAAAATCCCAAAAAATTCCAAAAAAATTCCCCAAAAAATAAAAAAAAATCAAAAAAATCCAAAAAAATTCCCAAAAAATAAAAAAATTCCCCAAAAATTCCCAAAAAAATCCAAAAAAAATCCCAAAAAAATCCCAAAAAATTCCCAAAAAAATAAAAAAAAATATCCAAAAAATCCCAAAAAATTCCAAAAAAAATCCCAAAAAATTCCTAAAAAAACCCCCCAAAAAATCCCAAAAAATTCCCAAAAAATTCCAAAAAAAATCCAAAAAATTCCCAAAAAATTCCAAAAAAAATCCAAAAAAATCCCAAAAAAATTAAAAAAAAAATCCCAAAAAACCCCAAAAAATTCCCCCAAAATTCCCCAAAATTCCCAGAATTCCCCAAAATTTCCCAGAATCCCCCTTGGTACCTGGTGGGAATGACGTCATCGCCCCGGATCCAAGTGAAAGTCGGCTCCGGAATTCCCGTGGCGGAACATTCCAGAATGGCATCGGAACCTTCCCTGGCGACGACGTCGGCCGGACGCCGCAGGAAAAGCGGAGGCCTCGGAATTCCGGGATCTGGGATGAAGGAAAAAATTCGGGAAAAATTAAAAAAAAAATATGGAATGAGAAGAAGGATTTTTTGAGGATTTTTCAGGATTTTTTTCGAATTTTTTAGGAATTTTTTAGAATTTTTTAGGTATTTTTTTGGGATTTCTTGGGATCTTTTTTATTATTTTTTTAGGAATTTTTTCAGGATTTTATTTGGATTTTTTTCAGGAATTTTTGAGGATTTTTTTAGGATTTTTCCAGGATTTTTTTAGGATTTTTTTAGGATTTTTTTAGGACTTTTTAAGGATTTTTCCAGGATTTTTTTAGGATTTTTTTGGAATTTTTTGAGGATTTTTTTGGATTTTCCCAGGATTTTTTGAGGGATTTTTCAGGATTTTATTTGGATTTTATTTGGATTTTTTCAGGAATTTTTGAGGATTTTTTTAGGATTTTTTTCTCCAATTTTTTCCCAATTTATTGCGATTTTTAATGGATTTTTTAAGGATTTTTTTAGGATTTTTCCAGGATTTTTTAGGGATTTTTTTCAGGATTTTATTTGGATTTTATTTGGATTTTTTCAGGAATTTTTAAGGATTTTGGGGGGGATTTTTTGAGGATTTTTTCTCCATTTTTTTCCCAATTTATTGCGATTTTTAATGGATTTTTTAAGGATTTTTTCAGGATTTTTCAGGATTTTTTTCGAATTTTTTAGGAATTTTTTTAGGATTTCTTGGGGTTTTTTTTTTATTTTTTTAGGAATTTTTTCAGGATTTTATTTGGATTTTTTTCAGGAATTTTTTGAGGATTTTTTTAGGATTTTTCCAGGATTTTTAGGATTTTTTTAGGATTTTTCCAGGATTTTTTTAGGATTTTTTTAGGATTTTTTTAGGATTTTTTGAGGATTTTTTTTGGATTTTCCCAGGATTTTTTCAGGATTTTATTTGGATTTTTTCAGGAATTTTTGAGGATTTTTTTAGGATTTTTTCTCCAATTTTTTCCCAATTTATTGCGATTTTTAATGGATTTTTTTAGGATTTTTTCAGGATTTTTGAGGATTTTTTTAGAATTTTTTAGGAATTTTTTTGGGATTTCTTGGGATTTTTTTTTAATTTTTTTAGGAATTTTTTCAGGATTTTGTTTGGATTTTTTTCAGGAATTTTTGAGGATTTTTTTAGGATTTTTTCTTCAATTTTTTCCCAATTTATTGCGATTTTTAATGGATTTTTTTAGGATTTTTTGAGGATTTTTCAAGATTTTTTTAGAATTTTTTAGGAATTTTTTTGGGATTTCTTGGGATTTTTTTTTAATTTTTTTAGGAATTTTTTCAGGATTTTGTTTGGATTTTTGTCAGGAATTTCTGAGGATTTTTTTAGGATTTTTTTCTCCAATTTTTTCCCAATTTATTGCGATTTTTAATGGATTTTTTAAGGATTTTTTCAGGATTTTTGAGGATTTTTTTAGAATTTTTTAGGAATTTTTTTGGGATTTCTTGGGATTTTTTTTTTTATTTTTTTAGGAATTTTCCAGGATTTTATTTGGATTTTTTCAGGAATTTTTTGAGGATTTTTTAGGATTTTTCCAGGATTTTTTTAGGATTTTTTTAGGATTTTTCCAGGATTTTTTTTAGGATTTTTCCAGGATTTTTTGAGGATTTTTCAGGATTTTTTTCGAATTTTTTAGGAATTTTTTTAGGATTTCTTGGGGGTTTTTTAATTATTTTTTTAGGAATTTTCCAGGATTTTATTTGGATTTTTTTCAGGATTTTTTTGAGGATTTTTTTAGGATTTTTCCAGGATTTTTAGGATTTTTTTAGGATTTTTCCAGGATTTTTTGAGGGATTTTATTTGGATTTTATTTGGATTTTTTCAGGAATTTTTAAGGATTTTAGGGGGGATTTTTTGAGGATTTTTTCTCCATTTTTTTCCCAATTTTATGGGGATTTTTAATGGATTTTTTAAGGATTTTTTCAGGATTTTTTGAGGATTTTTCAGGATTTTTTTAGAATTTTTTAGGAATTTTTTTAGGATTTCTTCGGGATTTTTTTTTTATTTTTTTAGGAATTTTCCAGGATTTTATTTGGATTTTTTTCAGGATTTTTTTGAGGATTTTTTTAGGATTTTTCCAGGATTTTTAGGATTTTTTTAGGATTTTTCCAGGATTTTTTGAGGATTTTTGAGGAATTTTTTTGGGATTTCTTGGGATTTTTTTTTTTATTTTTTTAGGAATTTTCCAGGATTTTATTTGGACTTTTTTCAGGAATTTTTTGAGGATTTTTTAGGATTTTTCCAGGATTTTTTTAGGATTTTTTTAGGATTTTTTCAGGATTTTTTTCGAATTTTTTAGGATTTTTTTGGGGATTTCTTGGGATTTTTTTTATTATTTTTTTAGGAATTTTCAAGGATTTTATTTGGATTTTTTTCAGGAATTTTTTGAGGATTTTTTAGGATTTTTCCAGGATTTTTAGGATTTTTTTAGGATTTTTCCAGGATTTTTTTAGGATTTTTTTAGGATTTTTTGAGGATTTTTTTTGGATTTTCCCAGGATTTTTTCAGGATTTTATTTGGATTTTTTCAGGAATTTTTGAGGATTTTTGGGGGATTTTTTTCTCCAATTTTTTCCCAATTTATTGCGATTTTTAATGGATTTTTTAAGGATTTTTTTGGATTTTCCCAGGATTTTTTGAGGATTTTTCAGGATTTTATTTGGATTTTTTCAGGAATTTTTAAGGATTTTAGGGGGGATTTTTTGAGGATTTTTTCTCCATTTTTTTCCCAATTTATTGCGATTTTTAATGGATTTTTTAAGGATTTTTTCAGGATTTTTGAGGATTTTTTTAGAATTTTTCAGGAATTTTTTTAGGATTTCTTGGGATTTTTTTTTATTATTTTTTTAGGAATTTTCCAGGATTTTATTTGGATTTTTTCAGGAATTTTTGAGGATTTTTTTAGGATTTTTTTCTCCAATTTTTTCCCAATTTATTGCGATTTTTAATGGATTTTTTAAGGATTTTTTTAGGATTTTCCCAGGATTTTTTAGGGATTTTTTTCAGGAATTTATTTGGATTTTTTCAGGAATTTTGGAGGATTTTTAATGGATTTTTTTAGGATTTTTTTAGGACTTTTTAAGGATTTTCCCAGGATTTTTTTAGGATTTTTTTGGAATTTTTTTAGGATTTTTTTTGGATTTTTCAGGATTTTTCAGGGATTTTATTTGGATTTTATTTGGATTTTTTCAGGAATTTTTAAGGATTTTAGGGGGGATTTTTTGAGGATTTTTTCTCCATTTTTTCCCAATTTTATGGGGATTTTTAAAGGATTTTTTTAGGATTTTTTCAGGATTTTTGAGGATTTTTTTTTAATTTTTTCAGGATTTTTTCAGGATTTTTTTAGGGTTTTCTTGGAATTTTTTGAGGATTTTTTTTTTATTTTTTCAGGAATTTTTTTGGATTTTTTTAGGAATTTTTGAGGATTTTTTTAGGTTTTTTTTAGGATTTTTCCAGGATTTTTTTTTAGGATTATTTAGGGATTTTTTCAGGATTTTATTTGGATTTTTTCAGGAATTTTGGAGGATTTTTAATGGATTTTTTTAGGATTTTTTTAGGACTTTTTTAAGGATTTTTTAGGATTTTTTTAGGATTTTTTTGGATTTTTTTGAGGATTTTTTTTGGATTTTCCCAGGATTTTTTAGGGATTTTTTCAGGATTTTATTTGGATTTTTTCAGGAATTTTTAAGGATTTTGGAGGGGATTTTTTGAGGATTTTTTCTCCATTTTTTTCCCAATTTATTGCGATTTTTAAAAGATTTTTTTAGGATTTTTTGAGGATTTTTCAGGATTTTTTTCGAATTTTTTAGGAATTTTTTTGGGATTTCTTGGGATCTTTTTTATTATTTTTTTAGGAATTTTTTCAGGATTTTATTTGGATTTTTTTCAGGAATTTTTGAGGATTTTTTTAGGATTTTTCCAGGATTTTTTTAGGATTTTTTTAGGATTTTTTTAGGACTTTTTAAGGATTTTCCCAGGATTTTTTTAGGATTTTTTTGGAATTTTTTGAGGATTTTTTTTTTATTTTTCCAGGATTTTTTGAGGAATTTTTCAGGATTTTATTTGGATTTTTTCAGGAATTTTTAAGGATTTTGGGGGGGATTTTTTGAGGATTTTTTCTCCATTTTTTTCTCAATTTATTGCGATTTTTAAAAGATTTTTTTAGCATTTTTTCAGGATTTTTTGAGGATTTTTTTTGGATTTTTTAGGACTTTTTTTGGATTTTTTTAGGATTTTTTGGGAGATTTTTTTAAGGATTTTTTAGGATTTTTCCAGGATTTTTTTCAGGATTTTTTAGGGATTTTTTCAGGATTTTTTTGGGATTTTTTCAGGAATTTTGGAGGATTTTTAATGGATTTTTTAGGATTTTTTTAGGACTTTTTAAGGATTTTCCCAGGATTTTTTTAGGATTTTTTTGGAATTTTTTGAGGATTTTTTTAGGATTTTTTTAGGATTTTTTTAGGACTTTTTAAGGATTTTCCCAGGATTTTTTTAGGATTTTTTTGGAATTTTTTAAGGATTTTTTTAGGATTTTCCCAGGATTTTTTAGGGATTTTATTTGGATTTTATTTGGATTTTTTCAGGAATTTTTAAGGATTTTGGGGGGGATTTTTTGAGGATTTTTTCTCCATTTCCAAAAAAATCCTCAAAAAATCCTCAAAAAATTCCAAAAAAATCCTAAAAAAACCCTGGAAAAATCCTAAAAAATAAAAAAAAAAATCCTCAAAAAATCCTTTAAAAATCCCCCAAAAAATCCTAAAAAAATCCTAAAGAACCCCTGGAGAAATCCTAAAAAAATCCTGGCAAAATCCTAAAAAATCCTAAAAAAATCCTCAAATAATTCCAAAAAAATCCTAAAAAAATCCTAAAATAATCCTGGAAAAATCCTAAAAAAATCCAAAAAAAAATCCTCAAATAATTCCAAAAAAATTCTAAAAAAATCCTCAAAAAACCCTAAAAAATCCTAAAAAAATCCTAAAAAAAACCTGGAAAAATCCTAAAAAAATCCTAAAAAAATCCCCCAAAAAAATCCTGGAAAAATCCTAAAAAATCCTAAAAAATCCTAAAAAAATAAAAAAAAAATCCCAAAAAAATCCTTAAAAAATTCCAAAAAAATCCTAAAAAAACCCTCAAAAAATCCTAAAAAATAAAAAAAAATCCTAAAAAATCCTTTAAAAATTCCCAAAAAAATCCTAAAAAAATCCTGGAAAAATCCTAAAAAATCCTAAAAAAATCCTCAAAAAATTCCAAAATAATCCTAAAAAATCCCCCCAAAAATTCTAAAAAAATCCTAAAAAAATAAAAAAAAAAATCCTCAAATAATTCCAAAAAAATCCTAAAAAAATCCTCAAAAAATCCCCAAAAAATCCTAAAAAATCCTCAAAAAAATCCTAAAATAAACCTGGAAAAATCCTAAAAAAATACAAAAAAAAATCCTCAAATAATTCCAAAAAAATTCTAAAAAAATCCTCAAAAAACCCTAAAAAATCCTAAAAAAATCCTAAAAAAAGCCTGGAAAAATCCTAAAAAAATCCTAAAAAAATCCCCCAAAAATACTGGAAAAATCCTAAAAAATCCTAAAAAATCCTAAAAAAATAAAAAAAAAATCCCAAAAAAATCCTTAAAACATTCCAAAAAAATCCTCAAAAAAACCTGGAAAAATCCTAAAAAATCCTTTAAAAATCCTAAAAAACTCCCAAAAAAATCCTCAAAAATTCCAAAAAAATCCTAAAAAAACCCTCAAAAAATCCAAAAAAATAAAAAAAAAAAATCCTAAAAAAATCCTTTAAAAATCCCCCAAAAAATCCTAAAAAAATCCTAAAGAACCCCTGGAGAAATCCTAAAAAAATCCTGGCAAAATCCTAAAAAATCCTAAAAAAATCCTCAAATAATTCCAAAAAAATCCTAAAAAAATCCTAAAATAATCCTGGAAAAATCCTAAAAAAATCCAAAAAAAAATCCTCAAATAATTCCAAAAAAATTCTAAAAAAATCCTCAAAAAACCCTAAAAAATCCTAAAAAAATACAAAAAAAAACCTGGAAAAATCCTAAAAAAATCCTAAAAAAATCCCCCAAAAAATCCTGGAAAAATCCAAAAAAATCCTAAAAAATCCTAAAAAAATAAAAAAAAAATCCCAAAAAAATCCTTAAAAAATTCCAAAAAAATCCTAAAAAAACCCTCAAAAAATCCTAAAAAATAAAAAAAAATCCTAAAAAATCCTTTAAAAATTCCCAAAAAAATCCTAAAAAAATCCTGGAAAAATCCTAAAAAATCCTAAAGAAATCCTCAAAAAATTCCAAAAAAATCCTAAAAAATCCCCCCAAAAATTCTAAAAAAATCCTAAAAAAATAAAAAAAAAAATCCTCAAATAATTCCAAAAAAATCCTAAAAAAACCCTCAAAAAATCCTAAAAAATAAAAAAAAAATCCTAAAAAATCCTTTAAAAATCCCCCAAAAAATCCTAAAAAAATAAAAAAAATCCTCAAAAAATTCCTAAAAAATCCTCAAAAAAACCTGGAAAAATCCTAAAAAATCCTTTAAAAATCCTAAAAAAATCCCAAAAAAATCCTGGAAAAATTCCAAAACAATCCTAAAAAATCCCTCAAAAAATCCTAAAAAATAAAAAAAAATCCTAAAAAATCCTTTAAAAATTCCCAAAAAAATCCTAAAAAAATCCAAATAAAATCCTAAAAAATCCTAAAAAAATCCTCAAAAAATTCCAAGAAATCCTGGAAAAATCAAAAAAAAAATCCTCAAAAAATTCTAAAAAAATCCTCAAAAAATCCTAAAAAACCCTCTAAAAATCCTAAAAAAATCCTGGAAAAATCCTAAAAAATCCTAAAAAAATCCTAAAAAAATTCCAAAAAAATCCTAAAAAAATAAAAAAAAAATCCTCAAAAAATTAAAAAAAAAAAATCCCAAAAAATCCCAAAAAAATCCTAAAAAAATCCTAAAAAAACCCTGTAAAAATCCTAAAAAATCCTTTAAAAATCCCCAAAAATTCCTAAAAAAATCCAAAAAAAATCCTCAAAAAATTCCAAAAAAATCCTCAAAAAATTCCAAAAAAATCCTAAAAATATCCTGGAAAAATCCTGGAAAAATCCTGGAAAAATCCTGGAAAAATTCCCCAAAAAATCCAAAAAAAATCCTAAAAAAATCCTGGAAAAAATCCTAAAAAATCCTAAAAAAAACATGGAAAAATCCTAAAAAATCCTTTAAAAATCCCAAAAAAAATCCTAAAAAAAATCCTAAAAAAATCCTAAAAAAATCCCCAAAAAATCCTAAAAAATCCTCAAAAAAATCCTAAAATAAACCTGGAAAAATCCTGGGAAAAAATCCTGAAAAAATCCTAAAATAAACCTGGAAAAATCCTAAAAAAATCCTGGAAAAATCCTAAAAAATCCTTAAAAAATCCCCCAAAAAATCCTAAAAAAATTCCAAAAAAATCCTAAAAAAATTCCAAAAAAATCCTAAAAAAATCCCAAAAAAATCCTAAAAAAATCCTCAAAAATCCTCAAAAAATCTTCAAAAAATTAAAAAAAAAATTCTAAAAAACCCCTGGAAAAATCCAAAAAAAAATCCTAAAAAAATCCTAAAAAAATCCCCAAAAAATCCTAAAAAATCCTCAAAAAAATCCTAAAATAAACCTGGAAAAATCCTAAAAAAATCCAAAAAAAATCATAAAAAATCCTAAAATAATCCTGGAAAAAATCCTAAAAAATCCTAAAAAAATCCCCAAAAAATCCTAAAAAAATCCTAAAAAAATAACAAAAAAATTCTCAAAAAATCCCAAAAAAATCCTAAAAAAATCCTGGAAAAATCCTTAAAAAATCCCTCCAAAAAATTCTAAAAAAATCCTAAAAAAATCATAAAAAAATCCTCAAAAAATTCCAAAAAAATCCTAAAAAATCCAAATAAAATCCTAAAAAATCCTAAAAAAATCCTCAAAAAATTCCAAAAAATCCTCAAAAAATCCTCAAAAAATCCTCAAAAAATCCTAAAAAATCCTGAAAAAATCCTCAAAAAATCCTTTAAAAATCCTGGAAAAATCCTAAAAAAATCCTAAAAAAATCCCAAAAAAATTCCAAAAAATCCTAAAAAAACCCTGGAAAAATCCTAAAAAAACCCTGGAAAAATCTTAAAAAAATCCTAAAAAAATCCTCAAAAAATCCTAAAAAAATCCTCAAAAAATTCCAAAAAAATCCCAAAAAATTCCCAAAAAATCCCCCAAATCCCCCAAACCCCCCCAAAAAAATTCCCAATAAAATTCCTCACCTTGCAACACCCTCAGCTCCACCTCATTCCCGAACCTGGAATTCCCAGAATTCCTCACCAAGCACCGATAATTCCCGGAATCTTCCAGACGAATCCGTGATATTTGAAGAGTTCCAGAAGGTAAAATAGCGATCCTGGATTCCAAATTTCCAATTCCATGGGAATTCCCGACTGGAAAATCTTCCTGATTCCTTTGCCAAAGGATTTTGGGAATTGGATCCCCTTGAAATTCGCATTTGAGGAGGACGGAATCGCCCGGAAAAACGGTGACGGATTCGGGTTGGGAAAGGAAACGGAGAGGACCTGGAATTTTTGGGGAAAGGAAAAGGGGAAAAAATTGGGAATTTGAGATTTTTGGGGATTTTTTTTGGAATTTTTTGGGATTTTTTGGGATTTTTGGGGGATTTTTTAAGGTGAAAATTCCCTAAAAATCTGATTTTTCCATGTTTTTTGAGCAAGAGATTCCTTAAAAAAATGGGTTTTCCCATAAAATCCCAGATTTTTAGGATGGGAATTCCAAGGAAAAATAAGAGAAAGAAATTTGGAATTTTTAGGAATTTTTTAGGAATTTTTTGGGATTTTTTTAAGGTGAAAATTCCCTAAAAATCCCATTTTTCCATGTTTTTTGAGCAAGAAATTCCTAAAAAAAATGGGTTTCCCCATAAAATCCCAAATTTTCAGGATGAGAATTCCCAGAAAAAATAAGAGAAAAAATTTGGGATTTTTTAGGAATTTTTAGGAATTTTTTAGGTGAAAATTCCCTAAAAATTCCATTTTTCCATGTTTTTTGAGCAAAAAAATCCTAAAAAAAATGGGTTTTCCCATAAAATCCCAAATTTTCAGGATGGAAATTCCCAGAAAAAAAAGGAGAAAAAAATTGGGAATTTTTAGGAATTTTTTAGGAATTTTTTGGGAATTTTTAAGGTGAAAATTCCATAAAAATCCCATTTTTCCATGTTTTTTGAGCAAGAAATTCCTTAAAAAATGGGTTTTCCCATAAAATTCCAGATTTTCAGGATGGAAATTCCCAGAAAAAATAAGAGAAAAAAATTTGGGAATTTTTAGGAATTTTTGGGGATTTTTTTAAGGTGAAAATTCCCTAAAAATTCCATTTTTCCATGTTTTTTCAGCAAGAAATTCCTAAAAAAAAAGGGTTTTCCCAGAAAATCCCAGATTTTCAGGATGAGAATTCCCAGAAAAAATAAGAGAAAAAAATTGGGAATTTTTAGGAATTTTTGGGGATTTTTTTAAGGTGAAAATTCCATAAGAATCCCATTTTTCCATGTTTTTTGAGCAAGAAATTCCTAAAAAAAATGGGTTTTCCCATAAAATCCCAGATTTTCAGGATGGGAATTCCAAGGAAAAATAAGAGAAAAATTTGGGAATTTTTAGGAATTTTTTAGGAATTTTTTGGGAATTTTTAAGTTGAAAATTCCTTAAAAATCCAAATTTTGGAGTGGAAAATTCCCCCCAAAAATGGAGTTTTCCCATAAAATCCCAAATTTTCAGGATGAGAATTCCCAGAAAAAAAAAGAGGAAAAAATTTGGGAATTTTTAGGAATTTTTTAGGAATTTTTTGGGAATTTTTAAGGTGAAAATTCCATAAAAATCCCATTTTTCCATGTTTTTTCAGCAAAAAATTCCTAAAAAAAATGGGATTTGCCCATAAAATCCCAAATTTTCAGGATGGGAATTCCCAGAAAAAATAAAAGAAAAAAATTGGGAATTTTTAGGAATTTTGGGGGATTTTGTTAAGGTGAAAATTCCCTAAAAATCCCATTTTTCCATGTTTTTTGAGCAAAAAATTCCCAAAAAAATGGGATTTGCCCATAAAATCCCAGATTTTTAGGATGGAAATTCCCAGAAAAAAAAGAGGAAAAAAATTGGGAATTTTTAGGAATTTTTTAGGAATTTTTTGGGATTTTTTAAGTTGAAAATTCCATAAAAATCCCATTTTTCCATGTTTTTCCAGTGGGAAAACCATTTTAAAAATGGAGTTTTCCCATAAAATCCCAAATTTTCAGGATGAGAATTCCATGGAAAAGAAGACCTGGAATTTTTGGGAAAAGGAAAAAGGGAAAAATTGGGAATTTTAGATCATTTTTTCCAAATATTTTCCCCAATCTTTCCCCAATTTTCCCCCAATTTTTCCCCAATTTTCCCCCAACTTTTCCCCAATTTTTCCCCAATTTTCCCTCAATTTTTTCAAATTTTTTCCATTTTTTCCCCAAATTTTCCCCAATTTTTCCCTGATTTTTTCCCATTTTTTCTGAATTTTTCCCCAATATCTGCTCGATTTTCTTCCAATTTTCCCTTGATTTTTTCCCCAATTTCCCCCAATTTTTTCCTATTTTTCCCTATTTTTTCTCCAAATTTTCCCCCAATTTTTCCTCAATTTTTCCCCCAATTTTTCCCAATTTTTCCCCATTTTTTCCCCAATTTTTCCCCAATTTTTTCCCAATTTTTCCCCTTTTTTATTCTCAATTTTTCCCCAATTTTTCCCAATTTTTTTCCCAATTTTTCCCTATTTTTTCCCCAATTTTTCCCCATTTTTTCCCCAATTTTTCTCCTTTTTTTCCCCAATTTTTCCTCATTTTTTTCCCCAATTTTCCCCAATTTTTTCTCCAATTTTTTCCCCATTTTTCCCCATTTTTTCTCCAATTTTTCCCCATTTTTTCCCCAATTTTCCCCCATATTTTCTCCATTTTTCTCCTATTTTTTCCCAATTTTCCCCCAATTTTCCCCAATTTTCCCCCAATTTCCCCCAATTTTCCCCCAATTTTCCCCCAATTTTCCCCCAATTTTCCCCCAATTTTCCCCCAATGTTTCCCCAATTTTCCCCCAATTTTCCCCCAATTTTCCCCCAATTTTCCCCCAATGTTCCCCCAATGTTTCCCCACTTTTCCCCACTTTGGGGCTGTTTTTCCCCACCCTCCAGGGCCACTTTGGCCTCTCTGCTGGCGGCCGCTCCGATCCCTTCCAGCTGTGCCCGACACCGATAAACGCCCTCGGCCGCTTTGTGGTGCCGCGAGTGCAGAACGTTCCGGATCCAAAGGGATCCGTTTGGGAGCTGCTGCCTCCTCTCGTCCTCATCCAAACCCAACAATTCCCCAACTTGACACCAAATCCCTCCTTTTCCACCCCAAATTCTGACCCAATTTTCCCCATTTTTTCTTCAATTTTTCTCCAATTTTTCTCCTTTTTTCTCCTTTTTTTCCCCAATTTTTCCTCATTTTTTTCCCAATTTTTTCCCATTTTTTCTCCAATTTTTCCCCAATATTTTCTCCATTTTTCTCCTATTTTTTCCCAATTTTTTCCCCAATTTTTCTTCAATTTTTCCTCAATTTTTCCCCTTTTTTCTCCAATTTTTCCCTAATTTTTCCCCATATTTTCTCCATTTTTCTCCTATTTTTTCCCCAATATTTTCCCAATTTTCCCCAAATTTTCCCCCAATTTTTCCCCAATTTTCCCCAATTTTTTCCCAATTTTTCCCCTTTTTTTCTCAATTTTTCCCCAATTTTTCCCATTTTTTTTCCCAATTTTTTCCCATTTTTTCCCCAATTTTTCCCCAATTTTTCCCCAATTTTCCCCCAATTTTTCCCCAATTTTTCTCTTTTTTATTCTCAATTTTTCCCCAATTTTTCCCAATTTTTTTCCCAATTTTTCCCCATTTTTTCCCCATTTTTTTCTCCAATTTTTCTCCAATTTTCCCCATTTTTTCTCTTTTCTTTTCCCCAATTTTTCCCCATTTTTTCCCCAATTTTTTCCCCCAATTTTCCCCCAATTTTCCCCCAATTTTCCCCCAATTTTCCCCCCAATTTTTCCCCAATTTTTCCCCAATTTTCCCCCAATTTTCCCCCAATTTTCCCCCAATTTTCCCCCAATTTTCCCCCAATGTTCCCCCAATGTTTCCCCACTTTTCCCCACTTTGGGGCTGTTTTTCCCCACCCTCCAGGGCCACTTTGGCCTCTCTGCTGGCGGCCGCTCCGATCCCTTCCAGCTGTGCCCGACACCGATAAACGCCCTCGGCCGCTTTGTGGTGCCGCGAGTGCAGAACGTTCCGGATCCAAAGGGATCCGTTTGGGAGCTGCTGCCTCCTCTCGTCCTCATCCAAACCCAACAATTCCCCAACTTGACACCAAATCCCTCCTTTTCCACCCCAAATTTCACCCAATTTTCCCCATTTTTTCTCCAATTTTTCTCCAATTTTTCACCTTTTTTCCCCATTTTTTCCCCAATTTTTTCTCATTTTTCCCCCAATTTTTTCCCATTTTTTCTCCAATTTTTCCCCAATATTTTCTCCATTTTTCTCCTATTTTATCCCAATTTTTTCCCCAACTTTTCCTCATTTTTTTCCCAATTTTTCCCCATTTTTTCTCCATTTTTCTCCTATTTTTTCCCAATATTTTCCCAATTTTTCTCCAATTTTTCTCCAATTTTTCTCCAATTGTTCTCCAATTTTTCTCCAATTTTTCCCCAATATTTCCCAAAATTTTGCCAATTTTTTTCCATTTTTTCCCTATTTTTCCACTGATTTTTTTAAAATTTTTTCCATTTTTTCTCCAATTTTCCCCCAATTTTTCCCCAATTTTTTCCCAATTTTCCCCCAATTTTCCCCCAATGTTTCCCCCAATTTTCCCCCAATTTTCCCCCAATGTTTCCCCCAATTTTCCCCCAATTTTCCCCCAATGTTCCCCCAATTTTCCCCCAATGTTTCCCCCAATTTTCCCCCAATTTTCCCCCAATTTTCCCCCAATTTCCCCCAATTTTTCCCCCAATTTTCCCCCAATTTTCCCCCAATTTTCCCCCAATTTTCCCCCAATGTTCCCCCAATTTTCCCCCACTTTTCCCCACTTTGGGGCTGTTTTTCCCCACCCTCCAGGGCCACTTTGGCCTCTCTGCTGGCGGCCGCTCCGATCCCTTCCAGCTGTGCCCGACACCGATAAACGCCCTCGGCCGCTTTGTGGTGCCGCGAGTGCAGAACGTTCCGGATCCAAAGGGATCCGTTTGGGAGCTGCTGCCTCCTCTCGTCCTCATCCAAACCCAACAATTCCCCAACTTGACACCAAATCCCTCCTTTTCCACCCCAAATTTCACCCAATTTTCCCCATTTTTTCTCCAATTTTTCTCCAATTTTTCCCCTTTTTTCTCCTTTTTTTCCCCAATTTTTCCTCATTTTTTTCCCAATTTTTTCTCATTTTTTCCCCAATTTTTCCCCAATATTTTCTCCATTTTTCTCCTATTTTTTCCCAATTTTTTCCCAATTTTTCTCCAATTTTTCTCCAATTTTTCCCAATTTTTCCCCTTTTTTCTCCTTTTTTTCCCCAATTTTTCCTCATTTTTTTCTCCAATTTTTCTCCAATTTTTTCCCCAATTTTTCCCCTTTTTTCCCCCAATTTTTCCTCATTTTTTCCCCAATTTTTCCCCAATTTTTCTCCAATTTTTCCCCAATTTTTCCTCATTTTTTCCCCAATTTTCCCCAATATTTTCTCCATTTTTCTCCTATTTTTTCCCAAAATTTTCCCAATTTTTCTCCAATTTTTCCCCCAAATTTTCCCCAATTTTCCCCAGATTTTTTCAAATTTTTATCATTTTTTCCCCAATTTTCCCCCAATTTTTTGCCAAATTTCTCCCAATTTTTTCCCCATTGTTTCCCTATTTTTCCCCAATTTTTCCCCAATTTTCCCCAATGTTTCCCCCAATTTTCCCCCAATTTTCCCCCAATTTTCCCCCAATGTTCCCCCAATTTTCCCCCAATTTTCCCCCAATGTTCCCCCAATTTTTCCCCACTTTTCCCCACTTTGGGGCTGTTTTTCCCCACCCTCCAGGGCCACTTTGGCCTCTCTGCTGGCGGCCGCTCCGATCCCTTCCAGCTGTGCCCGACACCGATAAACGCCCTCGGCCGCTTTGTGGTGCCGCGAGTGCAGAACGTTCCGGATCCAAAGGGATCCGTTTGGGAGCTGCTGCCTCCTCTCGTCCTCATCCAAACCCAACAATTCCCCAACTTGACACCAAATCCCTCCTTTTCCACCCCAAATTTCACCCAATTTTCCCCATTTTTTCCCCAATTTTTCTCCAATTTTTCCCCTTTTTTCTCTTTTTTTTCCCCAATTTTTCCTCGTTTTTTTCCCATTTTTTTCCCATTTTTTCCCCAATTTTCCCCAATATTTTCTCCATTTTTCTCCTATTTTTTCCCAATTTTTTCCCCAATTTTTCTCCGATTTTTCTCCAATTTTTCCCCTTTTTTCTCCTTTTTTTCCCCAATTTTTCCTCATTTTTCCCCAATTTTTCCCCAATTTTTCCCCATATTTTCTCCATTTTTCTCCATTTTTTTCCCCAATTTTCCTACTTTTTTTCCCCAATTTTTCCCATTATTTTCTCCAATTTTTTCCAATTTTTTCTCAATTTTCCCCCAATTTTTCCCCAATTTTTTCCCAATTTTTTCCAAATTTTTCCCCCAATTTTTTCTCAATTTTCCCCCAATTTTTCTCCAATTTTTTCCCAATTTTCCCTATTTTTTCTCCAATTTTTTCCCAATTTTTTCCCATTTTTTCTCCAATTTTCCCATTTTTTCTCGTTTTTTTCCCAATTTTTTTCCCCAATTTTTTCTCCAATTTTCCCATTTTTTCTCGTTTTTTTCCCAATTTTTTTCCCCAATTTTTCTCCAATTTTTCCCCTTTTTTCTCCTTTTTTTCCCCAATTTTTCCCCATTTTTTCTCCAATTTTTTCCCATTTTTCCCCCATTTTTCCCCCAATGTTTCCCCAATTTTTCCCCAATTTTCCCCCAATTTTCCCCCAATTTCCCCCCAATGTTCCCCCAATTTTTCCCCATTTTTCCCCCAATTTTCCCCCAATTTTTCCCCAATTTTCCCCCAATTTTCCCCCAATTTTCCCCCAATTTTCCCCCAATTTTCCCCCAATGTTCCCCCAATTTTTCCCCACTTTTCCCCACTTTGGGGCTGTTTTTCCCCACCCTCCAGGGCCACTTTGGCCTCTCTGCTGGCGGCCGCTCCGATCCCTTCCAGCTGTGCCCGACACCGATAAACGCCCTCGGCCGCTTTGTGGTGCCGCGAGTGCAGAACGTTCCGGATCCAAAGGGATCCGTTTGGGAGCTGCTGCCTCCTCTCGTCCTCATCCAAACCCAACAATTCCCCAACTTGACACCAAATCCCTCCTTTTCCACCCCAAATTTCACCCAATTTTCCCCATTTTTTCTCCAATTTTTCTCCAATTTTTCCCCTTTTTTCTCCTTTTTTTCCCAATTTTTTCCTCATTTTTCCCCCATTTTCCCCATTTTTTCTCCAATTTTTCTCCAATTTTTCCCCATTTTTTCTCCTTTTTTTCTCAATTTTTCCCCAATTTTTCCTTATTTTTTTCCCAATTTTTTCCCATATTTTCCCCAATTTTTCCCAATTTTTCCCCCAATTTTTCTCAATTTTTTCTCCAATTTTTCCCCAATTTTTCCGCAATTTTTCCTCATTTTCTTTCCAATTTTTCCGCATTTTTTCCCAATTTTTTCCCATATTTTCCCAATATTTCCCCGATTTTTTCAGAACTTTCCCCCAATTTCCCCCCAATTTTCCCCAAATTTTCCTCCAATTTTTCCCCAATTTTTCCCCAATTTTCCCCCAATTTTCCCCCAATTTTCCCCCAATTTTCCCCCAATTTTCCCCCAATTTTCCCCCAATTTTCCCCCAATTTTCCCCCAATTTTCCCCCAATGTTTCCCCAATTTTTCCCCACTTTTCCCCACTTTGGGGCTGTTTTTCCCCACCCTCCAGGGCCACTTTGGCCTCTCTGCTGGCGGCCGCTCCGATCCCTTCCAGCTGTGCCCGACACCGATAAACGCCCTCGGCCGCTTTGTGGTGCCGCGAGTGCAGAACGTTCCGGATCCAAAGGGATCCGTTTGGGAGCTGCTGCCTCCTCTCGTCCTCATCCAAACCCAACAATTCCCCAACTTGACACCAAATCCCTCCTTTTCCACCCCAAATTTCACCCAATTTTCCCCATTTTTTCTCCAATTTTTCTCCAATTTTTCTCCTTTTTTCTCCTTTTTTTCCCCAATTTTTCCTCATTTTTTCCCCAATTTTCCCCAATTTTTTCTCCAATTTTTTCCCCCAATTTTTCCCCATTTTTTCTCCAATTTTTTCCCAATTTTTCCCCATTTTTTCTCCTTTTTTTCCCCAATTTTCCCCAATTTTTTCTCCAATTTTTCTCCAATTTTTTCCCAATTTTTTCCCATTTTTTTCTCCAATTTTTCTCCAATTTTTCTCTTTTTTCCCCCAAATTTTCCTCATTTTTTCCCCAATTTTTCCCATTTTTTCTCCAATTTTTCTCCTTTGTTTCCCCAATTTTTCCTCACTTTTTTCCCAATTTTTTCCCAATTTTCCCCCAATTTTCCCCAAATTTTTCCCCAATTTTTCTCCAATTTTTCCCCAATTTTCCCCCAATGTTCCCTCAATTTTCCCCCAATTTTCCCCCATTTTTCCCCCAATTTTCCCCAATTTTCCCCCAATTTTTTCCCCCAATTTTCCCCCAATTTTCCCCCAATTTTCCCCCAATTTCCCCCAATTTTCCCCCAATTTTCCCCCAATTTTCCCCCAATTTTTCCCAATTTTTCCCCAATTTTCCCCCAATTTTCCCCCAATTTCCCCCCAATTTTCCCCCAATTTTTCCCCACTTTTCCCCACTTTGGGGCTGTTTTTCCCCACCCTCCAGGGCCACTTTGGCCTCTCTGCTGGCGGCCGCTCCGATCCCTTCCAGCTGTGCCCGACACCGATAAACGCCCTCGGCCGCTTTGTGGTGCCGCGAGTGCAGAACGTTCCGGATCCAAAGGGATCCGTTTGGGAGCTGCTGCCTCCTCTCGTCCTCATCCAAACCCAACAATTCCCCAACTTGACACCAAATCCCTCCTTTTCCACCCCAAATTTCACCCAATTTTCCCCATTTTTTCCCCAATTTTTCTCCAATTTTTCCCCTTTTTTCTCCTTTTTTTCCCCAATTTTTCTTCAATTTTTCCTCAATTTTTCCCCTTTTTTCTCCAATTTTTCCCTAATTTTTCCCCATATTTTCTCCATTTTTCTCCTATTTTTTCCCCAATATTTTCCCAATTTTCCCCAAATTTTCCCCCAATTTTTCCCCAATTTTCCCCAATTTTTTCCCCAATTTTTCCCCTTTTTTTCTCAATTTTTCCCCAATTTTTCCCATTTTTTTTCCCAATTTTTTCCCATTTTTTCCCCAATTTTTCCCCAATTTTTCCCCAATTTTCCCCCAATTTTTCTCCAATTTTTCTCTTTTTTATTCTCAATTATCCCAAATTTTTCCCAATTTTTTTCCCAATTTTTCCCCATTTTTTCCCAATTTTTTTCGCCAATTTTTCTCCAATTTTCCCCATTTTTTCTCTTTTTTTTTCCCCAATTTTTCCCCATTTTTTTCCCAATTTTTTCCGCCAATTTTTCCCCAATTTTTCCCCAATTTTCCCCAATTTTTCCTCATTTTTTCCCCAATTTTTCCCCATATTTTCTCCAATTTTCTCCATTTTTTTCCCAATATTTTCCCATCTTTTTCTATAATTTTTTCCAATTTTTCTCCAATTTTTTCCCAATTTTTCGCCAAATTTCTCCACTTTTTTCCCCATTTTTTCTCTATTTTTCCCCCAATTTTTCCCCAATTTTCCCCCAATGTTTCCCCAATTTTCCCCCAATTTTCCCCCAATTTTCCCCCAATGTTCCCCCAATTTTTCCCCACTTTTCCCCACTTTGGGGCTGTTTTTCCCCACCCTCCAGGGCCACTTTGGCCTCTCTGCTGGCGGCCGCTCCGATCCCTTCCAGCTGTGCCCGACACCGATAAACGCCCTCGGCCGCTTTGTGGTGCCGCGAGTGCAGAACGTTCCGGATCCAAAGGGATCCGTTTGGGAGCTGCTGCCTCCTCTCGTCCTCATCCAAACCCAACAATTCCCCAACTTGACACCAAATCCCTCCTTTTCCACCCCAAATTTCACCCAATTTTCCCCATTTTTTCTCCAATTTTTCTCCAATTTTTCCCCTTTTTTCTCCTTTTTTTCCCCAATTTTTCCTCATTTTTTCCCCAATTTTTTCCCATTTTTTCTCCAATTTTTCTCCTTTTTTCTCCTTTTTTTCCCCAATATTTTCCCATTTTTTTCCCCAATTTTTCTCCAATTTTTTCCCAATTTTTCCCCTTTTCTTCTCAATTTTTTCCCAATTTTTCCTCATTTTTTTCCCAATTTTTCCCCATTTTTTCCCCAATTTTTCTCCAATTTTTCCCAATTTTTCCCCATTTTTTCCCGCAATTTTTTCCCATTTTTTCTCCAATTTTTGCCTATTTTTCCCCATTTTTCCCCAATTTTTCCCCATATTTTCTCCATTTTTCTCCAATTTTTTCCCAATTTTTTCCCATTTTTTCCCCAATTTTCCCCCAATTTTTCCCCATTTTTTCTCCATTTTTTTCCAATTTTTCCCCAATATTTCCCCAAATTTCGCCATTTTTTTCCCAATTTTTCCCAATTTTCCCCAATTTTCCCCCAATTTTTCCCCAATTTTTCGCCAAATTTCTCCAATTTTTTCCCCATTTTTTCTCTATTTTTCCCCAATTTTTTCCCAAATTTCCTCCAATTTTCCCCCAATTTATCCCCAATTTTTCCCCATTTTTTCCCCAATTTTCCCCCATTTTTTCCCCCAATGTTTCCCCAATTTTTCCCCAATTTTCCCCCAATTTTCCCCCAATTTTCCCCCAATTTTCCCCCAATGTTTCCCCAATTTTCCCCCAATTTTCCCCCAATGTTCCCCCAATTTTTCCCCACTTTTCCCCACTTTGGGGCTGTTTTTCCCCACCCTCCAGGGCCACTTTGGCCTCTCTGCTGGCGGCCGCTCCGATCCCTTCCAGCTGTGCCCGACACCGATAAACGCCCTCGGCCGCTTTGTGGTGCCGCGAGTGCAGAACGTTCCGGATCCAAAGGGATCCGTTTGGGAGCTGCTGCCTCCTCTCGTCCTCATCCAAACCCAACAATTCCCCAACTTGACACCAAATCCCTCCTTTTCCACCCCAAATTTTGCCCCAATTTTCCCCATTTTTTCTCCAATTTTTCCCAATTTTTCCCCTTTTTTCTCCTTTTTTTCCCAATTTTTCCTCATTTTTTCTCCAATTTTTTCCCAATTTTTCTCCAATTTTTCCCCATATTTTCTCCATTTTTCTCCAATTTTTTTCCAATTTTTTTCCAATTTTTCCCCAATTTTTTTCTCAACTTTTCCCCAATTTTTCCCCATTTTTTTCCCAATTTTTTCCCATTTTTTCTCCAATTTTTCCCAATTTTTCCCCCAATTTTTCTCAATTTTTTCTCCAGTTTTTCCCCAATTTTTCCGCAATTTTTCCTCATTTTTTTTCCAATTTTTCCGCATTTTTTAACCAATTTTTTCCCATTTTTTCCCAATATTTCCCCGATTTTTTCAGAACTTTCCCCCAATTTCCCCCCAATTTTCCCCCAATTTTCCCCCAATTTTCCCCCAATGTTCCCCCAATTTTCCCCCAATTTTCCCCCAATTTTCCCCCAATTTTTCCCCAATTTTCCCCCAATGTTCCCCCAATTTTTCCCCACTTTTCCCCACTTTGGGGCTGTTTTTCCCCACCCTCCAGGGCCACTTTGGCCTCTCTGCTGGCGGCCGCTCCGATCCCTTCCAGCTGTGCCCGACACCGATAAACGCCCTCGGCCGCTTTGTGGTGCCGCGAGTGCAGAACGTTCCGGATCCAAAGGGATCCGTTTGGGAGCTGCTGCCTCCTCTCGTCCTCATCCAAACCCAACAATTCCCCAACTTGACACCAAATCCCTCCTTTTCCACCCAAATTTCACCCAATTTTCCCCATTTTTTCTCCAATTTTTCTCCAATTTTTCTCCTTTTTTCTCCTTTTTTTCCCCAATTTTCCCCCATTTTTTCCCCAATTTTCCCCAATTTTTCTCCAATTTTTCTCCAATTTTTTCCCAATTTTTCCCCTTTTTTTCTCAATTTTTCCCCAATTTTTTCCCATATTTTTTTCCCAATTTTTTCCCATTTTTTCTCCTATTTTTCCCAATTTTTCTCACAATTTTTCTCAATTTTTTCTCCAATTTTCCCCCAATTTTTCCTCATTTTTTTTCCAATTTTTCCGCATTTTTTCCCCAATTTTTTCCCATTTTTTCCCAATATTTCCCCGATTTTTTCAGAACTTTCCCCCAATTTTCCCCCAATTTTCCCCAATTTTCCCCCAATTTTCCCCCAATATTTTCCCCCAATTTTCCCCCAATTTTCCCCCAATGTTCCCCCAATTTTTCCCCACTTTTCCCCACTTTGGGGCTGTTTTTCCCCACCCTCCAGGGCCACTTTGGCCTCTCTGCTGGCGGCCGCTCCGATCCCTTCCAGCTGTGCCCGACACCGATAAACGCCCTCGGCCGCTTTGTGGTGCCGCGAGTGCAGAACGTTCCGGATCCAAAGGGATCCGTTTGGGAGCTGCTGCCTCCTCTCGTCCTCATCCAAACCCAACAATTCCCCAACTTGACACCAAATCCCTCCTTTTCCACCCCAAATTTCACCCAATTTTCCCCATTTTTTCTCCAATTTTTCTCCAATTTTTCCCCATTTTTTCTCCATTTTTTCCCCAATTTTTCCTCATTTTTTCCCCAATTTTTTCCCATTTTTTCCCCAATTTTTCCCCAATATTTCCTCCATTTTTCTCCTATTTTTTCCCAATTTTTTCCCCAATTTTCTTCAATTTTTCCCAATTTTCCCCATTTTTTCTCCTTTTTTTCCCCAATTTTTCCTCATTTTTTCCCATTTTTTCCCCAATTTTTCCCCATATTTTCTCCAATTTTTCCCCAATTTTTCCCCATATTTTCTCCATTTTTCTCCATTTTTTTCCCCAATTTTCCTATTTTTTTTCCAATTTTTCCCATTTTTTTTCTCCAATTTTTTCCTAATATTTCCCCAGTTTTCTCCCAATTTTCCTCCAAATTTTCCCCAATTTTTCCCCAATTTTCCCCCAATTTTCCCCCAATTTTTCCCCAATTTTCCCCCAATTTTCCCCCAATTTTCCCCCAATTTTCCCCCAATTTTCCCCCAATGTTTCCCCAATTTTCCCCCAATTTTCCCCCAATGTTCCCCCAATTTTTCCCCACTTTTCCCCACTTTGGGGCTGTTTTTCCCACCCTCCAGGGCCACTTTGGCCTCTCTGCTGGCGGCCGCTCCGATCCCTTCCAGCTGTGCCCGACACCGATAAACGCCCTCGGCCGCTTTGTGGTGCCGCGAGTGCAGAACGTTCCGGATCCAAAGGGATCCGTTTGGGAGCTGCTGCCTCCTCTCGTCCTCATCCAAACCCAACAATTCCCCAACTTGACACCAAATCCCTCCTTTTCCACCCCAAATTTCACCCAATTTTCCCCATTTTTTCTCCAATTTTTCTCCAATTTTTCTCCTTTTTTCTCCTTTTTTTCCCCAATTTTTCCTCATTTTTTTCCCAATTTTTCCCCATTTTTTTCTCCAATTTTTCTCCAATTTTTCCCCATTTTTCTCCTTTTTTTCCCCAATTTTTCCTCATTTTTTTCCCAATTATTTCCCATTTTTTCTCCAATTTTTCCCCAATTTTTCTCCAATTTTCCCCCATATTTTCTCTATTTTTCTCCTATTTTTTCCCAAAATTTTCCCAATTTTTCTCCAATTTTTCCCAATTTTTTCTCCAATTTTTCCCCAATATTTCCCCAAATTTCGCCAATTTTTCCCCATTTTTTTCCCCAATTTTCCCCTGATTTTTTTCAAATTTTCCCATTTTTTCCCCAATTTTCCCCCAATTTTTCCCCAATTTTTCCTCATTTTTTCCCATTTTTTCCCATTTTTTCCTCAATTTTTCCCCAATTTTTCCCCAATTTCCCCCCAATTTTCCCCCAATTTTCCCCCAATTTTCCCCCAATTTTCCCCCAATTTTCCCCCAATGTTCCCCCAATTTTTCCCCACTTTTCCCCACTTTGGGGCTGTTTTTCCCCACCCTCCAGGGCCACTTTGGCCTCTCTGCTGGCGGCCGCTCCGATCCCTTCCAGCTGTGCCCGACACCGATAAACGCCCTCGGCCGCTTTGTGGTGCCGCGAGTGCAGAACGTTCCGGATCCAAAGGGATCCGTTTGGGAGCTGCTGCCTCCTCTCGTCCTCATCCAAACCCAA
>NC_141732.1:81130263-81258152 GCF_971803275.1 Cyanistes caeruleus
GGGAAAATTGGGGAAAAATTGGGGGAAAATTGGAGGAAAATTGGGAAAAAATTTGGTAAAAATGGGGAAAAAATTGGGGGAAAATTGGGAAAAATTGGGGAAAAATTGGGGGAAAATTGGGAATTCATTGGGAAAAAAGAGAAAAAAATGGGAAAGATTGGGGAAAAATTGGGGAAAAAATTGGGGAAAAATTGGGGAAAATTGGGGGGAAAATTGGGGGGAAAATTGGGGAAAAATTGGGGAAAAATTGGGAAAAAATTGGGGGAAAATTGGGAAAAATTGGGGAAAAATTGGGGGAAAATTGGGGAAAATTGGAGGAAAATTGGGGGAAAATTGGGGAAAAAATTCAGGAAAATTGGGAAAAAATTTGGTAAAAATGGGGAAAAAATTGGGGGAAAATTGGGAAAAATTGGGGAAAAATTGGGGGAAAATTGGGAATTCATTGGGAAAAAAGAGAAAAAAATGGGAAAGATTGGGGAAAAATTGGGGAAAAAATTGGGGAAAAATTGGGGAAAATTGGGGGGAAAATTGGGGAAAAATTGGGGAAAAATTGGGGAAAAATTGGGGAAAAATTGGGAAAAAATTGGGGGAAAATTGGGGAAAATTGGGGAAAAATTGGGGGAAAATTGGGAGAAAATTGGAGAAAAATTGGGGGAAAATTGGGGAAAAAATTCAGGAAAATTGGGAAAAAAATTTGAGAAAAATTGGGGGAAAATTGGAGAAAAATTGGGAAAAAATTTGTTAAAAATGGGGAAAAAATTGGGGGAAAATTGGTGGAAAATTGGGGAAATGGCTGGAGGAGCAGCTACCCCGGGAACTCCAAGTACAAGGTGAGGAATCCCAAATTTTCCAAAATTTTCCCAAATTTTTTCAAGAAATTCCACATTTTTTGGGATTTTTTTCATCAATTTCAAAAAAAAATCCCAATTTTTTCTGATTTTTTGGGGATTTTTTAATGAATTTCTAAAAAATCCAAATTTTTTTTCTCTTTTTTTGGGAATTTGGGGAAAAATTGGGGGAAAATTGGGGGGAAAATTGGGGAAAAAATGGGGGAAAATTGGGGAAAATTTGGGGAAAAATTGGGGGAAAATTGGGAAAAATTGGGAAAAAATTCACGAAAAAATTCACGAAAAAATTCAGGAAAATTGGGAAAAAATTGGAGAAAAAAAGAGAAAAAAATGGGAAAGATTGGGGAAAAATTGGGGAAAAAATTGGGGGAAAATTGGGAAAAAATTAGAAAAAAATTGGGAAAAAAATAGAAAAAAATTAGAATGAAATAGGATTTAAAAAGGGAAATTAAAAATATTGATAAAATTTGTTTTTTTTTTATTTTTAAAGTCAGCAGATACCACGGCTTTGAGCCACACGGTGCCGGGCCTGAGGGCGAACACCAGGTACGAATTTTCAGTCATGGTGACCAAAGGACGACGTTCCAGCACTTGGAGCATGACAGCTCACGCCACAACCCACGAGGCAGGTGAGGCAGAATTCCCAAAAAAATTGGGAATTCCAGGGATTCAAAAGGAAAAAATTCCCAAGAAAATCGAGGAGGGTTTGGTGGAAATTGGGCCTGGATTTTTTTTTTTGGTTTTTTTTTTATTCTGAGGGAAAAATTCGATCCAAATTTTGGGATTTTGGTGGAATCCGGTCTGGAATTCTCCCTGATCCATAATCCAGGAAAAATTTGGGATGGATTTTCCCTGATTTTGGAATTAAATCCATTTTTATTCCAGGATTTTGTTGTGAGGGGAAATCCGGGCCTGGTCTTTAGGCCTGGTTATTTTGATTCATTTCTGAGGGAAAAATAAATTCATTGAATTCCCAAATTTTGGTATTTGGGTGGAATCCAGTCTGGAATTTCTCCCATTGGAATTCTCAGTCTGGATTTTCCCAAAATCCGGAATTAAATCCGTTTTTATTCCAAGATTTTATTGTAAGGAGAAATCTGGGCCTGGTTTTGGGCCCGGTTTTTGGGCCTGTTTTTTTTCCTCAGGGAAAAATTCCATCCAGGAATTCCCAGATTTTGGGATTTCCATGGAATCCAGTCTGGAATTCTCCCTAATCCATAATCCAGGAAAAATTTGGGATGGATTTTCCCTGATTTTGGAATTAAATCCATTTTTATTCCAGGATTTTATTGTGAGGAGAAATCCGGGCCTGGTCTTTAGGCCTGGTTATTTTGATTCTTTTCTGAGGGAAAAATAAATTCATAGAATTCCTAAATTTTGGGATTTGGGTGGAATCCAGTCTGGAATTTCTCCCATTGGAATTCCCAGTGTGAATTTTCCCAAAATTTGGAATTAAATCCGTTTTTATTTCTGGATTTTATTGTAAGGAGAAATCCGGGCCTGGTTGTTAGGCCTGGTTTATTTTCTTCTTTTCTGAGGGAAAAATTCCATCCAGAAATTCCCAAATATTAGGATTTCCATGCATTCCAGTCTGGAATTTTTCCCATTGGAATTCTCAGTCTGGATTTTCCCAAAATCTGGAATTTAATCCATTTTTATTCCCGGATTTTATTATGAGGAGAAACCCGGGCCTGTTTTTTGGGCCTGGTTTTATTTTATTTTGGTTCCTTCCTGAGGGAAAAATCAACTCCAAGCATTCCCTAATTTTGGGATTTTGATGGAATTCAGTCTGGAATATTCCCCATTGGAATTCTCAGTCTGGATTTTCCCTTATTTTGGAATTAAATCCGTTTTTATTCCAAGATTTTATTGTGAGGGGAAATCTGGGCCTGGTTTTGGGCCCGGTTTTTGGGCCTGTTTTTTTTCCTGAGGGAAAAATTCCATCCAGGAATTCCCAGATTTTGGAATTTCCATGGAATTCAGTCTGGAATTCTCCCTGATCCATAATCCAGGAAAAATTTCGGATGGATTTTCCCTGATTTTGGAATTAAATCCATTTTTATTCCATGATTTTGTTGTGAGGGGAAATCCGGGCCTGGTCTTTAGGCCTGGTTATTTTGATTCTTTTCTGAGGGAAAAATAAATTCATTGAATTCCCAAATTTTGGGATTTTGGTGGAATCCAGTCTGGAATTTCTCCCATTGGAATTCCCAGTGTGAATTTTCCCAAAATTTGGAATTAAATCCGTTTTTATTCCAAGATTTTATTGTGAGGAGAAATCTGGGCCTGGTTTTGGGCCCGGTTTTTGGGCCTGGTTTTTTTCCTCAGGGAAAAATTCCATCCAGGAATTCCCAGATTTTGGAATTTCCATGGAATTCAGTCTGGAATTGTCCCTGATCCATAATCCAGGAAAAATTTGGGATGGATTTTCCCTTATTTTGGAATTAAATCCATTTTTATTCCAGGATTTTGTTGTGAGGGGAAATCCGGGCCTGGTCTTTAGGCCTGGTTATTTTGATTCTTTTCTGAGGGAAAAATAAATTCATTGAATTCCCAAATTTTGGTATTTGGGTGGAATCCAGTCTGGAATTTCTCCCATTGGAATTCCCAGTGTGAATTTTCCCAAAATTTGGAATTAAATCCGTTTTTATTCCAAGATTTTATTGTGAGGAGAAATCTGGGCCTGGTTTTGGGCCCGGTTTTTGGGCCTGTTTTTTTTCCTCAGGGAAAAATTCCATCCAGGAATTCCCAAATTTTGGGATTTCCATGGAATCCAGTCTGGAATTCTCCCTGATCCATAATCCAGGAAAAATTTGGGATGGATTTTCCCTTATTTTGTAATTAAATCCATTTTTATTCCATGATTTTGTTGTGAGGGGAAATCCGGGCCTGGTCTTTACGCCTGGTTATTTTGATTCATTTCTGAGGGAAAAATAAATTCATTGAATTCCCAAATTTTGGGATTTGGGTGGAATCCAGTCTGGAATTTCTCCCATTGGAATTCCCAGTGTGAATTTTCCCAAAATCTGGAATTAAATCCGTTTTTATTCCAAGATTTTATTGTGAGGAGAAATCTGGGTCTGGTTTTGGGCCTGTTTTTTGGGCCTGTTTTTATTTTATTTTGGGTTTTTTTTGAGGGAAAAATTCCATCCAGAAATTCCCAGATTTTGGGATTTCCATGGAATCCAGTCTGGAATTCTCCCTAATCCATAATCCAGGAAAAATTTGGGATGGATTTTCCCTGATTTTGGAATTAAATCCATTTTTATTCCATGATTTTGTTGTGAGGGGAAATCTGGGCCTGGTCTTTAGGCCTGGTTATTTTGATTCTTTTCTGAGGGAAAAATAAATTCATTGAATTCCCAAATGTTGGGATTTGGGTGGAATCCAGTCTGGAATTTCTCCCATTGGAATTCCCAGTGTGAATTTTCCCAAAATTTGGAATTAAATCCGTTTTTATTCCAAGATTTTATTGTGAGGAGAAATCTGGGCCTGGTTTTGGGCCCGGTTTTTGGGCCTGTTTTTTTTCCTGAGGGAAAAATTCCATCCAGGAATTCCCAGATTTTGGAATTTCCATGGAATCCAGTCTGGAATTCTCCCTAATCCATAATCCAGGAAAAATTTCGGATGGATTTTCCCTGATTTTGGAATTAAATCCATTTTTATTCCATGATTTTGTTGTGAGGGGAAATCCGGGCCTGGTCTTTAGGCCTGGTTATTTTGATTCTTTTCTGAGGGAAAAATAAATTCATTGAATTCCCAAATTTTGGGATTTTGGTGGAATCCAGCCTGGAATTTCTCCCATTGGAATTCCCAGTGTGAATTTTCCCAAAATTTGGAATTAAATCCGTTTTTATTCCAAGATTTTATTGTGAGGAGAAATCTGGGCCTGGTTTTGGGCCCGGTTTTTGGGCCTGGGTTTTTTCCTGAGGGAAAAATTCCATCCAGGAATTCCCAGATTTTGGGATTTCCATGGAATCCAGTCTGGAATTCTCCCTAATCCATAATCCAGGAAAAATTTGGGATGGATTTTCCCTGATTTTGGAATTAAATCCATTTTTATTCCAGGATTTTGTTGTGAGGGGAAATCCGGGCCTGGTCTTTAGGCCTGGTTATTTTGATTCTTTTCTGAGGGAAAAATAAATTCATTGAATTCCCAAATTTTGGGATTTTGGTGGAATCCAGTCTGGAATTTCTCCCATTGGAATTCCCAGTGTGAATTTTCCCAAAATTTGGAATTAAAACTGTTTTTATTTCTGGATTTTATTGTAAGGAGAAATCCGGTCCTGGTTGTTAGGCCTGGTTTATTTTCTTCTTTTCTGAGGGAAAAATTGCATCCAGAAATTCCCAAATTTTTGGATTTCCATGGACTCCAGTCTGGAATTTTTCCCATTGGAATTCTCAGTCTGGATTTTCCCAAAATTTGGAATTTAATCCATTTTTATTCCTGGATTTTATTGTGAGGAGAAACCCAGGCCTGAAATTTGGGCCTGGTTTCATTTTATTTTGGTTCCTTCCTGAGGGAAAAATCAACTCCAAGCATTCCCAAATTTTGGGATTTTGATGGAATTCAGTCTGGAATATTCCCCATTGGAATTCTCAGTCTGGATTTTCCCAAAATCTGGAATTAAATCCGTTTTTATTCCAAGATTTTATTCTGAGGGGAAATCCGGGCCTGGTTTTGGGCCCGGTTTTTGGGCCTGGTTTTTTTCCTGAGGGAAAAATTCCATCCAGGAATTCCCAGATTTTGGGATTTCCATGGAATCCAGTCTGGAATTCTCCCTAATCCATAATCCAGGAAAAATTTGGGATGGATTTTCCCTGATTTTGGAATTAAATCCATTTTTATTCCAGGATTTTGTTGTGAGGGGAAATCCGGGCCTGGTCTTTAGGCCTGGTTATTTTGATTCTTTTCTGAGGGAAAAATAAATTCATTGAATTCCCAAATGTTGGGATTTTGGTGGAATCCAGTCTGGAATTTCTCCCATTGGAATTCCCAGTGTGAATTTTCCCAAAATTTGGAATTAAATCCGTTTTTATTCCAAGATTTTATTGTGAGGAGAAATCTGGGCCTGGTTTTGGGCCCGGTTTTTGGGCCTGGTTTTTTTCCTGAGGGAAAAATTCCATCCAAAAATTCCAAGATTTTGGGATTTTGATGGAATTCAGTCTGGAATTTTCCCTGATCCATAATCCAGGAAAAATTTGGGATGGATTTTTCCTTATTTTGGAATTAAATCCGTTTTTATTCCCGGATTTTATTGTGAGGAGAAATCTGGGCCTGTTTTTTTTTCCTGAATTAAAAATTTGATCCCGAAAATCCCAAAATTCCGGATTTTTTTATGGATTTGGGGATTTTATTTTATTTTTTTTTTGGGATTTGGGGGAAATTTGAGCTGGGTTTTATATAAATTTGCTGAAATTCCTGTGGAAAAGGGGGAAAATTGGGAATTTAATGGGAAAAATCGGGAATTTCCAGGGAAAAATTGGGATAAAAAGGAAAAATTCCTGGAATTTTGTTGGGAAAGAGGGAAAAAATGGGAATTCTCAAGGAAAAGATGGAAAAGGGGGAAAAATTTCTGGAATTTTCCAGGAAAAGGGGGAAAAAAATCTTGGAATTGTCTGGGAAAAGGGGTAAAATATCCTGGAAATTTTCAAGGAAAAATGGGAATTTTCTTGGAATATTGGGGGAAAAATGGGAATTTTCTTGGAAAAATGGGAAAATCTCTGGAATTTCCCTGGAAAAATGGAGAAAAAATGGAAAAGTTCCGGAAAAGGTGAAAAAATTGAGGAAATTTTTCTGAAAAGTGGAAAAAAAATGGGAATTCTCAGAGAAAAATGGGAATTTTCTTGGAAAAAGGGAAAAAATCCTGGAATTCTTGGGGATAAATGGGAAAAATCCTCAAAATTCTCATGGAAAAGTGGGAAAAAATGGAATTTTCTTGGAAAAAGGGAAAAAATCCTGGAATTCTTTGGGATAAATGGGAAAAATCCTCAAAATTCTCATGGAAAAGTGGGAAAAAAATGGAATTTTCTTGGAAAAATGGGGGAAAATGGGAAAAATCCTGGAAATTTCTCCAAAAAAATGGGGGTAAAAAATGGGAATTTTCCTGGAAAAATGGGAAAAAATCCACAAAATTCTCATGGAAAAAGGAGAAAAAATGGGATTTTTCATGGAAAAGTGGGAAAAACTTTAGAATTCTTATGGAAAAATTGGAAAAAACCCACAAAATTCTCTTTAAAAAAGTGAAAAAAAGGCCAAAAATCCTGGAAAATCCCAATTTTTGGCCAGAAAATTCCAATTTTTTTCCTGGAAATTTCCAATTTTTATTTTTTTTCCCAAAATTCTCGATTTTTTTCAGCTCCAGGTTCTGCTCCCAAGGATTTGACAGCGATTTCCAGGGAGGGAAAACCTCGGAATGTGGTGCTGAGCTGGCAGCCACCGCTGGAAGCCAACGGGAAAATCACCGGTAAAAATTCCAAGTTTTTTTTGTGTTATTCCAAGAAAAAAAAAAGTGGGAATGAGTGGAAATATTCCTAAAAAATGAAAAAAAAAAGTCCAAAAAATTCCTTTAAAAATATTAAAATTTGTGGAAAAACTGGAAAAAAATTCCCAGAAATTGTTGAAAAATTCAGGGAAAATTCACAAAAAAAATCCCTAAAAATTCCCCAAAATTCCCTAAAAATCCTCAAATAAATCCCTTAAAATCATCAAAAAAAATCCTCAAAAAATTCCGAAAAAAAATCCCCAAAAATAAAAAAAAAATCTCCCAAAAATCCCCCCAAAATTCTTATAAAAATCCCAAAAAATTCCCAAAAAATCCTCCAAAAATCCCTGAAAAATTTCTAAAAAATCACTCAAAAATCCTCAAAAAATTCCTAAAAATGCCCAAAAAATCCCTTAAAAATCAGAAAAAAAATCAAAATAAGTCATGAAAAAAATTCCCAAAAAATTACCTAAAAATTCCCCAAAATTCCCCAAAAATTCTCAAAAAAACCCTTAAAAAATCCCCCCAAAATTCCCCTAAAATCAAAAAAAATTCCCCAAAAATTCCCTAAAAATTCACAAAAAATCCCTAAAAAAATCTCCCTAAGAATTCCCTAAAATCTCAAAAAAATTCCCCAAAAAATTCTCAAAAATTCCCCAAAAAAACCCTTAAAAAGTCCCCAAAAAAATGCCTAAAAAATCCCCAAAATTCACAAAAAATTCCCTAAAAATCCTCAAAGAAATCCCTAAAAATCCTCAAAAAAAATCCTCAAAAAATTCCTAAAAAATCCCCAAAAATAAAAAAAAATCTCCCAAAAATCCCCCCAAAATTCTTATAAAAATCCCAAAAAATTCCCAAAAAATCCTCCAAAAATCCCTGAAAAATTTCTAAAAAATCACTCAAAAATCCTCAAAAAATTCCTAAAAATGCCCAAAAAATCCCTTAAAAATCAGAAAAAAAATCAAAATAAGTCATGAAAAAAATTCCCAAAAAATTACCTAAAAATTCCCCAAAATTCCCCAAAAATTCTCAAAAAAACCCTTAAAAAATCCCCCCAAAATTCCCCTAAAATCAAAAAAAATTCCCCAAAAATTCCCTAAAAATTCACAAAAAATCCCTAAAAAAATCTCCCTAAGAATTCCCTAAAATCTCAAAAAAATTCCCCAAAAAATTCTCAAAAATTCCCCAAAAAAACCCTTAAAAAGTCCCCAAAAAAATGCCTAAAAAATCCCCAAAATTCACAAAAAATTCCCTAAAAATCCTCAAAGAAATCCCTAAAAATCCTCAAAAAAATCCTCAAAAAATTCCTAAAAAATCCCCAAAAATAAAAAAAAAATCTCCCAAAAATCCCCCCAAAATTCTTATAAAAATCCCAAAAAATTCCCAAAAAATCCCTCCAAAATCCCTGAAAAATTTCTAAAAAATCACTCAAAAATCCTCAAAAAATTCCTAAAAATGCCCAAAAAATCCCTTAAAAATCAAAAAAAAATCAAAATAAGACATGAAAAAAATTCCCAAAAAATTACCTAAAAATTCCCCAAAATTTCTCAAAAAACCCTTAAAAAATCCCCCAAAAATTCCCCTAAAATCAAAAAAAAATTCCCCAAAATCCTCAAAAAAATCCCCAAAATTCTCAAAAAAATCCCTAAAAAAATCTCCCTAAGAATTCCCTAAAATCTCCAAAAAATTCCCCAAAAAATTCTCAAAAATTCCCCAAAAAACTCTTAAAAAATCCCCCAAAAAATCCCTAAAAAATCCCCAAAATTCTCAAAAAATTCCCAAAAAATCCTCAAATAAATCCCTAAAAATCATCAAAAAAAATCCTCAAAAAATTCCTAAAAAATCCCCAAAAATAAAAAAAAAATCTCCCAAAAATCCCTCCAAAATTCTTATAAAAATCCCAAAAAATTCCCAAAAAATCCTCCAAAAATCCCTGAAAAATTTCTAAAAGATCACTCAAAAATCCTCAAAAAATTCCTAAAAATGCCCAAAAAATCCCTTAAAAATCAGAAAAAAAATCAAAATAAGTCATGAAAAAAATTCTCAAAAAATTCCCCAAAAATTCTCAAAAAATTCCATAAAAATTCACAAAAAATCCCAAAAAAATCCCTTAAAAAAACCCCAAAAATTCTTAAAAAAATTCTTAAAAATTTCCAAAAAATTCCCCAAATCCTCAATGGTAAAAATTCCAAGTTTTTTTTGGGTTATTCCAAGAAATAAAAAAGTGGGAATGAGTGGAAATATTCCTAAAAAATGAAAAAAAAAATCTCCAAAAAATTCTTTTAAAAATGTTAAAAATTCGTGGAAAAAATGGAAAAAAATTCCAAGAAATTGTCGAAAAATTCGGGAAAAAATCACAAAAAAAATCCCTAAAAATTCCACAAAATTCCCTAAAAATCCTCAAATAAATCCCTAAAAATCATCCAAAAAAATCCTCAAAAAATTCCTAAAAAATCCCCAAAAATAAAAAAAAAATCTCCCAAAAATCCCCCCAAAATTCTTATAAAAATCCCAAAAAATCCCCTAAAAATCCCTAAAAACCACCCCAAAAAATCCCTTAAAAATGAGAAAAAAAAAATCAAAATAAGTGTTGAAAAAAATTCTCAAAAAATTCCCTAAAAATTCCCCAAAATTCCCCAAAAATTCCCTAAAATCCCGAAAAATCCCTCCAAAAATCCCTCAATAATTCCCCCAAAATTCCCCAAAAATTCTCCAAAAATCCCTAAAAAATTCCCCCAAAATTCCCCCAAAATTCTCAAAAAATCCCTCAAATCCCCCCAAAATCCCCCCAAAATTCTCCAAAAATACCTAAAAAATTCCCCCAAAATTCCCCCAAAATTCTCCAAAAATCCCTAAAAAATTCCCCCAAAATTCCCCAAAAATTCTCCAAAAATCCCCAAAAAATTCCCCAAAAATTCTCCAAAAATCCCTAAAAAATTCCCCAAAAATTCTCAAAAAATTCTCAAAAAATCCCTAAAAAATTCCCCAAAAATTCTCCAAAATTCCCTAAAAAAATTCCCCCAAAATTCCCCAAAAATTCTCAAAAAAACCCCTAAAAATTCCCAAAAAATCCTCAAAAAATCCTAAAAAATCCCCAAATAATCCCTAAAAATTCCAACAAAAATCCTCAAAAATCCCCCAAAAATTCACCAAAAATCCCCAAAAAATCCCTTCAAAAATCCCTAAAAAATCCCAAAAATTCTCAAAAAATTCCTCAAAAATCCTCAAATAAATCCCAAAAAATCCCCCAAAATTCCCAAAAATATCCTGAAAAATCTCCCAAAAATTCCCATAAAATCTTCAAATAATTCCTAAAAAAATTCCCAAATAATCCCCAAAAATTCCGGAAAAATTCTCAAAAAATCCCCAAAAAATCCCTAAAAATTCTCAAAAAATTCCCAAAAATTCACCAAAAAATCCCCCAAAAATTCTCAAAAAATCCCCCAAAATTCACCAAAAATCCCCAAAAATTCTCCAAAAATCCCTAAAAAATTCCCCCCAAATTCCCCAAAAATTCTCCAAAAATCCCTAAAAAATTCCCCAAAAATTCCCCAAAAATTCTCCAAAAATCCCGAAAAAATCCCCCAAAAAATCCAAAAAATTCCCCAAAAATTCTCAAAAAAATCCCTGAAAATTCCCCAAAAATTCTCCAAAAATCCCTAAAAAATTCCCCCAAAATTCCCCAAAAATTCTCAAAAAAATCCCTAAAAATTCCCAAAAAATCCTCAAATAATTCCTAAAAAATCCCCAAAAAATCCCTAAAAATTCCAACAAAAATCCTCAAAAATCCCCCAAAAATTCACCAAAAATCCCCAAAAATTCACCAAAAAATCCCCAAAAAATCCTTTCAAAAATCCCTAAAAAATCCCAAAAATTCCTCAAAAATTCCCATAAAATCCTCAAATAAATCCCTAAAAAATCAAAAAAAAATCCTGAAAAATCTCCCAAAAATTCCCATAAAATCTTCAAATAATTCCTAAAAAAATCCCCAAAAAATCCCTAAAAATTCTCAAAAAATCCCCAAAAATTCACAAAAAATCCCTTAAAAATCCCTTAAAAAATTCCCAAAAAATTCCCCAAAAATTCACCAAAAATCCCAAAAAAATCCCTTCAAAAATCCCTAAAAAATCCCAAAAATTCTCAAAAAATTCCTCAAAAATCCTCAAATAAATCCCAAAAAATCCTTCAAAATCCACAAAAAAATCCTGAAAAATCTCCAAAAAATTCCCATAAAATCTTCAAATAATTCCTAAAAAAATCCCCAAAAAATCCCTAAAAATTCTCAAAAAATCCCCAAAAATTCACAAAAAATCCCCCAAAAAATTCTTAAAAAATCCCCAAAAAATTCCCCAAAAATTCCCCAAAAATTCCAGAAAATTCCTGCCTTTTCCCCATGCCATTCCCGTTATTTCCCCCAGCCTACACTGTGTTCTACTCCCTGGACAAGAACGCTCCTCTGGCCGAGTGGATCCCGCAGTCGGTCGGATCCGAGCGCCTTTCCCATCAAATCCCCCCTTTGCTGGAGCCCCAAAAATCCCAAAAATTCCCCCAAAAAATCCCTAAAATCCCGAAAAATCCCTCCAAAAATCCCTCAATAATTCCCCCAAAATTCCCCAAAAATTCTCCAAAAATCCCTAAAAAATTCCCCCAAAATTCCCCCAAAAATTCTCCAAAAATCCCTAAAAAATTCCCCCAAAATTCCCCCAAAATTCCCCAAAAATTCTCAAAAAATCCCTAAAAAATCCCCAAATAATCCCTAAAATTTCCAACAAAAATCCTCAAAAATCCCCCAAAAATTCACCAAAAATCCCCCAAAAAATGCCTTTAAAAATCCCTAAAAAATCCCAAAAATTCCTAAAAAATTCCCCCAAAATCCTCAAATAAATCCCAAAAAATCCCCCAAAATTCCCAAAAATATCCTGAAAAATCTCCCAAAAATTCCCATAAAATCTTCAAATAATTCCTAAAAAAATCCCCAAATAATCACCAAAAAATCCCGAAAAATTCTCAAAAAATCCCCAAAAAATCCCTAAAAATTCTCAAAAAATTCCCAAAAATTCACCAAAAAATCCCCAAAAAAATCCCCCAAAATTCTCAAAAAATCCCCAAAAAATTCACCAAAAATCCCCCAAAAATCCCTTAAAAAATTCCCAAAAAATCCCCAAAAAATCCTTCAAAAATTCCCAAAAAATTCCCCAAAAATTCCCCAAAAATTCCAGAAAATTCCTGCCTTTTCCCCATGCCATTCCCGTTATTTCCCCCAGCCTACACTCTGTTCTACTCCCTGGACAAGAACGCTCCTCTGGCCGAGTGGATCCCGCAGTCGGTCGGATCCGAGCGCCTTTCCCATCAAATCCCCCCTTTGCTGGAGCCCCAAAAATCCCAAAAATTCCCCCAAAAAATCCCTAAAATCCCTAAAAATCCCTCCAAAAATCCCTCAATAATTCCCCCAAAATTCCCCAAAAATTCTCCAAAAATCCCTAAAAAATTCCCCAAAAATTCTCCAAAAATCCCTAAAAAATTCCAACAAAATTCCCCAAAAATTCACAAAAAATCCCTGAAAATTCCCCAAAAATTCCCCAAAAATCCCTAAAAAATCCCACAAAATTCCCCAAAAATTCTCCAAAAATCCCTAAAAAATTCCCCAAAAATTCCCCAAAAATTCTCAAAAAATCCCTAAAAAATCCCCAAAAAATCCCCAAAAAAATCCCCAAAAATTCTCAAAAAAATCCCTAAAAATTCCAAAAAAATCCTCAAATAATTCCTAAAAAAATCCCCAAAAAATCCCTAAAAATTCCAACAAAAATCCTCAAAAATCCCCCAAAAATTCACGAAAAATCCTCAAAAATTCACCAAAAATCCCAAAAAAATCTCTTCAAAAATCCCTAAAAACTCCCAAAAATCCCTAAAAAATTCCGCAAAAATCCTCAAATAAATCCTTAAAAATCCCCAAAAATATCCTGAAAAATCTCCCAAAAATTCCCATAAAATCTTCAAATAATTCCTAAAAAAATCCCCAAAAAATCCCTAAAAATTCTCAAAAAATCCCCAAAAATTCACAAAAAATCCCCAAAAAATCCCTTAAAAAATCCTCAAAAAATTCCCAAAAATTCCCAAAAAAATTCCCGAAAATTCCTGCCTTTTCCCCATGCCATTCCCGTTATTTCCCCCAGCCTACACTCTGTTCTACTCCCTGGACAAGAACGCTCCTCTGGCCGAGTGGATCCCGCAGTCGGTCGGATCCGAGCGCCTTTCCCATCAAATCCCCCCTTTGCTGGAGCCCCAAAAATCCCAAAAATTCCCCCAAAAAATCCCTAAAATCCCTAAAAATCCCTCCAAAAATCCCTCAATAATTCCCCCAAAATTCCCCAAAAATTCTCCAAAAATCCCTAAAAAATTCCCCAAAAATTCTCCAAAAATCCCTAAAAAATTCTCAAAAAATCCAAAAAAATTCCCCAAAAATTCTCAAAAAATCCCTAAAAAATTCCCCAAAAATCCTCAAATAATTCCTAAAAAATCCCTAAAAATTCACTAAAAATCCCCAAAAAATGCCTTTAAAAATCCCTAAAAAATCCCAAAAATTCCTAAAAAATTCCCCCAAAATCCTCAAATAAATCCCAAAAAATCCCCAAAAATTCCCAAAAATATCCTGAAAAATCTCCCAAAAATTCCCATAAAATCTTCAAATAATTCCAAAAAAAATCCCCAAAAAATCCCTAAAAATTCTCAAAAAATCCCCAAAAATTCACAAAAAATCCCCAAAAAATCCCTTAAAAAATCTCCAAAAAATTCCCAAAAAATTCCCCAAAAATTCCATAAAATTCCTGCCTTTTCCCCATGCCATTCCCGTTATTTCCCCCAGCCTACACTCTGTTCTACTCCCTGGACAAGAACGCTCCTCTGGCCGAGTGGATCCCGCAGTCGGTCGGATCCGAGCGCCTTTCCCATCAAATCCCCGATCTCCTCCTCGATTCCGGATATTTTTTCCGCATCCAAGCTCGAAATTCCAAAGGTTCCGGTCCCATCTCTGATCCCATTTTCTTCAGGACAGCCAAAGGTTTGGAAAAAAATTGGATTTTTTGGGGGATTTTATTGGATTTTTTGGGATTTTTATGGGGAATTTTTAGGGATTTTTTGGGATTTCTTGGGGGATTTTAATTGGGTTTTTTTGGGATTTTTTGGGATTTTTTGGGATTTTTTTTGGGATTTTAGTTGGATTTTTTTGGGATTTTTATGGGGAATTTTTAGGGATTTTTTGGGATTTTTTGGGATTTTTTGGGGGATTTTAATTGGATTTTTTGGGAATTTTTTGGGATTTTTTGGGGAATTTTTAGGGATTTTTTGGGATTTTTCGGGAATTTTTATGGGGAATTTTTAGGGATTTTTTTTGGATTTTTTGGAATTTTTATGGGGAATTTTAAGGATTTTTTGGGATTTTTTGGGATTTTTTGGGGGATTTTAATTGGATTTTTTGGGAATTTTTTGGGATTTTTTGGGGGGATTTTAATTGGATTTTTTGGGAATTTTTATGGGGAATTTTTAGGGATTTTCGGGGATTTTTTGGGATTTTTTGGGGGATTTTAATTGGATTTTTCTGGGATTTTTATGGGGAATTTTTAGGGATTTTCGGGGATTTTTAGGGATTTTTTGGGGGATTTTAATTGGATTTTTTGGGAATTTTTAGGGATTTTTTTTGATTTTTTGGGAATTTTTATGGGGAATTTTTAGGGATTTTTTGGGATTTTTTGGGGATTTTAATTGGATTTTTTGGGAATTTTTATGGGGAATTTTTGGGATTTTTTGGGATTTTTGGGGGGATTTTAATTGGATTTTTTGGGATTTTTTGGGAATTTTTTGGGATTTTTTGGGGGATTTTAATTGGATTTTTTGGGAATTTTTATGGGGAATTTTTAGGGATTTTTCAGAATTTTTTGGGATTTTTTGGGGGAGTTTTAATTGGATTTTTTGGGAATTTTTATGGGGAATTTTTAGGGATTTTTGGGGATTTTTATGGGGAATTTTTTGGGATTTTTTTGGTTTTTTGGGATTTTTATGGGGATTTTTTTTGGGATTTTTTGGGATTTTTATGGGGAATTTTTAGGGATTTTTGGGGATTTTTGGGGATTTTTTTGGGAATTTTAATTGGATTTTTTTGGAATATTTATGGGGAATTTTTAGGGATTTTTTGGGATTTTTTGGGATTTTTATGGGGAATTTTTAGGGATTTTTTGGGATTTTTTGGGATTTTTTGGGGAATTTTAATTGGATTTTTTGGGAATTTTTATGGGGAATTTTTTGGGATTTTTTGGGATTTTTTGGGAATTTTTTTGGAATTTTTTGGAATTTTTTTGAATTTTTTTGAATTTTTTTTAAATTTTTTATTAAATTTTTTTTATTTATTTGCAATTTTTTTGGAATTTTGGGATATTTATTAAAATTTTGGGTTTTTCTTAATTAAAATTTTGGATATTTTTTGAATTTTGTTCATTTTTTGTGCAAATTTTTTGATTTTTCAGGATTTTTTTGGGGAAATTTTCAATTTTTTCTGCTTTTTTTTTAATTTTTTATGGAATTTTTAAACCTTTTTATAATATTTTTTAATATTTTAGAGAATTTTAGACACTTTTTAAAGTTTTATTGGGAATTTAGGGAGGGTTTATGGATTTTTTTGGGAATAATTTGGGAATTTTATGGGATTTTGGGGGAATTTAATTGGATTTTTTGGGATTTATTTGTGAATTTTAATGATTTTTTTTTTGATTTTAATTAAATTTTTTGAGTGTTTTTAATAGAATTTTGGGCAATATTTGGGATTAATTAAAATTTTTCATGGATTCCTTTAAAAATTTAGGGAATTTTTAAAGTTTTATGGAATTTTTGGAATATTTTTTGCATTTTTTTTTGAGATTTATTGGGAATTTTTAAATTTTTATTTCAATTTTTGGGAATTTTGGGGTGGATTTTGAAGGAATTTTTGAAGCTTTTCATGGAATTTTGGGATTTTGGGGTTTTTTAATGGGATTTTGGGGGAAAATTTTGGTTTTTTTTTAAATTTTGAGCTTTTTTTCTATGAAAAACTTCAAAAAAAAAGGGAAAAATTCCCAATTTTTTGCCTCTAATCCCAAATTTTTTTCTTTTTCTTTTCCAGCAGAAATTCCAGATAAAATGCCCAACGACCAAGGTAAGAAATTCCCAAAGAATTCCCAAAAAATTCCATAAAAATTCCAAATTTTCCCTAAAATTCCCCAAAAATTCGAAAAAAAATCCAAAAAAATTCTGGAAAAAAATCCTAAAAATTCCAAATAATTCTCAAAATAAAAAAATTCCATAAAAAATCCAAAATTTCCCAAAAAAACTCAAATTAATTGAAGAAAAAATTTCATAAAACTCAAAAAAAACCCCAAAAATTCCATAAAAAATCCAAAATTTCCCAAAAAATCTCAAAATAATTGAAGAAAAAATTCCATAAAATTAAAAAAACCCAAAAATCCCAAATTTCTTTTAAAATTCCTTAAAAATTTAAAAATAATTCCAAAAAATTCCATAAAAACTCAAAAAAACCCCAAAAAATTCCATCAAAATCCAAAATTTTCCCAAAAATTCCCCAAAAATTTGAAAAAAAATCCAAAAAAATTCTGGAAAAAAATCCTAAAAATTCCAAATAATTCCCCAAATAAAAAAATTCCATAAAAAATCCAAAATTTCCCAAAAAATCCCAAAATAATTTAAGAAAAAAATTCCTAAAACTCAAAAAACCCCAAAAATCCCAAATTTCTTTTAAAATTCCTTAAAAATTTAAAAATAATTCCAAAAAATTCCATAAAAACTCAAAAAAAAACCCCAAAAATTCCATAAAAATCCAAAATTTTCCCTAAAATTCCCCAAAAATTTGAAAAAAAATCCCAAAAAATTCTGGAAAAAATCCTAAAAATTCCAAATAATTCCCAAAATAAAAAAATTCCATAAAAATCCAAAATTTCCCAAAAAATCTCAAATTAATTGAAGAAAAAATTCCATAAAATTAAAAAAAACCCCAAAAATTCCATAAAAATCCCAAAATTTCCCCAAATTTCTAAAATAAATCAAAAAAATTCCACAAAATCCAAAATATTTGGGAATAATTCCAAATAAAATCCATAAAAATCTCCAAATTTCCCAAAAAATCTTGAAATATTTTAAAAAAAATCCCAAAAATCCCCAAATCTTTTAAAAATCTTCTCCAAAATCCACAAAATTCCATAAAAAAACTCCCAAATAATTCAATTAGAAATTTATTATTTATAATTAATAATAATAATAATTATATATATTTTATATATTGGATTTTTGGGGAATTTTTGGGAGTTTTTTTTAATTTTTATGAGGAATTTTTTGGGTTTTTTTTTTAATTTTAAATGGGTTTTTTTGGGGTTTTTTTCCATTTTTTTCCTGGATTTTTTTCCCCAATTTTTGAAATTTTTTGATTGAATTTTCCCAATTTTTTCCCCTTTTTTTCCTCAAATTAATTCCAAATTTCCCAGAATTTTTGGGAATTTTAAATGGAATTTTTTCCATTTTTTCCTGGATTTTTTTCCCCAATTTTTGCAATTTTTTGGGAATTTTTTGATTGAATTTTCCCAATTTTTTCCCTTTTTTTCCTCAAATTAATTCCAAATTTCCCAGAATTTTTGGGAATTTTAAATGGAATTTTTTCCCATTTTTTCCTGGATTTTCTTCCCCAATTTCTGAATTTTTTGGGAATTTTTGGATTGAATTTTCCCAATTTTTTCCCCCTTTTTTTCCTCAAATTTATTCCAAATTTCCCAGAATTTTTGGGAATTTTAAATGGAATTTTTTTTCATTTTTTCCTGGATTTTATTCCCCAATTTTTGGAAATTTTTTGGGAATTTTTTGATTGAATTTTCCCAAATTTTTCCCCCTTTTTTCCCCAATTTTATTCCAAATTTCCCAGAATTTTTAGGAATTTTAAATGGAATTTTTCTCAATTTTTTTCCATTTTTTCCTGGATTTTATTCCCCAATTTTTGGAATTTTTTGGGAATTTTTTGATTGAATTTTCCCAATTTTTTCCCCCTTTTTTTCCTCAAATTAATTCCAAATTTCCCAGAATTTTTGGGAATTTTAAATGGAATTTTTTTTCCATTTTTTCCTGGATTTTATTCCCCAATTTTTGGAATTTTTTGGGAATTTTTGGGGTGAATTTTCCCAATTTTTTTCCCTTTTTTTCCTTAAATTAATTCCAAATTTCCCCAAATTTTTTTGAATTTTAAATGGAATTTTTTCCCATTTTTTCCTGGATTTTATTCCCCAATTTTTGGAATTTTTTGGGAATTTTTTGATTGAATTTTCCCAATTTTTTCCCTTTTTTTCCTTAAATTAATTCCAAATTTCCCAGAATTTTTTGGAATTTTAAATGGAATTTTTTGGGATTTTTTTCCATTTTTTCCTGGATTTTATTCCCCAATTTTTGCAATTTTTTGGAAATTTTTTGATTGAATTTTCCCAATTTTTCCCCTTTTTTTCCTCAAATTTATTCCAAATTTCCCCAAATTTTTGGGAATTTTAAATGGATTTTTTTTTCCATTTTTTCCTGGATTTTTTTCCCCAATTTTTGGAATTTTTTGGGAATTTTTGGAGTGAATTTTCCCAATTTTTTTCCCCTTTTTTTCCTCAAATTAATTCCAATTTTCCCCGAATTTTTTTGAATTTTAAATGGAATTTTTTGGGATTTTTTTCCATTTTTTCCTGGATTTTATTCCCCAATTTCTGAAATTTCTGGGAATTTTTGGGGTGAATTTTCCCAATTTTTTTCCCTTTTTTTCCTTAAATTAATTCCAAATTTCCCCGAATTTTTGGGAATTTTAAATGGAATTTTTTTTCCATTTTTTTCCTGGATTTTATTCCCCAATTTTTGGAATTTTTTGGGAATTTTTGGAGTGAATTTTCCCAATTTTTTCCCCCTTTTTTTCCTCAAATTAATTCCAAATTTCCCAGAATTTTTGGGAATTTTAAATGGATTTTTTTCCATTTTTTCCTGGATTTTTTTCCCCAATTTTTGCAATTTTTTGGGAATTTTTTGATTGAATTTTCACAAATTTTTCCCCCTTTTTTTCCTCAAATTTATTCCAAATTTCCCCAAATTTTTTGGAATTTTAAATGGATTTTTTTCTTTATTTTTTTCCATTTTTTCCTGGATTTTATTCCCCAATTTTTGGAATTTTTTGGGAATTTTTGGAGTGAATTTTCCCAATTTTTTCCCCCTTTTTTTCCTCAAATTAATTCCAAATTTCCCAGAATTTTGGGGAATTTTAAATGGAATTTTTTTTCATTTTTTCCTGGATTTTTTTCCCCAATTCCTGAAATTTTTGTGAATTTTTTGATTGAATTTTCCCAATTTTTTTTCCTTTTTTTCCTTAAATTTATTCCAAATTTCCCAGAATTTTTGGGAATTTTTTTTGGGCATTTTTCCATTTTTTTCCTGGATTTTATCCCAAATTTTTGGAATTTTTTGGGAATTTTTGGGGTGAATTTTCCCAAATTTTTCCCCCTTTTTTCCCCAATTTTATTCCAAATTTCCCCGAATTTTTGTGAATTTTAAATGGAATTTTTTGCTTTTTAATAAGATTTTCTCCAGATTTTTTAAATAATTTGGGGAATATTTCATTTTTTTATGGAATATTCCCAAAATATTCCCAATTTTTCCTGGAATTCTCTCCTCAGGTCGCCATGGAGACGGATCCTATTGGCCCCTGGACATCGACCGCAGCATCAATGGTAAATCCCAAAAAAAATCTGGGAATTGGGGGGTTTTTTATGGAATTTTAAAGGATTTTATGGGAATTTTTAGGAGTTTTTATTGGAATTTTAATTGGATTTTTTTGGGGATTTTTTGGGGGATTTTAATTGGATTTTTTGGGATTTTTTTTAGATTTTTTTGGGAATTTTTTGGGAATTTTTGGGGATTTAAATTGGATTTTTTGGGGAATTTTTGGGAATTTTTGGGGATTTTTTGGGGGATTTTTTGGGATTTTTTTGGGATTTTTTGGGGGGATTTTAATTGGATTTTTTGGGAATTTTTTGGGATTTTTTTTTATTTTTTGGGAATTTTTTGGGATTTTTTGGGGGATTTTTTGGGAATTTTTTGGGATTTTTTTGGGGATTTTAATTGGATTTTTTGGGATTTTTTGGGGGATTTTAATTGGCTTTTTTGGGAATTTTTTTGGGATTTTAATTGGATTTTTTGGGAATTTTTTTGGGATTTAAATTGGATTTTTTGGGAATTTTTTTGGGATTTAAATTGGATTTTTTGGGAATTTTTTGGGATTTTTTTTGGGATTTTAATTGGATTTTTTGGGATTTTTTTTATTTTTTTTGGACTTTAATTGGATTTTTTGGGAATTTTTTTGGATTTTTTTAGATTTTTTGGGGGGAATTTTAATTGGATTTTTTGGGAATTTTTGGGGGATTTTTTGGGAATTTTTTGGGATTTATTTGGGGATTTTAATTGGATTTTTTGGGAATTTTTTGGATTTTTTTTTAGATTTTTTTGGGATTTTTTTGTGGTATTTTTTGGGATTTTTTTGGGGGATTTTAATTGGATTTTTTGGGAATTTTTTGGGATTTTTGGGGGGATTTTAATTGGATTTTTTGGGGAATTTTTGGGATTTTTTGGGGATTTTATGGGGATTTTTTGGGAATTTTTTTAGATTTTTGGGGGGATTTTCATTGGATTTTTTGGGGAATTTTTGGGAATTTTTTTTATTTTTTTGTGGATTTTAATTGGATTTTTTGGGAATTTTTTTTTATTTTTTTGGGGATTTTAATTGGATTTTTTTGGAATTTTTTGGATTTTTTTTTAGATTTTTTGGGGGATTTTTTGGGAATTTTTTGGGATTTTTTTGGGGATTTTAATTGGATTTTTTGGGAATTTTTATGGGGAATTTTTCGGGATTTTTTGGGTTTTTTTGGGGGTTTTTTTGGGTTTTTTTGAGGATTTTAATTGGATTTTTTTGGGAAGTTTTTGGGATTTTTTGGAGTTTTTTGGGGGGATTTTAATTGGATTTTTTGGGAATTTTTATGGGGAATTTTTAGGGATTTTTTTTTAGATTTTTTTTTATTTTAATTGGATTTTTTGAGGAATTTTTTGGATTTTGTTTGGTTTTTTTGTGGGGATTTTTCAGGAATTTTTTGGGATTTTTTTTAGATTTTTTGGGGGAATTTTAATTGGATTTTTTTGGGAATTTTTATTGGGAATTTTTAGGGATTTTTTTTAGATTTTTTTGGATTTTAATTGGATTTTTCAGAAATTTTTTTGGATTTTTTTTAGATTTTTTTAGGGATTTTAATTGGATTTTTTGGGAATTTTTATGGGGAATTTTTAGGGATTTTTTGGGATTTTTTTGGATTTTTTGGGGGATTTTAATTGGATTTTTTGGGAATTTTTAGGAGGCTTTTTGGGAATTTTATGGGGAGTTTTTAGGGATTTTTTGGGATTTTTTAAAGGGATTTTTGGGGGTTATATTTGGATTTTTTAGATATTTTAATTGGATTTTTTGGGAATTTTTGGGAATTTTTTAGGGAATTTTTTTTGGGAATATTTTGGGATTTTTGGGAGATTTTTTCTGAGCTTTGTTTTTGGTTTTAATTGGATTTTTTGGGAATTTTTAGGAGTTTTTATGGGAATTTTTTGGGAATTTTTTTCATTTTTTGAGGGATTTTTTGGAGATTTTTGGGAGGTTTTTTTGGGAATTTTTCTTGGAATTTATGGGGGTTTTTAGGGAATTTTAGGGGGATTTTCTGGGATTTTTATGGGAATTTTAAGGGGATTTTTTTGGAGTTTTCTGGGAATTTGGAGGGAATTTTAAGGGGATTTTTGGGGAATTTTTAGGTGATTTTTAGGTGATGTTTTGGGAATTTTCTGGGAATTTTTTGGGAATTTTGAGGGGATTTTCTGGGATTTTTATGGGAATTTTTGGGGTTTTTATACAAAATTTTTTGGGAATTTCTGGGAATATTTTGGGGATTTTATGGAATTTTTTGCTGTGTTTTTTGGGAATTTTTAGGGATTTTTTTAAAGGAATTTTTTTGTATTTTTTTGTTATTTTTGTGGGACTTTTTAAAGGATTTTCCTGAGATTTTTTTATGGGAATATTTTAGGAATTTTAATCCAATTTATTACCAATTATAATCCAATTTTTATTCAGATTTTTCCTTCAATTCAACCCAATTTTTTTAGGATTTTTTTTTAAAAAAACACCAATTCAATTAATTTTCTATTTTCATGGAATTTTCATGGAATTTTCATGGAATTTTCATGGAATTCTCATTCCCAGATTCTCCAGTTGGACAAAGAAATTCAGCTCCAGGCACCGGAATTTTGCTCCTCATCCTTGGAATATCCGGAGGCGTCTCCGTGGTGGCCGCGGCCGTCGGAGCCTGGATCTGCTCCAGGAGAAACGAGGAGAGGAAGAGGAAGTAAGGAAATTCCCAAAGGGGATTTTGAGGGGGAAAATTGGGAAAAAATTGGGATTTTTTGGGGATTTTTTTGGGATTTTTTGGGGATTTTTTTTGGATTTTTTTGGGATTTTTTTTGGTTTTTTTGGGGATTTTTTGGGATTTTTTTTGGAATTTTTTTGGGATTTTTTGAGAATTTTTGGGGAATTTTTTGGGATTTTTTTGGGATTTTTTGAGAATTTTTTTGGAATTTTTTGGGGATTTTTTTGGGATTTTTTTGGGATTTTTTTGGTTTTTTTTGGGGATTTTTTGAGAATTTTTTAGGATTTTTTTGAGATTTTTTTAGGATTTTTTTGGGATTTATTTGGGATTTTTTGAGAATTTTTTGGGATTTTTTTTGGATTTTTTCTGGATTTTTTTGGGATTTTTTGGGGATTTTTTGGGATTTTTTTAGGATTTTTTTAGGATTTTTTTTGAATTTTGGGGGGAGTTTTTTGGGATTTTTTGAGAATTTTTTAGGATTTTTTTTAGGAATTTTTAGGATTTTTTTGGAATTTTTTTTTGCATTTTTTGGGATTTTTTTAGGAATTTTTAGGGATTTTTTTTGGGGGGAATTTGGGGGGATCCGGAGGCGTCTCCGTGGTGGCCGCGGCCGTCGGAGCCTGGATCTGCTCCAGGAGAAACGAGGAGAGGAAGAGGAAGTAAGGAAATTCCCAAAGGGGATTTTGAGGGGGAAAATTGGGAATTTTTTTGGGGAATTTTTGGGGATTTTTTGGGATTTTTTGGGGAATTTTTTTGGATTTTTTTTGGAATTTTTTGGGATTTTTTTTGAGGATATTTTGGGGATTTTCTTGGATTTTTTTAGGAATTTTTTAGGATTTTTTGGGAATTTTTTGAGAATTTTTTGGGATTTTTTTGGGATTTTTTGAGAATTTTTTGGGAATTTTTTGGGGATTTTTTTGGGATTTTTTGAGAATTTTTGGGGATTTTTTTGGGATTTTTTTGGGGATTTTTTTGGAATTTTTGGGGATTTTTTGGGATTTTTTTGGGGGTTTTTTTGGAATTTTTGGGAATTTTTTGGGGATTTTTTTGAGAATTTTTGGGGATTTTTTGAGAATTTTTTGGGATTTTTTGGGGATTTTTTGGGGATTTTTTGAGAATTTTTTGGGATTTTTTTGGGGATTTTTTGGGGATTTTTTGGGGATATTTTGGGGATTTTTTTGGATTTTTTTGGGGAATTTTTTAGGATTTTTTGGGAATTTTTTGGGGATTTTTTGGGATTTTTTTGGGATTTTTTTTGGATTTTTAGGGATTTCTCAAGGGGTTTTTTGGAGAATTTTTTAGGATTTTTTTTGGATTTTTTTAGGATTTTTTGGAATTTTTTTTGAGAATTTTTAGGAATTTTTTTAGGATTTTTTTGGGAATTTTTTAGGATTTTTTTGGGATTTTTTTGGGAATTTTTGGGATTTTTTGGGGATTTTTCTGGGAATTTTTGGGGAATTTTTTGGGATTTTTTGGGGATTTTTGGAGAATTTTTTAGGATTTTTTTGGGATTGTTTTAGGATTTTTTTGGGAAAAAATTGGGATTTTTGGAGAATTTTTGGGGATTTTTGGGGATTTTTTGAGAATTTTTTATGATTTTTTGGGGATTTTTTTAGGATTTTTTTGGGGTTTTTTGGGGATTTTTTGAGAATTTTTTGGGATTTTTTTGGGATTTTTTTGGGGATTTTTTTGGAATTTTTGGGAATTTTTGGGGGATTTTTTGGGATTTTTTTAGGATTTTTTAGGATTTTTTTTGAAATTTTTTTTGGCATTTTTTTGGATTTTTTTAGGGATTTTTTTACGGATTTTTTGGGAATTTTTTTGGCATTTTTTAAAACTTAAGGAGATTTTTTTTAGGGATTTTTTGGGAATTTTTTTATTTTATTTGGAATTTTTTGGCATTTTTTTAGAAATTTTCAGGGATTTTTTTTAGAATTTTCCTGGGATTTTTAGGGAATTTTTTAGGAATTTTTAGGGATTTTTTAAGGAATTTTATTTGGGACTTTTTTGGGACTTTTTGGGATTTTTGGGGGATTTTTTGGGGATTTTTTTTGGGATTTTTTGGGGATTTTTTTGGGATTTTTTGGGATTTTTTGGGGATTTTTTTGGGATTTTTTTGGGATTTTTTTTGGGATTTTTTTAGGAATTTTATTTGGGACTTTTTTGGGACTTTTTGGGATTTTTTGGGGATTTTTTGGGATTTTTTTTGGGATTTTTTTGGGATTTTTTTGGGACTTTTTGGGATTTTTTGGGGATTTTTTGGGATTTTTTTGGGGATTTTTTTGGGATTTTTCTGGGATTTTTTTTGATTTTTTGGGGATTTTTTGGGGATTTTTTGGGGATTTTTTGGGATATTTTTGGGGATTTTTTTAGGGTTATTTTGAAATTTTTGGTGCTTTTTTAAGGAATTTTTTGGGATTTTTTCAGTGATTTTTGAGAATTTTTTTGGGAATTTTTTGGGAATTTTTTGGAAATTTTTTTGGATTTTTTTTTAATTTTTTAGGATTTTTTTTTTATTTTTCTGGGATTATTTCGGAATTTTTGGGGAATTTTTTGAGGATTTTGGGGATTTTTTTTTGACTTTTTGGGGGGATCAGGAATCCCCAAAAAACCCTAAAAACCCTTAAAAAATCCTTAAAAATTCCCCAAAAAAAACCCCTAAAAAATTCCATAAAAACCCCCAAAAAATTCCCAAAAATCAAAAAAAATTCTTAAAAAATACCCAAAAAAATCCCAAAAAATTCTTCAAAAAAACCCAAAAAATTCCCAAAAAAACTCTAAAAATTCCCATTTTTTCCCACAAAAATTCCCATTTTTTTACCCCAAAATTCCCATTTTTTACACAAAAATTCTGATTTTTTACATAAATATTCCCAATTTTTTTTCTCCCAAAAATTCCCATTTTTTTTCACAAAAATTCCCATTTTTTCTCCAAAAAATCCCCATTTTTTTAACCCCAAAATTCCCATTTTTTAATGCAAAAATTCCCATTTTTTTACTCAAAAATTCCCATTTTTTCTCCCTAAAATTCCCATTTTTTTACACAAAATTTCCCATTTTTTACACAAAAATTCCCATTTTTTTCCATAAAAATTCTTTTTTTTTCTCTCTAAAATTCCCATTTTTTACAGAAAAATTCCCATTTTTTTTCTCCCAAAACCTCCAATTTTTTCCTGCCAAAATTCCCATTTTTCCCTTAAAAATGCTTATTTTTTACACAAAAATTCCCATTTTTTTACACAAAAATTCCCATTTTTTAACATAAAAATTACCATTTTTCCCCCTATAATTCCCATTTTTTTTACGCCAAAATCCCCATTTTTCCCCAAAAAATTCCCATTTTTTACACAAAAATTCTGATTTTTTACATAAATATTCCCATTTTTTTTCTCCTAAAAATTCCCATTTTTTCTCTAAAATTCCCATTTTTTAATGCAAAAATTCCCATTTTTTAATGCAAAAATTCCCATTTTTTTCCTCCCAAAAATTCCCATTTTTTCTCCAAAAATCCCCATTTTTCCCCCTATAATTCCCTTTTTTTTCCTGCTAAAATCCCCATTTTTTTACACAAAAATCCCCATTTTTTCTCCCTAAAATTCCCATTTTTTTACACAAAAATTCCCATTTTTCCCAAAAAAATTCCCATTTTTTTTCCCGCCAAAATCCCCATTTTTTCCCGCCAAAACCCCCATCTTTCCCCATAAAAATTCCCATTTTTTCTCCCTAAAGTTCCCATTTTTTTACACAAAAATTCCCATTTTTTTCCTTAAAATTCCCATGTTTTTGTCCCAAAACCTCCAATTTTTTCCTGCCAAAACCCCCATTTTTCCCCAAAAAATTCCCATTTTTTTACACAAAAATTCCCATTTTTTAACACAAAAATCCCCATTTTTTAATGCAAAAAATTCCCATTTTTTACCCCAAAATGCCCATTTTTTTTCCCGCCAAAACCCCCATTTTTTCCCGCCAAAACCCCCATTTTTCCCCATAAAAATTCCCATTTTTTTACCCCAAAATTCCCATTTTTTAACACAAAAATCCCCATTTTTTAATGCAAAAAATTCCCATTTTTTACCCCAAAATTCCCATTTTTTTCCCGCCAAAACCCCCATTTTTTCCTGCCAAAACCCCCATTTTTCCCATAAAAATTCCCATCTTTTCTCCCTAAAATTCTCATTTTTTACCCCAAAATTCCCATTTTTTTCCCGCCAAAACCCCCATTTTTTCCCCATAAAAATTCCCATTTTTTTACCCCAAAATTCCCATTTTTTACACAAAAATCCCCATTTTTTCTCCAAAAAATCCCCATTTTTCCCCCTATAATTCCCCTTTTTTTTCCCGCCAAAATCCCCATTTTTCCCGCCAAAACCCCCATTTTTCCCCCAAAAATTCCCATTTTTTTACACAAAAATTCCCATTTTTTAATGCAAAAATTCCCATTTTTTCTCAAAAAAAGTCCCCATTGTTCCCATAAAAATTCCCATTTTTTTTCCCGCCAAAATCCCCATTTTTTCCCGCCAAAACCCCCATTTTTCCCATAAAAATTCCCATTTTTTTACACAAAAATCCCCATTTTTCTCCATAAAAATCTCCATTTTTCCCCCTATAATTCCCATTTTTTACCCCAAAATTCCCATTTTTTTACTTAAAAATTCCCATTTTTCCCCCCAAATTCCCATTTTTTAACACAAAAATCCCCATTTTTTCTCGCTAAAATTCCCATTTTTTTACACAAAAATTCCCATTTTTTACCCCAAAATTCCCATTTTTTAACACAAAAATCCCCATTTTTTAATGCAAAAAATTCCCATTTTTTACCCCAAAATTCCCATTTTTTTCCCGCCAAAACCCCCATTTTTTCCTGCCAAAACCCCCGTTTTTCCCATAAAAATTCCCATCTTTTCTCCCTAAAATTCTCATTTTTTAATGCAAAAATCCCCATTTTTTCCCGCCAAAACCCCCATTTTCCCGCCAAAACCCCCATTTTCCCGCCAAAACCCCCATTTTCCCGCCAAAACCCCCATTTTCCCGCCAAAACCCCCATTTCCCCCCTATAATCCCCATTTTTTTCCCCTCTCCCCTTTCAGAAACCACGGCAAAAGGAAAGGAAGCCAGAAAGAGCCGAGACCTCCGGATTTATGGATCCACCACGAGGAAATGGAACTGAAAAACCTGGAAAAACCTCGGGAATCGGAGCCTCCTCCTCCTCCTCCTCCTCCTCCTCCTCCTCCTCCTCCCAATTCCCAGGAAATCCCAAAGGATCCCAAAAGTTCGGAATCGCAGCCGCCTCCAAAAAATCTTCCCCAGGCAGGTGAGGGGAAATTTCCATGGAGTTTTGGGAATTTTTCTTGAAATTTTGGGGTTTTTTTTTACGAGAAAAATTGTTTTGAAAATTTGAGAGAATTGCCAAAAATTTTCCCTCCAAAATTCCCATTTTTTTCCTTAAAATAACTCAAAAATAATCTCCAAAATTCCCTAAAAATTCCAAAAAAAATTCCCAAATTTTACCCTAAAATTCCTTTAAAAAAATCCCCAAAAATTCCATAAAAATTTCCCAAAAAATTCTGAAAAATTCCCTAAAAATTCCCCCAAAAATCCCCAATTTTACCCTAAAATTCCTCAAAAAAATCCCCAAAAGTTCAAAAAAAAATCCTCCAAAAATCCAATTAAATTCCCCAAAAAATTCTCAAAAATTCCCTAAAAATTCCCCCCAAAATTCTCAAAAATTCCCTAAAAATTCCCCCCAAAAATGCTCAAAAATTCCCTAAAAATTCCCTAAAAAATCCCAAAAATTCCCCAAAAAATTCTCAAAAATTCCCTAAAAATTCCCTAAAAAATCCCCAAAAATTCCCCAAAAAATCCCCAAAAATTCCCCAAAAAATTCTCAAAAATTCCCTAAAAATTCCCAAAAAAATTCTCAAAAATTCCCCAAAAAATTCTCAAAAAAGTCTCAAAAATTCCCTAAAAAACCCCAAAAGTTGCCAAAAAAATCCTTAAAAATTCCCTAAAAATTCCCAAAAAAATCCCCAAAAATTCCAAAAAAATTCCCCAAAAAATTCTCAAAAATTCCCCAAAAAAGTCTCAAAAATTCCCTAAAAAACCCCAAAAGTTGCCAAAAAAATTCTCAAAAATTCCCTAAAAATTCCCCAAAAATCCCCAATTTTACCCTAAAATTCCTTTAAAAAAATCCCCAAAAATTCCATAAAAATTCTCAAAAAATCCCTAAAAATTCCCATTTTTTTCCCTAAAATTCCTCCAAAAAAAATCCCCAAAAATTCCGAAAAAAATCCCCCAAAATTCCCTAAAAATTCCCCAAAAATTCTCAAAAATTCCCTAAAAATTCCTTAAAAAATTCTCAAAAATTCCCTAAAAATTCCCCCAAAAATTCTCAAAAATTCCCTTAAAATTCCCCAAAAATCCCCAATTTTACCCTAAAATTCCTTTAAAAAATGCCAAAAAATTCCACAAAAAAAACCCAAAAATACCCAATTTTTCCCAAAAATTCCCAAAAAAATTCTCAAAAATTCCCCAAAAAATCCCCAAAAAATCCCTAAAAATTCCCTAAAAAATTCTAAAAAATTCTCAAAAAAATTCCCCAAAAAACCTCAAAAATTCCCTAAAAATTCCCAAAAAATTCTCAAAAATTCCCCCAAAAATTCTCAAAAATTCCCTAAAAATTCCTTAAAAAATTCTCAAAAATTCCCTAAAAATTCCCAAAAAATTCTCAAAAATTCCCTAAAAATTCCCAAAAAAATTCTCAAAAATTCAAAAAAAATCCCCAATTTTATCCTAAAATTCCTTTTAAAAATCCCTAAAAATTCCCCAAAAAATTCTCAAAAATTCCCTAAAAATTCAAAAAAAATCCCCAATTTTACCCAATAATTCCTCAGAAAAATCCCCAAAAATTCCCCAAAAAATTCTCAAAAATTCCCTAAAAATTCCCTAAAAATCCCAAAAATTCCCCACAAAATTCTCAAAAATTCCCTAAAAATTCCCCAAAAATCCCCAAAAATTGCCAAAAAAAATTCGCAAAAATTCCCTAAAAATTCCTCCAAAAATCCCCAATTTTCCCCTGAAATACCTTTAAAAAATGCCAAAAAAATCCAAAAAATTCCTTTAAAAAATCCCAAAAAATCCTCAAAAATTCCCCCAAAAATTCTCAAAAATTCCCTAAAAATTCCAAAAAAAATCCCAAATTTTACCCAAAAATTTCTTTAAAAAAATCCTCAAAAATTCCCTAAAAATTCCACAAAAAAACCCCCCAAAAATCCCAAATTTTTCCCTAAAATTCCTTAAAAAATGCCAAGAAATTCCACAAAAATTCCCAAAAAATTCTCAAAAATTCCCGAAAAATTCCCCAAAAAATCCCCAATTTTACCCTAAAATTCCTCAAAAAACCCCCCAAAATTCCCAAAAGAATCCTCAAAAATTCCCTAAAAATTCCCTAAAAAACCCCAAAAATTCCAAAAATAATTCTCAAAAATTCCCTAAAAATTCCCTAAAAAAACCCCAAAAATTCCCCAAAAAATCCTCAAAAATTCCCTAAAAATTCCAAAAAAAATTCCCCAATTTTACCCTAAAATTCCTTTAAAAAAATCCCCAAAAATTCCCAAAAAAATCCTCAAAAATTCCCAAAAAATTCCCAAAAAACCCCCCAAAATTCACAAAAAAATCCGCAAAAATTCTCAAAAATTCCCTAAAAATTCAAAAAAACCCCCAAAAATTCCCCAAAAAATTTTCAAAAATTCCCTAAAAATTCCAAAAAAATTCCCCAATTTTATCCAAAAATTCCTTAAAAAAATCCCCAAAAATTCAAAAAAAAATCCTCAAAAATTCCCCAAAAAATTCTCAAAAATTCCCTAAAAATTCCCAAAAAAATCCTCAAAAATTCCCTAAAAATTCCCTAAAAAACCCCCAAAATTCCCAAAAAAATTCTGAAAAATTCCCTAAAAATTCCAAAAAAAATTCCCCAATTTTACCCAAAAATTCCTTAAAAAAATCCCCAAAAATTCAAAAAAAAATCCTCAAAAATTCCCCAAAAAATTCTCAAAAATTCCCTAAAAATTCCCTAAAAAACCCCAAAAATTCCCCAAAAAATTCTCAAAAATTCCCTAAAAATTCCAAAAAAATCCCCAATTTTACCCAAAAATTCCTTAAAAAAATCCCCAAAAATTAAAAAAAAAATCCTCAAAAATTCCCAAAAAAATTCTCAAAAATTCCCTAAAAATTCCAAAAAAAATTCCCAATTTTTCCCCTAAAATTCCTTTTAAAAAACCCCAAAAATTCCACAAAAAATCCCCAAAAATTCCACAAAAAATTCCCAAAAAATCCCCAAAAATTCCCCCAAAAATTCTCAAAAATTCCCCAAAAAATTCTCAAAAATTCCCCCAAAAATTCCCAAAAAATTCCCAAAAAAATCCTCAAAAATTCCCTAAAAATTCCTTTAAAAACCCCAAAAATTCCCCAAAAAATTCTCAAAAATTCCCTAAAAATTCCCTAAAAAACCCCAAAAATTCCCCAAAAAATTCTCAAAAATTCCCCCAAAAATTCCCAAAAAAATTCTCAAAAATTAACTAAAAATTCCCTAAAAAACCCAAAAAATTCCCCAAAAAATTCTCAAAAATTCCCCCCAAAATTCCCAATTTTTCCCTTTGAATTCCTGCATTTTTTTCCATGTTTTTCCCCCAGCTCCGGAGCCGGACGAGGTCGGAAGCGGCGGCTCCACCTTGGAACGTTCTGGAATTTCTCGCAGAGCCAAACTCCTGATCCCAATGAATTCCCAAACTTCTGGAGCAGGTAAATGCCAGGGGAAAAAAAAATCTGGGAATGGGGAAAAAAATCTGGGAATTTTGGGTGGGAAAAGGGGAAAAAAATGGGAATTTTGGGGAAAAAAAATGGGAAATTTTGGGAAAAAAATGGGAATTTTTGGGAAAAAAATGGGAATTTTTGGGGGAATTTTTTGGGAAAATTTGGGGGTTTTTAGGAATTTTTGGAGGGAATTTTTGGGAAAAAAATGGGAATTTTTACTGGAAATTTGGGGTAAAAAATTGGGAATTTTTAGGAATTTTTGGGGGAATTTTGGGGGAAAAAAAGGGAATTTTTGGGGAATTTTTTTGGGAAAAATTGGGAATTTTTGGGGGAATTTTTGGGAAAAAATTGGGAATTTTTTTGGGAAATTTTGGGTAAAAAATTGGGAATTTTTTTTGGAATTTTTGTGAAAAAATTGGGAATTTTTAGGTATTTTTGGAGGGAATTTTGGGGGAAAAATTGGGAATTTTTAGGAATTTTTTTTGGAATTTTTGTGAAAAAATTGGGAATTTTTGGGAATTTTTGGAGGGAATTTTGGGGAAAAAAATGGGAATTTTTAGGAATTTTTTTGGGAATTTTGGGGAAAAAATTGGGAATTTTTGGGGGGAATTTTGGGGGAAAAATGGGGAATTTTTAGGAATTTTTTGGGAATTTTGGGAGAAAAATGGGAATTTTTGTGGAAATTTTTGGGAAAAATTTGGGAATTTTTAGGAATTTTTGGGGGAATTTTGGGAAAAATTGGGAATTTTTTGCGGAATTTTTGGGTAAAAAATTGGGAATTTTTAAGAATTTTTGGGGGGAATTTTGGGGAAAAAATTGGGAATTTTTGGGGAATTTTTTTGGAATTTTGGGGGAAAAAAGGGGAATTTTTGGGGAAATTTTTTGGGAAAAATTGGGAATTTTTAGGAATTTTTGGGGGAATTTTGGGGAAAAAATTGGGATTTTTTTGGGGAATTTTTGTGGAAAAATTGGGAATTTCTAGGAATTTTTGGGGGAATTTTGGGGAAAAAATTGGGATTTTTTTGGGGAATTTTTGTGGAAAAATTGGGAATTTCTAGGAATTTTTGGGGGAATTTTTGGGAAAAATTGGGAATTTTTTGGGGAATTTTTGGGTAAAAAATTGGGAATTTTTTTTTGAATTTTTGTGAAAAAATTGGGAATTTTTAGGAATTTTTTGAGGGAATTTTTGGGTAAAAAATTGGGAATTTTTAGGAATTTTTGGGCGGAATTTTTGGGAAAAAATTGGGAATTATTGGGAATTTTTTTTGGAATTTTGGGGGAAAAAATGGGAATTTTTGGGGAAATTTTTGGGGAAAATTTGGGGTTTTTTAGGAATTTTTGGGGGGAATTTTTGGGAAAAAATTGGGATTTTTTTTGGGGAATTTTTGTGAAAAAATTGGGAATTTTTAGGAATTTTTGGGGGAATTTTGGGGCAAAAAAAGGGAATTTTTGGGGAAATTTTCGGGGAAAATTTGAGGAATTTTTGGGAATTTTTAGGAATTTTTTGGGTGGGGTTTAGGGGAGGAAAATTGGGAATTTTGGGGGAAAAATGGGAAATTTTTTTTGAATTTTCTTGGAATTTTAAAGGATTTTTTGGGGGGATTCTTGGGGAAAAATTCTGGGAATTTTGGGAAAAAAATTCTGGGAATTTTGGGTGGGAAAAGGGGAAAAAAAATGGGAATTTTTGGGAAAAAAATGGGAGTTTTTGGGGAAATTTTGGGTAAAAAATTGGGAATTTTTTTTGGAATTTTTGTGAAAAAATTGGGAATTTTTAGGTATTTTTGGAGGGAATTTTGGGGAAAAAATTGGGAATTTTTAGGAATTTTTGGAGGGAATTTTTGGGGAAAAAATTGGGAATTTTTGGGAATTTTTGGAGGGAATTTTGGGGAAAAAAATGGGAATTTTTAGGAATTTTTTTGGGAATTTTGGGGAAAAAATTGGGATTTTTTGGGGGAATTTTTGTGAAAAAATTGGGAATTATTGGAAATTTTTTGGGGAATTTTGGGAGAAAAATGGGAATTTTTGGGGAAATTTTTGGGGAAAATTTGGGGGATTTTAGGAATTTTTGGAGGGAATTTTTGGGAAAAAAATGGGAATTTTTACTGGAAATTTGGGGTAAAAAATTGGGAATTTTTAGGAATTTTTGGGGGAATTTTGGGGGAAAAAAAGGGAATTTTTGGGGAATTTTTTTGGGAAAAATTGGGAATTTTTGGGGGAATTTTTGGGAAAAAATTGGGAATTTTTTTGGGGAATTTGGGAGAAAAATGGGAATTTTTGGGGAAATTTTTGGGGAAAATTTGGGGGATTTTAGGAATTTTTGGAGGGAATTTTTGGGAAAAAATTGGGAATTTTTTTGGAATTTTTGTGAAAAAATTGGGAATTTTTAGGAATTTTTGGGGGGAATTTTTGGGAAAAAATTGGGGATTTTTTTGGGGAATTTTGGGGGAAAAATGGGAATTTTTTTTGGAATTTTTGTGAAAAAATTGGGAATTTTTAGGAATTTTTGGGGGGAATTTTGGGGAAAAAATTGGGAATTTTTTTGGGAATTTTTGGGGAAAATTTGAGGAATTTTTGGGAATTTTTGGGAATTTTTTGGGTGGGATTTAGGGAGGAAAATCGGGAATTTTTGGGAATTTTTTTGGAATTTTTAAGGAATTTTTTTTTTAATTTTGAGGAAAAAAATTGGAAGTTTTGGGGGAATTTTTTGGGGGAATTTTGGGGAAAAATTTGGAATTTTTGGGGAATTTTTTTGGGAAATTTTGGGGAAAAATTTGGAATTTTTGGGGAATTTTTTGGAATTTTTTTATTGGGAATTTTGGGGTAAAAATTGGAATTTTTGGGGTTAAAAATGGGAAAATTCCAGGATTTTTTTTAGAATTTGGGACGGAAAATGCGAAAAATTTTGGAATTTTAAAGATAAAAATGGGAAAATTCCAGGGATTTTGAGGATTTTGGGTTGGAAAAGGGAAAATTCTGGAATTTTGTGTTTAAAAATGGGAAAATTTGGGAATTTTCCCTTTAAAAAATGGGAAAAATTTGGATTTTTCCCTTAAAAAATGGGAAAAAATCGGAATTTTTGGGAATTTTACCTCAGGAATTCCAGGATTTTCCAGGATTTGGGGATAAAAAAAGGAAAAATCCAGAATTTTGGGCTCAAAAATGGAAAATTCTGGAATTTTTACCTTAAAAAATGAGAAAAAATTCAAATTTTCCCTTTAAATAATGGGAAAAATTCCATATTTTTTGTAAAAAAATGGGAAAAATTTGAGATTTTGGGGAATTTTACCTCAGGAATTCCAGGATTTTCTTGGATTTGGGGATAAAAAAGGAAAAAATCCAGAATTTTGGGGTTAAATATTGAAAAATTCTGAATTTTTACCTTAAAAAATGAGAAAAAAAATCCAATTTTCCCTTTAAAAAATGGGAAAAATTCCAAATTTTTTTTAAAAAAATGGGAAAAAATTGGGATTTTTGGGAATTTTACCTCAGGAATTCCAGGATTTTCTTGGATTTTGAGATAAAAAAGGGGAAATTCCAGAATTTGGGGCTTAAAAACATGAAAATTCTGGATTTTTACCTTAAAAAATGGGAAAAATTTGGATTTTTCCCCTGAAAAATGGTGAAAAATCGAATTTTTTGTGAATTTTACCTCAGAAATTCCAGAATTTTCCAGGATTTGGGGAGAAAAAAAGGAAAAATCCAGAATTTGAGGCTTAAAAATGGAAAATTCTGAAATTTTTGCCTCAAAAAATGGAAAAATATCAAAATTTTCCAAAAAAATTGGGATTTTTGGGAATTTTACCTCAGAAATTCCAAGATTTTCTTGGATTTTGAGATAAAAAAGGGGAAATTCCAGAATTTTGTGCATAAAAATTGAAATATTCTGAATTTTTACCTTAAAAAATGAGAAAAAAATCCAATTTTCCCTTTAAAAAATGGGGAAAAATCCAAATTTTTCCTAAAAAAATGGGAAAAAATTGGGATTTTTGGGAATTTTACCTCAGGAATTCCAGGATTTTCTAGAATTTGGGATAAAAAAGGAAAAAAAACAGAATTTTGGGCTTAAAAATTGAAAAATTCTGAATTTTTACCTTAAAAAATGGAAAAAAAAATCAGAATTTTTCCTAAAAAAATGGGAAAAAATTGGGATTTTGGGGAATTTTACCTCAGGAATTCCAGGATTTTCTTGGATTTGGGGATAAAAAAAGGAAAAATCCAGAATTTTGGCCTTAAAAATGGGAAAAATTCAAATTTTGCCTTTAAAAAATGGGGAAAAATCCAAATTTTTCCTAAAAAAATGGGAAAAAATTGAGATTTTTGGGAATTTTACCTCAGGAATTCCAGAATTTTCCAGGATTTTGGGATAAAAAAGGAAAAATTCCAGAATTTTGGGCTTAAAAATTGAAAAATTCTGGAATTTTTACCTTAAAAAATGGGAAAAATCCAAATTTTTCCTAAAAAAATGGGAAAAAATTGGGATTTTTGGCAATTTTACCTCAGGAATTCCAGAATTTTCCAGGATTTGGGGATAAAAAAAGGAAAAATCCAGAATTTTGGGCTTAAATTGTGAAAATTCCGGAATTTTTACCTTAAAAAATGGGAAAAATTTGGATTTTTTCTCTTAAAAAATGGGGAAAAAACAAATTTTTTAAAATTTTGCCTCAGGAATTCCAGGATTTCCCAAAATTTTGGGATAATAAAGGAAAAATCCAGAATTTTGGGCTTAAAAATGTGAAAAAACTGAATTTTTTACCTTAAAAAATGGGAAAAAATCCAAATTTTTCCTAAAAAAATGGGGAAAAATCAGAATTTTGGGGAATTTTACCTCAGGAATTCCAGGATTTTCTTGGATTTGGGGATAAAAAAGGGGAAAAATCCAGAATTTTGGGCTTAAAAATGTGAAAAATCTGAATTTTTTACCTTAAAAAATGAGAAAAAATTCAAATTTTCCCTTTAAATAATGGGAAAAATTCCATATTTTTTGTAAAAAAATGGGAAAAATTTGAGATTTTGGGGAATTTTACCTCAGGAATTCCAGGATTTTCTTGGATTTGGGGATAAAAAAGGGAAAAATCCAGAATTTTGGGTTTAAAAATTGAAATATTCTGAATTTTTACCTTAAAAAATGAGAAAAAAATCCAATTTTCCCTTTAAAAAATGGGGAAAAATCCAAATTTTTCCCTAAAAAAATGGGAAAAAATTGGGATTTTGGGGAATTTTACCTCAGGAATTCCAGAATTTTCCAGGATTTTGGGATAAAAAAAGGAAAAATCCAGAATTTTGGCCTTAAAAATGGAAAATTCTGGATTTTTTGCCTCAAAAAATGGAAAAATATCAGAATTTTCCTTAAAAATTGGGATTTTTGGGAATTTTACCTCAGGAATTCCAAGATTTTCTTGGATTTGGGATAAAAAAGGGAAAAATCCAGAATTTTGGGCTTAAAAATGGGAAAAATTCAAATTTTGCCTTTAAAAAATGGGGAAAAATCCAAATTTTTCCTAAAAAAATGGGAAAAAATTGGGATTTTTGGCAATTTTACCTCAGAAATTCCAAGATTTTCTTGGATTTTGGGATAAAAAAAGGAAAAATCCAGAATTTTGGGCTCAAAAATGTGAAAAATTCTGGATTTTTACCTTAAAAATGGGAAAAATTTGGATTTTTCCCCTGAAAAATGATGAAAAATCAGAATTTTGGGGAATTTTACCTCAGGAATTCCAGGATTTTCCAGGATTTGGGGATAAAAAAGGGGAAATTCCAGAATTTTGGGCTCAAAAATGTGAAAAATCTGAATTTTTTACCTTAAAAAATGAGAAAAAATTCAAATTTTCCCTTTAAATAATGGGAAAAATTCAATATTTTTTGTAAAAAAATAGGAAAAAATCAGAATTTTTGGGAATTTTACCTCAGGAATTCCAGAATTTTCCAGGATTTTGGGATAAAAAAGGAAAAATCCAGAATTTTGGACTTAAAAATTGAAAAAATTCTGGATTTTTACCTTAAAAAATGGGAAAAATTTGGATTTTTTCTCTTAAAAAATGGGGAAAAATCAAATTTTTTAAAATTTTACCTCAGGAATTCCAGGATTTCCCAAAATTTTGTGATAATAAAGGAAAAATCCAGAATTTTAGGCTTAAAAATTTGAAAAAATCTGAAATTTTTACCTTAAAAAATGGGAAAAATTTGGATTTTTTCCATGAAAAATCAGAATTTTGGGGAATTTTACCTCAGGAATTCCAAGATTTTCTTGGATTTTGAGATAAAAAAGGGAAAAATCCAGAATTTTGGCCTTAAAAATGGGAAAAATTCAAATTTTCCCTTTAAAAAATGGGGAAAAATCCAAATTTTTCCTAAAAAAATGGGAAAAAATTGGGATTTTTGGCAATTTTACCTCAGGAATTCCAGAATTTTCCAGGATTTGGGGATAAAAAAAGGAAAAATCCAGAATTTTGGGCTTAAATTGTGAAAATTCCAGAATTTTTACCTTAAAAAATGGGAAAAAACTCCAAATTTTTCCTAAAAAAATGGGATTTTTGGCAATTTTACCTCAGGAATTCCAGAATTTTCCAGGATTTTCTTGGATTTTGGGATAAAAAAGGGGAAATTCCTGAATTTTGTGTTTAAAAATGAGAAAATTCTGGAATTTTTACCTTAAAAAATGAGAAAAAAATCCAATTTTCCCTTTAAAAAATGGGGAAAAATCCAAATTTTTCCTAAAAGAATGGGAAAAAATTGGGATTTTTGGCAATTTTACCTCAGGAATTCCAAGGTTTTCTTGGATTTGGGATAAAAAAGGGGAAATTCCAGAATTTGGGGCTTAAAAACATGAAAATTCTGGATTTTTACCTTAAAAAATGAGAAAAAAATCCAATTTTCCCTTTAAAAAATGGGGAAAAATCCAAATTTTCCCTAAAAAAATGGGAAAAAATTGGGATTTTGGGGAATTTTACCTCAGGAATTCCAAGGTTTTCTTGGATTTGGGATAAAAAATGGGAAAAATCCAGAATTTTGGGCTTAAATTGTGAAAATTCCGGAATTTTTACCTTAAAAATGGGAAAAATTTGGATTTTTCCCCTGAAAAATGGTGAAAAATCAGAATTTTGGGGAATTTTACCTCAGGAATTCCAGAATTTTCCAGGATTTTGGGATAAAAAAAGGAAAAATCCAGAATTTGAGGCTTAAAAATGGAAAATTCTGAAATTTTTGCCTCAAAAAATGGAAAAATATCAAAATTTTCCAAAAAAATTGGGATTTTGGGGAATTTTACCTCAGGAATTCCAGAATTTTCTTGAATTTGGGATAAAAAAAGGAAAAATCCAGAATTTGAGGCTTAAAAACGTGAAAATTCTGAATTTTTACCTTAAAAAATGAGAAAAAAATCCAATTTTCCCTTTAAAAAATGGGGAAAAATCCAAATTTTCCCTTAAAAAATGGTGAAAAATCAGAATTTTGGGGAATTTTACCTCAGCAATTCCAGAATTTTCTTGGATTTGGGGATAAAAAAGGGGAAATTCCTGAATTTGGGGCTTAAAAACATGAAAATTCTGGATTTTTTACCTTAAAAAATGAGAAAAAATTCAAATTTTCCCTTTAAATAATGGGAAAAATTCAATATTTTTTGTAAAAAAATAGGAAAAAATCAGAATTTTTGGGAATTTTACCTCAGGAATTCCAGGATTTTCCAGGATTTGGGGATAAAAAAAAAATCCAGAATTTTGGGCTTAAAAATTGAAAAATTCTCGAATTTTTACCTTAAAAAATGGGAAAAAACTCCAAATTTTTCCTAAAAAAATGGGATTTTTGGCAATTTTACCTCAGGAATTCCAGAATTTTCCAGGATTTTCTTGGATTTGGGGATAAAAAAGGAAAAATTCCTGAATTTTGTGTTTAAAAATGAGAAAATTCTGGAATTTTTACCTTAAAAAATGGAAAAAAATCCAATTTTCCCTTTAAAAAATGGGGAAAAATCCAAATTTTCCCTTAAAAAATGGTGAAAAATCAGAATTTTGGGGAATTTTACCTCAGGAATTCCAGAATTTTCCAGGATTTTGGGATAAAAAAGGGAAAAATCCAGAATTTTTGGCTTAAAAATTTGAAAAAATCTGAAATTTTTACCTTAAAAAATGGGAAAAATTTGGATTTTTTCTCTTAAAAAATGGGGAAAAATCAAATTTTTTAAAATTTTACCTCAGGAATTCCAGAATTTCCCAAAATTTTGGGATAATAAAGGAAAAATCCTGAATTTTGTGTTTAAAAATGTGAAAAATCTGAATTTTTTACCTTAAAAAATGAGAAAAAATTCAAATTTTCCCTTTAAATAATGGGAAAAATTCAATATTTTTTGTAAAAAAATAGGAAAAAATCAGAATTTTTGGGAATTTTACCTCAGGAATTCCAGAATTTTCCAGGATTTTGGGATAAAAAAGGAAAAATTCCAGAATTTTGGGCTTAAAAATTGAAAAATTCTGAATTTTTACCTTAAAAATGGGAAAAAATCCAAATTTTTCCAAAAAAAATGGGAAAAAATTGGGAATTTTGGGAATTTTACCTCAGGAATTCCAGAATTTTCCAGGATTTTGGGATAAAAAAAGGAAAAATCCAGAATTTTGGGCTTAAATATTGAAAAATTCTGAATTTTTACCTGAAAAAATGGGAAAAATATCAAAATTTTCCAAAAAAATTGGGATTTTGGGGAATTTTACCTCAGGAATTCCAGGATTTTCTTGGATTTTGGGATAAAAAAGGGAAAAATCCAGAATTTTGGGCTTAAAAACGTGAAAATTCTGAATTTTTTACCTTAAAAAATGAGAAAAATTTCAAATTTTCCCTTTAAATAATGGGAAAAATTCAATATTTTTTGTAAAAAAATAGGAAAAAATCAGAATTTTTGGGAATTTTACCTCAGGAATTCCAGGATTTTCCAGGATTTGGGGATAAAAAAAAGAAAAATCCAGAATTTTGGGCTTAAAAATGTGAAAAATCTGAATTTTTTACCTTAAAAAATGGGAAAAATTTGGATTTTTTCCATGAAAAATCAGAATTTTGGGGAAATTTACCTCAGGAATTCCAAGGTTTTCTTGGATTTGGGATAAAAAAGGGGAAATTCCAGAATTTTGGGCTTAAAAATGGGAAAAAATTCAAATTTTCCCTTTAAAAAATGGGGAAAAATCCAAATTTTTCCTAAAAAAATGGGAAAAAATTGAGATTTTTGGGAATTTTACCTCAGGAATTCCAGGATTTTCCAGGATTTTGGGATAAAAAAGGGGAAATTCCAGAATTTTGTGCATAAAAATTGAAATATTCTGAATTTTTACCTTAAAAAATGGAAAAAAATCCAATTTTCCATTTAAAAAATGGGGAAAAATCCAAATTTTCCCTTAAAAATGGTGAAAAATCAGAATTTTGGGGAATTTTACCTCAGGAATTCCAGGATTTTCTTGGATTTGGGGATAAAAAAAGGAAAAATCCAGAATTTTGGGCTCAAAAATGGAAAATTCTGGAATTTTTACCTTAAAAAATTGAGAAAAAATTCAAATTTTCCCTTTAAATAATGGGAAAAATTCAATATTTTTTGTAAAAAAATAGGAAAAAATCAGAATTTTTGGGAATTTTACCTCAGGAATTCCAGAATTTTCCAGGATTTTCTTGGATTTTGGGATAAAAAAGGGAAAAATCCAGAATTTTGGGCTTAAAAATGTGAAAAATCTGAATTTTTTACCTTAAAAAATGGGAAAAAAATCCAAATTTTTCCTAAAAAATTCAGATTTTTGGCAATTTTACCTCAGGAATTCCAGAATTTTCTCTTTCCCTCATGGAATTTTCTTTTCCCAGCCGTTGTCAGCGCCATTCCCGTTCCAACCTTGGAGAGTTCTCAATATCCAGGGATTTTACCTTCTCCCACCGGATTCCCGAATTTCCCTCTCAGGCCTCTGCCCTTCCCCAGCCTCGTCGGAAGAGGTGGGTGAAATTCCCAAATTTTTCTTGGAATTTTGGTTTTTTTGGGGATGTGGGAAAAATTTGGGTTTTTTTGGGAATTTTTTTAGAATTTTTTGGGATTTTTTATCCCAAAATTCGGGTTTAAAATTGGATTTTTTAGGAATTTTTAGGGATTTTTTTTCAGAATTTTTTTGGAATTTTTATCCCAAAATTTGGGTTTAAAATTGGATTTTTTGGGAATTTTTTAGGGATTTTTTTCCACAAAATTTGGGTTAAAAATGAGGATTTTTTGGGAATTTTTTGGGAATTTTCTTAGAATTTTTGGGGAATTTTTTCCACAAAATTTGGGTTTAAAATTGGATTTTTTGGGAATTTTTTGGGAATTTTTTGGGGTTTTTTAATCTAAATATTTGGGTTTAAAATTGGATTTTTTGGGATTTTTTGGGGAATTTTTTGGGAATTTTTATCCCAAAATTTGGGCTTAAAATCGGATTTTTTGGGGATTTTTTTCAGATTTTCTTGGGATTTTTTATCCCAAAATTTGGGTTTAAAATTGGATTTTTTGGGGATTTTTTGGGAATTTTTTCCACAAAATTTGGGTTTAAATTTCTGATTTTTGGGGCTTTTTATTCCCAAATTTTGGGGGTTTTTATGGAATTTTTTTGGAATTTTTTTGCCCAAAATTTGGGTTTAAAATTGGATTTTTTTGGAATTTTAAGGATTTTTTTTGGAATTTTTTTGGGGCTTTTTTCCACAAAATTCGGGCTTAAAATCGGATTTTTTGGGGATTTTTTGGGAATTTTTTGGGAATTTTTTCCACAAAATTTGGGTTTAAAATTGGATTTTTTGGGGATTTTTTGGGAATTTTTTTGGAATTTTTTGGGATTTTTTATCCCAAAATTTGGGTTTAAAATTGGATTTTTTGGGGATTTTTTTCAGATTTTTTGGGGAATTTTTTCCACAAAATTCGGGTTTAAAATGCGGATTTTTTAGGAATTTTTTTTAGAATTTTTAGGGATTTTTTATCCCAAAATTTGGGTTTAAAATTGGATTTTTTGGGGATTTTTTGGGAATTTTTTCCACAAAATTTGGGTTTAAAATGAGGATTTTTTTGGAATTTTTTTGGAATTTTCTTAGAATTTTTGGGGAATTTTTTCCACAAAATTTGGGTTTTAAATTGTATTTCTTGGGATTTTTTTTCAGATTTTCTTGGGAATTTTTTCCACAAAATTTGGGTTTAAAATCGGATTTTTTGGGAATTTTTTGGGATTTTTTTGCCCAAAATTTGGGCTTAAAATTGGATTTTTTGGGGGATTTTTTGGGATTTTTTTTTGAATTTTTAGGGAATTTTTTCCACAAAATTTGGGTTTAAAATTGGATTTTTTGGGGATTTTTTTCCACAAAATTTGGGTTTAAAATTGGATTTTTAAGGATTTTTTTTAGCATTTTTTGGGATTTTTTTCCACAGAATTTGGGTTTAAAATTGGATTTTTTGGGAATTTTTTTCAGATTTTTTGGGGAATTTTTTCCACAAAATTTGGGCTTAAAATTGGATTTTTTGGGGATTTTTTGGGAATTTTTTTGGAATTTTTCCCACAAAATTTGGGTTAAAAATGAGGATTTTTGGGAATTTTTAGGGATTTTTTTTAGCATTTTTTGAGAATTTTTTCCACAGAATTTGCGTTTAAAATTGGATTTTTTAGGAATTTTTTTCAAATTTTCTTGGGAATTTTAATTCCAAAATTTGGGCTTAAAATTGGATTTTTTGGGGATTTTTTTCAGATTTTTTTGGGAATTTTTTCCACAAAATTCGGGCTTAAAATTGGATTTTTTGGGGATTTTTTGGGAATTTTTTGGGAATTTTTTCTCCAATTTTTGGGTTTAATATTGGATTTTTTGGGGATTTTTTGGGAATTTTTTCCCCAATTTTTGGGTTTAAAATTGGATTTTTTTGGAATTTTTAGGGATTTTTTTTTGGAATTTTTTGGGAATTTTTTCCCCAAAATTTGGGTTTAAAATCGGATTTTTTTGGGATTTTTTGGGAATTTTTTTCCCAAAATTTGGGTTTAAAATCGGATTTTTTGGTGATTTTTTGGGATTTTTTGGGATTTTTTTCCACAGAATTTGGGTTTAAAATTGGATTTTTTGGGGGATTTTTTGGGAATTTTTTCCACAAAATTTGGGTTTAAAATGGGAATTTTTTAGGAATTTTCAGGAATTTTCCAGGATTTTTTTTCCCAAAATTTGGGTTAAAAATGAGAAATTTTATTGGAATTTTTAGAGAATTTTTCCCCAAATTTTGGATTTAAAATTTGGAAATTTTGTGGAATTTTTTTTTATTTTTATCCAAAAATTTGGGGTTAAAATGGGAATTTTTCCATAATTTTTTGGAATTTTTATCCAAAAATTTGGATTGAAAATGAGAATTTTTTAAGGAATTTTCTTGAATTGCTTTTTAAATTTTTCCAGAAATTTTGGGATTTTTAATTTCCCTAAAATTGGGGAATTTTCTCCAAAATTTGAGAGAATTTGAGGCAGAATTGGGAATTCCCAAATTTCCCTCTGAGGCCTCTGCCCTTCCCCAGCCTCGTCGGAAGAGGTGGGTGAAATTCCCAAATTTTTCTTGGAATTTTGGGGTTTTTTTGGGATTTTTTTGGGAAAAAAAATTGGAGAAAATTTGGGGTTTTTTGGGAATTTTTTTAGAATTTTTTTGGGATTTTTTATCCCAAAATTTGGGCTTAAAATTGGATTTTTTGGGATTTTTTTCCACAGAATTTGGGCTTAAAATTGGATTTTTTGGGATTTTTTGGGGAATTTTTTGGGAATTTTTATCCCTAAATTTGGGATTAAAATTGGATTTTTTAGGAATTTTTTTCAGATTTTCTTGGGAATTTTTATTCCAAAATTTGGGTTTAAAATTGGATTTTTTGGGAATTTTTTGGGAATTTTTTTAGCATTTTTTGGGATTTTTTATCCCAAAATTTGGGTTTAAAATCTGATTTTTGGGGATTTTTTTTCCCAAATTTTGGGGGTTTTTATTGAATTTTTTGGGAATTTTTTGCCCAATTTTTGGGTTTAAAATTGAATTTTTTTGGAATTTTTAGGGATTTTTTTTTAGAATTTTTTGGGATTTTTTTCCACAAAATTTGGGTTTAAAATTGGATTTTTTGGGGGACTTTTTGGGAATTTTTTTGGAATTTTTTGGGATTTTTTTCCACAAAATTTGGGCTTAAAATTGGATTTTTTGGGAATTTATTGGGAATTTTCTTAGAATTTTTGGGGAATTTTTTCCACAAAATTTGGGTTTAAAATTGGATTTTTTGGGAATTTTTTTCAGATTTTTTGGGGAATTTTTTCCACAAAATTCGGGCTTAAAATTGGATTTTTTGGGGATTTTTTGGGAATTTTTATCCCAAAATTTGGGCTTAAAATTGGATTTTTTAGGAATTTTTAGGGGTTTTTTTTAGAATTTTCTGCGATTTTTTTATCCCAAAATTTGGGTTTAAAATTGGATTTTTTGGGGGACTTTTTGGTAATTTTTTTGGACTTTTTTGGGATTTTTTTCCACAAAATTTGGGCTTAAAATTGGATTTTTTGGGGATTTTTTGGTAATTTTTTCCCCAATTTTTGGGTTTAAAATTGGATTTTTTGGGGGATTTTTAGGGATTTTTTTTCAGAATTTTTTGGGACTTTTTATCCCAAAATTTGGGTTTAAAATTGGATTTTTTGGGAATTTTTTGGGATTTTTTATCCCAAAATTTGGGTTTAAAATTGGATTTTTTTGGGATTTTTAGGGAATTTTTTCCACAAAATTTGGGTTTAAAATCTGATTTTTTTGGGGCTTTTTTCCACAAAATTCGGGCTTAAAATTGAATTTTTTGGGGATTTTTTGGGGATTTTTTGGGATTTTTTTCCACAAAATTTGGGTTTAAAATCTGAATTTTTTGGGAATTTTTTTTCCACAAAATTTGGGTTTAAAATTGGATTTTTTGGGAATTTTTTTTCAGATTTTTTTGGGATTTTTTTCCACAAAATTTGGGTTTAAAATCGGATTTTTTGCGATTTTTTTCCACAGAATTTGGGGGTTTTTTTGGAATTTTTGGGGAATTTTTTCTCCAATTTTTGGGTTTAAAATTGGATTTTTTGGGGATTTTTTCGGAATTTTTTCCACAAAATTTGGGTTTAAAATCGGATTTTTTTGGAATTTTTAGGGATTTTTTTATCCCAAAATTTGGATTTAAAATTGGATTTTTTGTAAATTTTTTTCAGAATTTTTTGGAATTTTTTCCCCAAAATTTGGGTTTAAAATGAGGATTTTTGGGGGATTTTTTGGGGATTTTTTTGGTATTTTTTCCACAAAATTTGGGTTAAAAATGAGGATTTTTGGGGAATTTTTTCAGAATTTTTTGGGATTTTTTTATCCCAAAATTTCGGTTTAAAACTGGATTTTTTTGGGGATTTTTTGGGAATTTTTTCCCCAAATTTTGGGTTTAAAATTTGGAAATTTTGTGGAATTATTTTTTTATTTTTATCCAAAAACTTGAGGTTAAAATGAGAATTTTTTAAGGAATTTAAAATTTTAAAATTTTAAAATTACAAAATTTTCACAAAAACTCAATAAAATTTCACCCAAAATTACGAATTCCTTCAATTTCCACTTCCAAATCTAAAAAAAAACCCCAATTTTTTCCCAAAAATTGATCTTTTTTTCCCAAAAATTGATTTTTTTTCCCAAAAACTGATTTTTTTTCCCAAAAATTTATAGTTTCTTCCCAAAAATCCAATTTTTTTTCCCAAAAATCCAATTTTTTTTCCCAAAAATCCATTTTTTTCCCCAAAAATCCATTTTTTTTCCCAAAAATGGATTTTTTTTCCCCAATAATCGATTTTTTTTCCCAAAAATCCAATTTTTTTCCCCAAAAATTGATATTTTTCCCCAAAAATTGATTTTTTTTCCCAAAAACTGATTTTTTTTCCCCAAAAATTGATATTTTTCCCCAAAAATCCAATTTTTTTCCCAAAAATTGATTTTTTCCCCAAAAATCCAATTTTTTTTCCCAAAAATCCAATTCTTTTCCCAAAAATTGATATTTTTTCCCAAAAAATTTATTTTTTTCCCAAAATTTGCTTTTTTTTTCCCAAAAATTGATTTTTTTTCCCCAAAAGTCCAATTTTTTTCCCAAAAATGGATTTTATTTCCCCAAAAATCCAATTTTTTTTCCCCAAAATTTGATTTTCTTTCCTAAAAATCAATTTTTTTCCCCAAAAATCCAATTTTTTTCCCAAAATTGATTTTTTTTCCCAAAAATCCAATTTTTTTTCCCAAAAATACAATTTTTTACCCAAAATTTGATTTTTTTCCCCAAAAATTGATTTTTTTCCCAAAAACTGATGTTTTTTCCCCAAAAATCCAATTTTTTTCCCCAAAAACTGATTTTTTTTTCCCAAAAACTGATTTTTTTCCCAAAAATTGATTTTTTTTCCCAAAAACTGATTTTTTTTCCCAAAAATTTATAGTTTCTTCCCAAAAATCCAATTTTTTTTCCCAAAAATCCAATTTTTTTCCCCAAAAATCCAATTTTTTCCCCAAAAATCCAATTTTTTTTCCCCAAAAATCCAATTCTTTTCCAAAAAATTGATATTTTTTCCCAAAAAATTAATTTTTTTCCCAAAATCTGATTTTTTTCCCAAAAATTAATTGGTTTTTTCCCAAAAATCCAATTTTTTTCCCCAAAAATTGATTTTTTTTCCCAAAAATTGATTTTTTTTCCCAAAAATGGATTTTATTTCCCCAAAAATCCAAATTTTTTTTCCCAAAAATTGCTTTTTTTTCCCAAAAATTGATTTTTTTCCCCAAAAATCCAATTTTTTCCCCAAAAATCAATTTTTTTCCCCAAAATTTGATTTTTTTTCCCCAAAAATTAATTTTTTTCCCTAAAAATCCAATTTTTTTCCCCAAAATTGATTTTTTTCCCCAAAAATTGATTTTTTTTTTTCAAAAATTGATTTTTTTTCCCCAAAAATCCAAATTTTTTTTCCCAAAAATTGCTTTTTTTTCCCAAAAATTGCTTTTTTTTCCCAAAAATTGATTTTTTTCCCCAAAAATCAAATTTTTTTTCCAAAAATCGATTTTTTTCCCCAAAAATCTAATTTTTTTTCCCAAAAACTGATTTTTTTCCCCAAAAACCGATTTTCTCCCCCCCAAAATCAATTTTTTTCCCCAAAAATCCAATTTTTTTCCCCAAAAACTGATATTTTTTCCCCAAAAATTGAAATTTTTTCCCCAAAAATCCAATTTTTTTCCCCAAAAATTGAAATTTTTTCCCCAAAAATCCAATTTTTTTCCCTAAAAATCCAATTTTTTTCCCAAAAATCCAATTTTTTTCCCCCAAAAATCCAATTTTTTCCCCAAAAATCCATTTTTTCCCAAAAATCCAATTTTTTTTCCCAAAAATGGATTTTATTTCCCCAAAAATCCAATTTTTTTCCCCAAAATCCAAATTTTTCCCAAAAACTGATTTTTTTTCCCAAAAATTGAAATTTTTTCCCCAAAAATCCAATTTTTTTCCCCAAAAATCCAATTTCTTTCCCAAAAATCAATTTTTTTTTTCCACAAAACCGATTTTTTTCCCCAAAAATCCGATATTTTTCCCCAAAAATCCAATTTTTTTTCCCAAAAATCGATTTTTTTCCCAAAAATCAATTTTTTTCCCCAAAAATTGATTTTTTTTTCCCAAAAACTGATTTTTTTTCCCCAAAAATTGAAATTTTTCCCCCAAAAATCCAACTTTTTTTCCCCAAAAATCCAATTTTTTCCCCAAAAATCCAATTTTTTTCCCAAAAATCGATTTTTTTCCCAAAAATTCATTTTTTTCCCCCAAAAATCAATTTTTTTTTTCCACAAAACCGATTTTTTTCCCCAAAAATCCAATTTTTTTCCCCAAAATTAATTTTTTTCCCCAAAAATTGATTTTTTTTTTCAAAAATTGATTTTTTTCCCCCAAAAATCATTTTTTTTCCCAAAAATCCAATTTTTTTTCCCTAAAAATCAATTTTTTCCCCAAAAAATCATTTTTTTCCCCAAAAATCCAATTTTTTTCCCAAAAATCCAATTTTTTTCCCAAAAATCAATTTTTTTCCCAAAAACTGATTTTTTTTCCCCAAAAATTGAAATTTTTCCCCCAAAAATCCAACTTTTTTTCCCCAAAAATCCAATTTTTTCCCCAAAAATCCAATTTTTTTCCCAAAAATCGATTTTTTTCCCAAAAATTCATTTTTTTCCCCCAAAAATCAATTTTTTTTTTCCACAAAACCGATTTTTTTCCCCAAAAATCCAATTTTTTTCCCCAAAATTAATTTTTTTCCCCAAAATTGATTTTTTTCCCCAAAAATTGATTTTTTTCCCCAAAAATCCAATTTTTTTTCCCCAAAAATCCAATTTCTTTTCCCAAAAATCGATTTTTTTAACAAAAACTGATTTTTTTTCCCCAAAAATCCAATTTTTTTTCCCAAAAACTGATTTTTTTACCCCAAAAATTGAAATTTTTCCCCCAAAAATCCAATTTTTTTCCCCAAAAATCCAATTTTTTTCCCAAAATTTGATATTTTTTCCCAAAAATCCTATTTTTTTTCCCAAAAATTGATTTTTTTCCCCAAAAATCCAATTTTTTCCCCAAAAATCAATTTTTTTCCCCAAAAATTGATTTTTTTCCCCAAAAATTAATTTTTTTCCCTAAAAATCCAATTTTTTTCCCCAAAATTGATTTTTTTCCCCAAAAATTGATTTTTTTTTTCAAAAATTGATTTTTTTTCCCCAAAAATTCAATTTTTTTTCCCCAAAAACTGATATTTTCCCCCAAAAATCAATTTTTTTCCCCAAAAACTGATTTTTTTCCCCAAAATTCCAATTTTTTTCCCCAAAAATCCATTTTTTCCCAAAAATTCATTTTTTTCCCCCAAAAATCAATTTTTTTTTTTTCCACAAAACCGATTTTTTTCCCCAAAAATCCAATTTTTCTCCCCAAAATTGATTTTTTTCCCCAAAAATTGATTTTTTTTCCCCAAAAATCAATTTTTTTCCCCAAAAATCATTTTTTTCCCCAAAAATCCAATTTTTTTTCCCCAAAAATCCAATTTTTCCCCAAAAATCCAATTTTTTCCCCCAAAATTGATTTTTTTCCCCAAAAATTGATTTTTTTTTTCAAAAATTGATTTTTTTTCCCCAAAAATCCAATTTTTTTCCCCCAAAAATCCAATTTTTTCCCCAAAAATCCATTTTTTTCCCCAAAAAAATCATTTTTTTCCCAAAAATCCAATTTTTTTCCCCTTTTTTCCCACCAGCTCTTCCCGAAAATCCTCCTCTGGATCATCCCAACCCCGAGGAAATTCCCAGCAGGACCATCCCGACCGCCTGCGTCCGTCCCACCCATCCCCTGCGCAGCTTCGCCAATGCCGTGGATCCCAACGTCCCCTACCCGCCCCTGCTGGCCCAAGGTAACATCCCATAATAGTCCCAACTTAGCCCAAATCAGCCCAAATTTAGCCACAATTTAGCCACAATTTTTCCCATTTTTTTCCCATTTTTTTCCCATTTTTTTCCCATTTTTTTCCCATTTTTTTCCCATTTTTATCCCATTTTTTCCCATTTTTTTCCAAATTTTTTGCCATTTTTTTCCCATTTTTTCCCCAATTATTCCCCAATTTTCCCCCAATTTTTCCCATTTTTTCCCCAATTTTTTCCCATTTTTTCCCATTTTTTTCCTATTTTTTTCCCATTTTTTTCCCAATTTTATCCCATTTTCATCCCATTTTTTCCAATTTTTTTCCCAATTTTTCCCCAATTTTTCCCTAATTTTTCCCCATTTTTTCCCCATTTTTTTCCTATTTTTTCCCATTTTTTCCCCATTTTTTCCCCAATTTTATCCCATTTTTTTCCCATTTTTCCCCATTTTTTTCCCTATTTTTACTCTATTTTTCTTAATTTTTTTCCCATTTATTTCCCCAATTTTTCCCAATTTTTCCCCAATTTTTCCCCATTTTTTCCCCAATTTTTCCCCAATTTTTCCCCATTTTTCCCCAATTTTTCCCCAATTTTTCCCCATTTTTTCCCCATTTTTTCCCCAATTTTTCCCCATTTTTCCCAACCCCGAGGAAATTCCCAGCAGGACCATCCCGACCGCCTGCGTCCGTCCCACCCATCCCCTGCGCAGCTTCGCCAATGCCGTGGATCCCAACGTCCCCTACCCGCCCCTGCTGGCCCAAGGTAACATCCCATAATAGTCCCAACTTAGCCCAAATCAGCCCAAATTTAGCCACAATTTAGCCACAATTTTCCCCATTTTTTTCCCATTTTTTTCCCATTTTTTCCCCAATTTTTCCCCAATTTTTCCCCAATTTTTCCCCAATTTTTCCCCAATTTTTCCCCAATTTTTCCCCAATTTTTCCCTAATTTTTCCCCAATTTTTCCCCAATTTTTTCCCCATTTTTTCCCCAATTTTTCCCCAATTTTCCCCAATTTTCCCCCAATTTTTCCCCATTTTTTCCCCAATTTTCCCCCAATTTTTCCCCAATTTTTCCCCAATTTTTCCCCATTTTTTCCCCATTTTTTCCCCAATTTTTCCCCAATTTTTCCCCAATTTTTCCCCAATTTTTCCCCAATTTTTCCCCAATTTTTCCCCATTTTTTCCCCATTTTTTCCCCAATTTTTCCCCATTTTTCCCCAATTTTTCCCCATTTTTCCCAACCCCGAGGAAATTCCCAGCAGGACCATCCCGACCGCCTGCGTCCGTCCCACCCATCCCCTGCGCAGCTTCGCCAATGCCGTGGATCCCAACGTCCCCTACCCGCCCCTGCTGGCCCAAGGTAACATCCCATAATAGTCCCAACTTAGCCCAAATTAGCCCAAATTTAGCCACAATTTAGCCACAATTTTTCCCATTTTTTTCCCATTTTTATCCCATTTTTCCCCATTTTTATCCCATTTTTTTCCCATTTTTTTCCCATTTTTTTCCCATTTTTTCCCCAATTTTATCCAATTTTTATCCCATTTTTTCCCCAATTTTTCCCCAATTTTTCCCCAATTTTCCCCCAATTTTTCCCCAATTTTTTCCCAATTTTCCCCTAATTTTTCCCCAATTTTTCCCAATTTTTCCCCATTTTTCCCCAATTTTTTCCCAATTTTTCCCCAATTTTATCCCATTTTTTCCCCATTTTTTCCCATTTTTTCCCCCAATTTTTCCCCAATTTTTCCCCAATTTTTCCCCATTTTTTCCCCAATTTTTCCCCATTTTTTCCCCAATTTTTCCCCATTTTTTCCCCATTTTTTCCCCAATTTTTCCCCATTTTTCCCCAATTTTTCCCCAATTTTTCCCCATTTTTTCCCCATTTTTTCCCCAATTTTTCCCCATTTTTCCCAACCCCGAGGAAATTCCCAGCAGGACCATCCCGACCGCCTGCGTCCGTCCCACCCATCCCCTGCGCAGCTTCGCCAATGCCGTGGATCCCAACGTCCCCTACCCGCCCCTGCTGGCCCAAGGTAACATCCCATAATAGTCCCAACTTAGCCCAAATCAGCCCAAATTTAGCCACAATTTAGCACAAATTTTTCCCATTTTTTCCCATTTTTTTCCCATTTTTTTCCCATTTTTTTCCCATTTTTTTCCCATTTTTTTCCCATTTTTTTCCCATTTTTTTCAAATTTTTATCTCATTTTTTCCCCAATTTTTCCCCAATTTTCCCCCATTTTTTCCCCAATTTTTCCCCAATTTTTCCCCAATTTTTCCCCATTTTTTCCCCATTTTTTCCCCAATTTTTCCCCATTTTTTTCCCCAATTTTCCCCCAATTTTTCCCCAATTTTTCCCCAATTTTTCCCCATTTTTTCCCCCAATTTTCCCCCAATTTTTCCCAATTTTTCCTCAATTTTTCCCCATTTTTTCCCCATTTTTTCCCCATTTTTTCCCCAATTTTTCCCCATTTTTCCCAACCCCGAGGAAATTCCCAGCAGGACCATCCCGACCGCCTGCGTCCGTCCCACCCATCCCCTGCGCAGCTTCGCCAATGCCGTGGATCCCAACGTCCCCTACCCGCCCCTGCTGGCCCAAGGTAACATCCCATAATAGTCCCAACTTAGCCCAAATCAGCCCAAATTTAGCCACAATTTAGCCACAATTTTTCCCATTTTTTTCCCATTTTTTCCCATTTTTTTCCCATTTTTTTCCCATTTTTTTCCCATTTTTATCTCATTTTTTTCCAATTTTTTCCCCAATTTTATCCAATTTTTATCCCATTTTTTACCCAATTTTTCCCATTTTTTTCCAAATTTTTTGCCATTTTTCCCCAATTTTTCCCCAATTTTTCCCCAATTTTTCCCCAATTTTTCCCCATTTTTCCCCAATTTTTCCCCATTTTTTCCCATTTTTTCCCCATTTTTTCCCCATTTTTTCCCCAATTTTTCCCCAATTTTTTCCCAATTTTTCCCCAATTTTTCCCCAATTTTTTCCCATTTTTTCCCCATTTTTTCCCCAATTTTTCCCCATTTTTCCCCAATTTTTCCCCATTTTTCCCAACCCCGAGGAAATTCCCAGCAGGACCATCCCGACCGCCTGCGTCCGTCCCACCCATCCCCTGCGCAGCTTCGCCAATGCCGTGGATCCCAACGTCCCCTACCCGCCCCTGCTGGCCCAAGGTAACATCCCATAATAGTCCCAACTTAGCCCAAATCAGCCCAAATTTAGCCACAATTTAGCCACAATTTTCCCCATTTTTTCCCATTTTTTTCCCATTTTTTCCCCAATTTTTTCCCATTTTTATCCCATTTTTTCCCATTTTTTTCCAAATTTTTTGCCATTTTTTTCCAATTTTTTCCCCAATTTTTCCCCATTTTTTCCCCATTTTTTCCCATTTTTTCCCCATTTTTTCCCAATTTTTTCCCAATTTTTCCCCATTTTTTCCCCATTTTTTCCCCAATTTTTCCCCATTTTTTCCCCATTTTTTCCCCAATTTTTCCCCATTTTATCCCATTTTTGTCCCATTTTTATCCCATTTTTCCCCAATTTTTCCCCAATTTTTCCCCAATTTTCCCCAATTTTTCCCCCATTTTTTCCCCATTTTTCCCCAATTTTTCCCCAATTTTTCCCCAATTTTTCCCAATTTTTCCCCAATTTTCCCCATTTTTTCCCCAATTTTTCCCCATTTTTTCCCCATTTTTTCCCCAATTTTCCCCCAATTTTTCCCCAATTTTTCCACATTTTTCCCCATTTTTTCCCCAATTTTTCCCCATTTTTTCCCCAATTTTTCCTCAATTTTCCCCCAATTTTTCCCCAATTTTTCCCCAATTTTCCCCCAATTTTTCCCCAATTTTTCCCCAATTTTTCCCCAATTTTTCCCCAATTTTTCCCCAATTTTTTCCCATTTTTTTCCCCATTTTTTCCCTATTTTTACTCAATTTTTCCCAATTTTTTTCCCATTTATTTCCCATTTTTTCCCAATTTTTCCCCAATTTCTCCCCAATTTTTCCCCAATTTTTCCCCAATTTTATCCCATTTTTCCCCAATTTTTCCCCAATTTTACCCCAATTTTCCCCCAATTTTTCCCCATTTTTTCCCCAATTTTTCCCCAATTTTTCCCCAATTTTTCCCCAATTTTTCCCCATTTTTCCCCCATTTTTTCCCCAATTTTTCCCCAATTTTACCCCAATTTTCCCCCAATTTTTCCCCATTTTTTCCCCAATTTTTCCCCAATTTTCCCCCAATTTTTCCCCATTTTTCCCATTTTTTTCCCCATTTTTCCCCAATTTTTCCTCAATTTTTCCCCAATTTTTCCCCAATTTTTCCCCATTTTCCCCCAATTTTTTCCCATTTTTTCCCCCATTTTTTCCCCAATTTTTTCCCATTTTTTCCCCAATTTTTCCCCAATTTTTCCCCAATTTTCCCCATTTTTTCCCCATTTTTTCCCCATTTTTTCCCATTTTTTCCCCAATTTTTTTCCCATTTTTTCCCCAATTTTATCCCCATTTTTATCCCATTTTTATCCTATTTTTTCCCATATTTTTTTCAATTTTTCCCCATTTTTCCTGGATTTTTTCCAATTTTTTCTCAATTTTTCCCCATTTTTTCCCCATTTTTCCCCATTTTTCCCAATCCCATGGATCCCAACGTTCCCTACCCACCCCTGCTGGCCCAAGGTAACATCCCATAATAGTTCCAAAATTATCCCAAATTTTTCTCCATTTTTTCCCATTTTTTTCCAATTTTTCCCCAATTTTTTCCCATTTTTTTTCTCCCAATTTTTTCCTATTTTTCTCCCTATTTTTCCCCATTTTCTTCCCAATTTTCCCCCATTTTCTTGACGCCTTTTCCCACCTTTTCCTGACTTTTTCCCACCTTTTTCCATTTTTCCCGCCATTTCCCATTTTTTCCCGCCTTTCCCTGCTCTTTTCTCTCCTTTTCCTGTTTTTTTCCCGCCATTTCCCATTTTTTCCCGCCATTTCTGGCTGTTTTCCCACCATTTTGATTTTCCCCGTCTTTTCCCATTTTCCCCTTGCCTTTTCCTGACCTTTTCCCATTTTTTCCCACCTTTTCCCATTTCTTCCCGCCTTTCCTGACCTTTTCCCGCTTTTTCCTGGTCTTTTCCCGCCTTCTCCCATTTTTCCCGCCATTTCCCATTTTCCCTCCATTTCCCATTTTTCCCGCCATTCCCCATTTCCCCGCCATTCCCCATTTTCCCTCCATTCCCCATTTTCCCGCCATTTCCCATTTTTCCCGCCATTTCCCATTTTTTCCCGCCATTTCCCATTTTCCCGCCATTTCCCATTTTTTCCCGCCATTTCCCATTTTTTCCCGCCATTTCCCATTTTTCCCGCCCTTTCCCACTTTTCCCGCCCGTTCTGAGCGTTTCCCTCCATTTCCCATTTTCCCTCCATTTCCCATTTTTCCCGCCATTTCCCATTTTTTCCCGCCATTTCCCATTTTTTCCCGCCATTTCCCATTTTTCCCGCCCTTTCTGAGCGTTTCCCTCCATTTCCCATTTTTCCCTCCATTTCCCATTTTTCCCGCCATTTCCCATTTTTTCCCGCCATTTCCCATTTTTTCCCGCCATTCCCCATTTCTCCCGCCATTTGCCATTTTCCCGCCATTTCCCATTTTCCCTCCATTTCCCATTTTCCCCACCATTTCCCATTTTTTCCCGCCATTTCCCATTTTCCCGCCATTTCCCATTTTCCCGCCATTTCCCATTTTTCCCGCCATTTCCCATTTTTTCCCGCCATTTCCCACTTTTCCCGCCCTTTCTGAGCGTTTCCCGCCATTTCCCATTTTTTCCCGCCATTTCCCATTTTTCCCGCCATTTCCCATTTTTTCCCGCCATTTCCCATTTTTTCCCGCCATTTCCCATTTTTCCCGCCATTTCCCATTTTTCCCGCCCTTTCTGAGCGTTTCCCGCCATTTCCCATTTTTTCCCGCCGTTTCCCACTTTTCCCGCCCTTTCTGAGCGTTTCCCGCCTCCGCAGCCCCCCTGAAGACGGCGTCGCTGGGCTTCCCGGGCAAAGCTCGCTCGCCGCTGCTGCCGGTGTCGGTTCCCACGGCGCCGGAATGCGCCGAGGACGCCCCGGAGCCGCGGAGCGAGGCCGGAAACGTGAGCGGGAACGGGGCAGGGGAAAGGGGGGAGGGAAATGGGGGAAAATTGGGGGAAATTGGGAAAAAATTGGGGAAAAAATGGGGGGAAAAATGGGGGAAAAATGGGGAAAATTGGGGAAAAATTGGGATGAAAATGGGGGAAAAATTGGGGAAAAATTGGGGGAAAATTGGGGAAAATTGGGGGAAAATTGGGATGAAAAATTGGGGAAAAATGGGGGAAAATCAGGAAAAAATGGGGGAAAAATTGGGGAAAAATTGGGGGAAAATGGGGGAAAAATGGGGGAAAAATTGGGAAAAAATTGGGAAAAATGGGGGAAAAATTGAATTAAAATTGGGATGAAAATGGGGGAAATCGGGGGAAAAATGGGGAAAAATTAGGAAAAAAATGGGATAAAAATTGGGGGAAAATTGGAATAAAAATGGGAAAAAATGGGAAAAAAATGGGGAAAAATGGGGGAAAATTGGGAATAAAATGGGGGAAAAATTGGGGGAAAAATGGGGAAAATTGGATTGAAAATGGGAAAAAATTGGGGAAAAATTGGGATAAAAATGGGAAAAAATGCAAAAAAATTGGGATAAAAATGGGGAAAAAATGGGAAAAAATTGGGATAAAAATGGGAAAAAATGGGAAAAATTGGGATAAAAATGGGAAAAAATAGAAAAAAATTGGGATAAAAATGGGGAAAAAATGGGAAAAAATTGGGATAAAAATGGGAAAAAATGGGAAAAAATTGGGATAAAAATGGGGAAAAAATGGGAAAAAATTGGGATAAAAATGGGGAAAAAATGCAAAAAAATTGGGATAAAAATGGGGAAAAAATAGAAAAAAATTGGGATAAAAATGGGAAAAAAATAGAAAAAAATTGGGACAAAAATGGGGAAAAAATGGGAAAAAATTGGGATAAAAATGGGGAAAAAATGCAAAAAAATTGGGATAAAAATGGGAAAAAATGCAAAAAAATTGGGATAAAAATGGGGAAAAAATGGGAAAAAATTGGGATAAAAATGGGGAAAAAATAGAATAAAATTGGGATAAAAATGGGGAAAAATGCAAAAAAATTGGGATAAAAATGGGAAAAAAATGCAAAAAAAATGGGATAAAAATGGGGAAAAATGGGGAAAAATTGGGAAAAAATTTGGGATAAAAATGGGAAAAAATGGGAAAAAATTGGGATAAAAATGGGGAAAAAATGCAAAAAAATTGGGGAAAAAATGGGGAAAAATGGGAAAAAATGGGGAAAAAATGGGGAAAAAATGGGGAAAAATTGGGGAAAAGTTGGAATAAAATTGGGGAAAATTGGAATAAAATTGGGGAAAAATTGGGATAAAAATTGGAATAAAAATGGGGAAAATTGGGATAAAAATTGGGGGAAAAATGGGGAAAAATTTGGATAAAAATGGGAAAAAAATGCAAAAAAATTGGGATAAAAATGGGGAAAAAATGGGAAAAAATTGGGATAAAAATGGGGAAAAAATAGAAAAAAATTGGGATAAAAATGGGGAAAAAATGGGAAAAAATTGGGATAAAAATGGGGAAAAAATGGGAAAAAATTGGGATAAAAATGGGGAAAAATGGGGAAAAATTGGGAAAAAATTTGGGATAAAAATGGGGAAAAATGGGATAAAAATGGGGAAAAATTGGGATAAAAATTGGAATAAAAATGGGGAAAAATTGAAATAAAAATGGGAAAAAATTGGGATATAATTGGGGGAAAAATTGGGATGAAATGGGGAAAAATGTGGAAAAATTGGGATGAAAATGGGGAAAAATTGGGGAAAAATTGGGGAAAAATTGGGAAAAATTGGGGAAAAATTGGAATAAAAATGGGGAAAAATTGGAATATAATTGGGAAAAATTTGGGAAAAAATGGGGAAAAATTGGGATAAAAATGGGAAAAAATTGGGGAAAAATTGGGAAAAAATGGGGGAAAATTGGGGAAAAATTGGAATAAAATTGGGGAAAATTGGGATAACAATTGGGGGAAAAATGGGGAACAATTGGGATAAAAATGGGAAAAAAATGCAAAAAAATTGGGATAAAAATGGGAAAAAATGGGAAAAAATTGGGATAAAAATCCAAATAAAACGGGGAAAAATTTGGGCAAAGTGGGAATTGTCAGGGATTGGAAATTTCCCGGGAATTCCCAACATTCCAGGTTTTTTTTGGGATCCCCCAGGTTTACGAACAGGACGAGCTGAGCGAGCAAATGGCGAGTTTGGAAGGGCTGATGAAACAACTCAACGCCATCACTGGATCCGCCTTTTAATTCCCAAAAAAATCCCTCGGAATTCCCAAAATTCCAAAAATTCCCGAGGTTTTGGGGTCGGGAAATCTGAATGGGAAAAAAAAAATGGTGGAATTTGGGGGTTTTTTGGGGATTTAGAGGGGAAATTGGGGTTTTTTTGGGGTTTTTTGGGGGGAAAATGGGAATTTTTGGGGTTTTTTTGGGGGTTTTTGGAGGGGGAATTTGGGAAAAATGGGAAGAAGTTTCATGGGAAAATGGGGAAAAATCCTGGAAAAATGGGAAAAAAAATCCTGGAAAAATGGGAAAAAATTCAGAAAAAATCCTGGAAAAATGGGAAAAAAATCCTGGAAAAATTCCTGGAAAAATGGGAAAAAAATCCTGGAAAAATGGGAAAAAAATCCTGGAAAAATGGGAAAAAATTCAGAAAAAATCCTGGAAAAATGGGAAAAAAATCCTGGAAAAATTCCTGGAAAAATGGGAAAAAAATCCTGGAAAAATGGGGAAAAAATCCGGGAAAAATTCATGGAAAAATGGGAAAAAATTCAGAAAAAATCCTGGAAAAATGGGAAAAAAATCCTGGAAAAATGGGAAAAAATTCAGAAAAAATGGGGAAAAATCCGGGAAAAAATCCTGGAAAAATGGGAAAAAATTCAGAAAAAATCCTGGAAAAATGGGAAAAAAATCCTGGAAAATGGGGAAAAAAATCCTGAAAAAAATCCTGGAAAAATGGGAAAAAAATTCTGGGAAAAATCAGAAAAGAATCCTGGAAAAATGGGAAAAAATTCAGAAAAAATCCTGGAAAAATGGGAAGAAATTTCATGGAAAAATGGGGAAAAAATCCTGGAAAAAATCCTGGAAAAATGGGAAAAAATCCTGAAAAAATGGGAAAAAATTCAGAAAAAATCCTGGAAAAATGGGAAAAAATTCTGGGAAAAAAGGGAAAATTATCCTGGAAAAATGGGAAAAAAATCCTGGAAAAATTCCTGGAAAAATGGGAAAAAATCCTGGAAAAATGGGAAAAAAACCCTGGAAAAATGGGAAGAAATTTCATGGAAAAATGGGAAAAAATTCAGAAAAAATCCTGGAAAAATAAGAAAAAAAATCCTGGAAAAATGGGAAAAAATTCTGGAAAAATTCCTGGAAAAGTGGGAAAATTCTTGGTAAAAATTCTGGGAAAAATGGGAAAAAAATCCTGGGAAAATGGGGAAAAATTCAGAAAAAATCCTGGAAAAATGGGAAGAAATTTCATGGAAAAATGGGGAAAAAATCCTGGAAAAAATCCTGGAAAAATGGGAAAAAATCCTGAAAAAATGGGAAAAAATTCAGAAAAAATCCTGGAAAAATGGGAAAAAATTCTGGGAAAAAAGGGAAAATTATCCTGGAAAAATGGGAAAAAAATCCTGGAAAAATTCCTGGAAAAATGGGAAAAAAAATCCTGGAAAAATGGGAAAAAATTCGGAAAAAATGGGAAAAAATTCAGAAAAAATCCTGGAAAAATGGGAAGAAATTACATGGAAAAATGGGGAAAAAATCCTGGAAAAAATCCTGGAAAAATGGGAAAAAATTTCTGGAAAAATGGGAAAAATTCAGAAAAAATCCTGGAAAAATGGAAGAAATTTCATGGAAAAATGGGAAAAAATCCTGGAAAAATGGGAAAAAATTCAGAAAAAATCCTGGAAAAATGGGAAGAAGATTCATGGAAAAATGGGAAAAAATCCTGGAAAAATGGGAAAAAATCCTGGAAAAATGGGAAAAAAATCCTGGAAAAATGGGAAAAAAATTCTGGGAAAAATGGGAAAATGATCCTGGAAAAATGGGAAAAAAATCAGAAAAAATCCTGGAAAAATGGGAAAAAAATGCTGGAAAAATGAGAAAAAAATCCTGGAAAAAAGAAGAAATTTCATGGGAAAATTGGAAAAAATCCTGGAAAAATGGGAAAAAATTCTGGGAAAATGGGAAAAAAATTCTGTAAGAAATCCAGGAAAAATGAGAAAAAATTCAGAAAAAATCCTGGAAAAATGGGAAAAAAATCCTGGAAAAAATCCTGGAAAAATGGGAAAATTCTTGGTAAAAATTCTGGGGAAAATGGGAAAAAAATCCTGGAAAAATGGGAAAAATTCTGGGAAAAATATGGAAGAAATTTCATGGAAAAATGGGAAAAAATCCTGGAAAAATGGGAAAAAAATCCTGGTAAAATTCCAGAAAAAATGGGAAAAAATCCTGGAAAAATGGGGGAAAAATCCTGGAAAAATGGGAAGAAATTTCATGGAAAAATGGGGAAAAAATCCGGGAAAAATGGGAAAAAATCCTGGAAAAATGGGAAAAAATTCAGAAAAAATCCTGGAAAAATGGGGAAAAAATCCTGGAAAATGGGGGGAAAATCCTGGAAAAATGGGAAGAAATTTCAGGGAAAAATGGGAAAATATTCTGGAAAAATGGGGAAAAAAAATCCCCAAAAAATTGGAAAAATTCCTCCAAAAAAAGAAAAAAAATCCAGGAAAAAAAAAGGAGGAAAATTCCAGGAAAAATGGGGAAAAAATATGAAAAAAAATGGGAAAAATTCCACAAAAAAAGGGAAAAAATTCCAGGAAAAAAAATAATAAAAAGGGAAAAAATCTAGGGAAAAAAGGGGAAAATTCCAGGAAAAATGGGGAAAAAATTCCCAAAAAAATGGGAATAAAATCAAAAAAAAATGGGAAAAAATTCCCCAAAAAAATGGAAAAAATCCAGGGAAAAAAAGAGAAAAATTCCGGGAAAAATGGGGAAAAAAAATCCCCAAAAAATGGGAAAAATTCCAGGAAAAATGGGAAAAATTCCCTAAAAATGGAAAAAATCCAGAAAATAAAATCCCAAAAAAATGAAAAAAATTCCCTAAAAAAATGGGAAAAATTCCCAAAAAAAGGGAAAAAATTCCACGAAAAAAAAGAGAAAAATTCCAGGAAAAATGGGAAAAAATCCCCAAAAAAAGGGAAAAAAATTTTAAAAAAAATGGGAAAAATTCCCTAAAAATGGGAAAAAATCCAGAAAATAAAATCCCAAAAAAATGAAAAAAAATCCCCCCAAAAATGGGAAAAATTCCAGGAAAAAAAAGAGGAAAATTCCAGGAAAAATGGGGAAAAAAATTCCCCAAAAAATGGGAAAAAAATCCAAAAAAAGGGAAAAATTCCCAAAAAAAGGGAAAAAATTCCAGGAAAAAACAGGAGAAAAAGGGAAAAAAATCCAAGAAAAAAAGAGGAAAATTCCAGGAAAAATGGGGAAAAAATTCCAAAAAAAAGGGGAAAAAATGAGAAAAAAATGGGAAAAATTCCCCCCAAAAAAGGGAAAAAAATCTGGGAAAAAAAGAGGAAAATTCCAGGAAAAATGGGGAAAGAAATCCCCCAAAAATGGGAAAAAAATGGGAAAAAAATGGGAAAAATTCCCCCAAAAAAGGGAAAAAATTCCCCAAAAAATGGGAAAAAATTCCAGGAAAAAAAGGATAAAAAGGGAAAAAAATTCAGGAAAAAAAGAGGAAAATTCCAGGAAAAATGGGGAAAAAAAATCCCCAAAAAATGGGAAAAAATGGGAAAAAAATGGGAAAAAATTACTAAAAAAATGGGGAAAAAATCCCCCCAAAAATGGGAAAAAAATTAAAAAAAAAAAAGGGAAAAACTCCCTAAAAATGGGAAAAAATCCAAAAAATAAAATCCCCAAAAAATAAAAAAAAATTCCCTAAAAAATGGGAAAAAAATCCCAAAAAAAAGGAAAAAAATCCAGGAAAAAAAGGATAAAAAGGGAAAAAAATCCAGGAAAAAAATGAGGAAAATTCCAGGAAAAATGGGGAAAAATTGGGGAAAAAATGGGAAAAAAATGGGAAAAATTCCCCAAAATAAGGGAAAAAATTCCAGGAAAAAAAGGATATAAAAGGAAAAAAATCCAGGAAAAAAAAGAGGAAAATTCCAGGAAAAATGGGGAAAAAATTCCAAAAAAAATGGGGAAAAAATCCCCCAAAAATTGGAAAAAAATTCCCAAAAAAATGGGAAAAATTCCCAAAAAAAGGGAAAAAAATCCAGGAAAAAAAAGAGGAAAATTCCAGGAAAAATGGGGAAAAAAATTCCAAAAAAATGGGAAAAAATTTAAAAAAAAATGGGAAAAATTCCCTAAAAATGGGAAAAAATCCAGAAAATAAAATCCCCAAAAAATGAAAAAAAATTCCAAAAAAAAAGGGAAAAAGTCCCAAAAAAAAAGAAAAAATTCCAGGAAAAAAAGGATAAAAAGGGAAAGAAAAACAGGAAAAAAAAGAGGAAAATTCCAGGAAAAATGGGGAAAAAAAATCCCCAAAAAATGGGAAAAATTCCAGGAAAAATGGGAAAAAAATCCCCAAAAAATGGGAAAAAATGAGAAAAAAATGGGAAAAAAATGGGGAAAAAATGGGAAAAATTAGCCCAAAAAAGGGAAAAAAATCCAGGAAAAAAAAGAATAAAAAGAGAAAAAAATCCAGGAAAAAAAAAAGGAAAATTCCAGGAAAAATGGGAAAAAATCCCCAAAAAATGGGAAAAAAATTTTACAAAAAAAGGGAAAAATTCCCCCAAAAATGGGAAAAAAATGGGGAAAAAATGGGAAAAAAATGGGGAAAAAATGGGGAAAAAATGGGAAAAAAATGGGAAAAAAATGGGGAAAAAATGGGGAAAAAATGGGAAAAATTCCCCAAAAAAAAGGGAAAAAATTCCAGGAAAAAAAAGAGGAAAATTCCAGGAAAAATGGGGAAAAAAATTCCAAAAAAATGGGAAAAAATTTAAAAAAAAATGGGAAAAATTCCCTAAAAATGGGAAAAAATCCAGAAAATAAAATCCCCAAAAAATGAAAAAAAATTCCAAAAAAAAAGGGAAAAAGTCCCAAAAAAAAAGAAAAAATTCCAGGAAAAAAAAGGATAAAAAGGGAAAGAAAAACAGGAAAAAAAAGAGGAAAATTCCAGGAAAAATGGGGAAAAAAAATCCCCAAAAAATGGGAAAAAAATGGGAAAAAAATGGGAAAAATTCCCCCAAAAAAGGGAAAAAATTCCCCAAAAAATGGGAAAAAATTCCAGGAAAAAAAGGATAAAAAGGGAAAAAAATTCAGGAAAAAAAAGAGGAAAATTCCAGGAAAAATGGGAAAAAAATTCCAAAAAAATGGGAAAAATTCCCCTAAAAAATGGGAAAAAAATCCAAAAAAAGGGAAAAATTTCCCCTAAAAAAGGGGAAAAAATCCAGGAAAAAAAAGGAAAAAATATGAAAAAAAATGGGAAAAAAATCCCCAAAAAAGGGAAAAAATTCAGGAAAAAAAGAGGAAAATTCCAGGAAAAATGGGGAAAAAAATCCCCAAAAAATGGGGAAAAATTCCCCAAAAAAAGGGAAAAAATTCCAGGAAAAAAAAAGAGGAAATTCCAGGAAAAATGGGAAAAAATTCAAAAAAAATGGGGAAAAAAATCCCCCAAAAAATGGGGAAAAAAATCCCCAAAAAATTGGAAAAAAATCCCCCCAAAAATGGGAAAAAAAATTAAAAAAAAAATGGGAAAAATTCCCTAAAAATGAAAAAAAATCCAGAAAATAAAATCCAAAAAAAATGAAAAAAATTCCCTAAAAAATGGGAAAAATTCCAGGAAATAAAATCCCCAAAAAATGGGAAAAAAAATGGGAAAAAAATGGGAAAAAAAAAGGGAAAAATTCCCCCCAAAAAGGGAAAAAAATCCAGGAAAAAAAGAGGAAAATTCCAGGAAAAATGGGGAAAAAAATTCCCCAAAAATGGGAAAAATTCCAGGAAAAAATGGGAAAAAATTCAAAAAAAATGGGAAAAAAATGGGAAGAAAATGGGAAAAATTCCCTAAAAATGGGAAAAAATCCAGAAAATAAAATCCCCCCCAAAAATGAAAAAAATCCCCCAAAAATGGGAAAAAATCCAGGAAAAAAAAGAGGAAAATTCCAGGAAAAATGGGGAAAAAATCCCCCAAAAAATGGGAAAAAAATTTTTTAAAAAAATGGGAAAAATTCCCCAAAAAAAGGGGAAAAAAACCAGGAAAAAAGGGGAAAAAATATGAAAAAAAATGGGAAAAAAATCCCAAAAAAAGGGAAAAAATTCCAGGAAAAAAAAGGGGAAAATTCCAGGAAAAATGGGGAATAAATGGGAAAAAAATGGGAAAAAAATGGGAAAAATTCCCTAAAAATGGGAAAAAATCCAGAAAATGAAATCCCCCAAAAATGAAAAAAATTCCCTAAAAAATGGGGAAAAATCCCCCCAAAAAAAGAAAAAATTCCAGGAAAAAACAGGATAAAAAGGGAAAAAAATCCGGGAAAAAAAGAGCAAAATTCCAGGAAAAATGGGGAAAAAAATCCCAAAAAAATGGGAAAAAAATGGGAAAAAAATGGGAAAAATTCCCCCAAAAAAGGAAAAAAATTCCAGGAAAAAAAAAGAGGAAAATTCCAGGAAAAATGGGGAAAAAAAATCCCCAAAAAATGGGACAAAATGAGAAAAAAATGGGGAAAAAATGGGAAAAATTCCCAAAAAAAAGGGAAAAAATTCCAGGAAAAAAAGGATAAAAAGGGGAAAAAAATCCAGGAAAAAAAAGAGGAAAATTCCCCAAAAAATGGGGAAAAAATGGGAAAAAAATGGGAAAAATTCCCAAAAAAAGGGAAAAAATTCCAGGAAAAAAAAGAATAAAAAGGGAAAAAAATCCAGGAAAAAAAAGAGGAAAATTCCAGGAAAAATGGGAAAAAAATTTTAAAAAAAATGGGAAAAATTCCCTAAAAATAGGAAAAAATCCAAAAAATAAAATCCCCAAAAAATAAAAAAAATTCCCTAAAAAAATGGGAAAAAAATCCCAAAAAAAAGGGAAAAAATTCCAGGAAAAAAAGGATAAAAAGGGAAAAAAATCCAGGAAAAAAATGAGGAAAATTCCCCAAAAAATGGGAAAAAATGGGGAAAAATTCCCCAAAAAAAGGGAAAAAATTCCAGGAAAAAAAAAGAGGAAATTCCAGGAAAAATGGGAAAAAATTCAAAAAAAATGGGGAAAAAATCCGAAAAAATGGGGAAAAAATCCCCAAAAAATTGGAAAAAAATCCCCCCAAAAATGGGAAAAAAAATTAAAAAAAAAATGGGAAAAATTCCCTAAAAATGGGAAAAAATCCATAAAATAAAATCCCCAAAAAATGGGGAAAAATTCCCAAAAAAAAAGAAAAAAATTCCAGGAAAAAATTCCCAAATTTTCCCAACAATTCCAGGATTTTCCCTTTAAAAATTCCCAATTTTTTCCTCCAATTTCCAACCAAAAAAAAAACCCCAAAAATTTCGGGATTAGAAAAAAAAGGGAGGGGGTGGGAGGGGCTCATTTGCATAATTTATGGTAATTTATTCATTAGATGCAGCGAATTTTCCCGGGAAAAATGTAGAAAAAAAAATTCCCGGGAAATTTTTGAATTTTTAATTAAATTTTTAATTTAATTTTAGATTTTTTTAGATTGGGGGGAGGGGGAGGGGAAAAAAATTCCCGGGAAAAATTCAATCAGATTCAAATTTTTAATTTGAATTAAAATTAAATCAAAATTTAAAAATTTTTAATAAAAAAATTCTGCAAAATTTGGGATTAAAAATGGAAAATTTTAATTTTTAAGAATTCTGATTTTTTTGGTTATTTTGGATTTAAAAATTAAAAGAATTTCAAATTTTTTAATTAAAAAAAAAATATAAAAAAATTCCCGATTTTTTGATATAAAAATGATAAAAATTCCTGAATTTTTTTGGATTAAAAATGGAAAAAATTTAAATTTATTTTAATTAAAAATTTTAAAGTTTTCCAAATTCTATTGAATTATAAATTTTAAAAAAATTTCCCAAATTTTTTGATATAAAAATGATAAAAATTCCTGAATTTTTTTGGATTAAAAATGGAAAAAAATCCCAAATTTTTTTAATTAAATTTTTTTAAAAAATTCCCAAAATTTTACAAAAATTCCCAAATTATTTAAATTAAAAAAGTTTAAAAATTTCTGAATTTTTTTTGATTAAAAATTTAAAAAATTCCGAATTTTTTTGGATTAAAAATGGAAAAAAATCCAATTTTTTTTATAATTAAAAATTTAAAAAAATTCCCAAATTTTTAAAATTAAAAAATTTAAAAAATTCCCAATTTTCTTTGGAATAAAAATTTTTAAAAATTCCCCAAAATTTGGGATTAAAAATCTTAAAAAATCCGAATTTTTTTGGATAAAAAAATGAAAAAAATTTAAATTTATTTTAATTAAAAATTTTAAAGTTTTCCAAATTTTATTGAATTAAAAATTATAAAAAAAAATCCCAAATTTTTTAATATAAAAATGATAAAAATTCCTGAATTTTTTTGGATTAAAAATGGAAAAAATTCCCGAATTTTTTTAATTAAATTTTTTTGAAAAAATTCCCAAAATTTAAAAAAAATTCCCAAATTATTTAAATTAAAAATAATTTTAAAAATTATTTAATTTTTTTTGATTAAAAATTTAAAAAAATCTGAATTTTTTTTGGATTAAAAATGGAAAAAAATCCCATTTTTTTTTAAATTAAAATTTTTTAGAAATTGAAAAAAATTTTAAAAATTCCCAAATTTATTTAATTTCAAAATTTTTTAAAAATTCCCAAAAATTTGGGATTAAAAATATAAAAATTCCCAAATTTTTTTGAATTAAAAATTTAAAGATTCCCGAATTTTTTTGGATTAAAAGTAAAAAAAAATTAAATTTTTTTAATAAAAATTTAAAAATTTTCCCCAATATTTGATTTAATTAAAATTTTACTGAATTAAAAATAAAAAATTCAAGAAGTTCCCGATTTTTTTGGATTAAAAATGAAAAGAATTCAAATTTTATTTAATTAAAAAGATTTTAAAATTCCCAAATAATTGGGATTAAAAATCTTAAAAAATCCGATTTTTTTAAAATTAAAAATGAAAAAAAAAATTCCAAATTTTTTTAATAAAATTTTTTAAAAATTAGATTTTAAAAAATTAAATTTTTAAAATTAAATTTTAAAATTAAAATAAATTAAATTAATTAAATTTAATTTTTTAAACTTAAAATTCCCAACATTTTACAAAAATCCCCAAATTCTTTAAATTAAAAAAGTTTAAAAATTCTGAATTTTTTTTGATTAAAAATTTTAAAAATTCCGAATTTTTTTGGATTAAAAATGAAAAAAAAATCCCAAATTTTTTTTAATAAAATTTTTTAAAAATTAGATGTTAAAAAATTAAATTTTTAGAATTAAATTTTTAAATTAAATTAATTAAATTTAATTTTTTAAACCTAAAATTCTCAAAATTTTACAAAAATTCCCAAATTATTTAAATTAAAAAGGTTTAAAAATTCTGAATTTTTTTTGATTAAAAATTTTAAAAATTCCGAATTTTTTTGGATTAAAAATGAAAAAAAAATCCCGAATTTTTTTAATAAAATTTTTTAAAAATTAGATTTTAAAAAACTAAATTTTTAAAATTAATTTTTAAAATTAAAGTAAATTAAATTAATTAAATTTAATTTTTTAAACCTCAAATTCTCAAAATTTAAAAAAAAAATCCCAAATTATTTAAATTAAAAAAGTTTAAAAATTCTGAATTTTTTTTGATTAAATATTTTAAAAATTCCGAATTTTTTTGGATTAAAAATGAAAAAAAAATCCCGAATTTTTTTTAATAAAATTTTTTAAAAATTAGATTTTAAAAAATTAAATTTTTAAAATTAAATTTTTAAATTAAATTAATTAAATTTAATTTTTTAAACCTAAAATTCTCAAAATTTTACAAAAATTCCTGAATTCTTTTAAATTAAAAAAATTTAAAAATTCTGAATTTTTTTGGATTAAAAATGAAAAAAATCCCATTTTTTTTAAATTAAAAATTTTATTAAAATTCCCAAAATTTAAGAAAATTCCCGAATTCTTTTAAATTAAAAATTAAAAAATTAAATTCCCAATTTTTTTTAGAATAAAACTTTTTAAAATTTCTCAAAAATTTGGGATTAATTTTTAATTACTTTTAATAAAAACATTTATCCAAAAAAAATTCTCAATTTTTTAGCAATTAAAAAATTTTAAAAACCCCAAATTTTTAATTTAATCAATTTAATTTTGAATTAATTTTAATCATAAAAATTTTTAAAATATCCCAAAAAAATCCCAATTTTTTTATGGATTAAAATTTTTTTTGGATTAAAAAAAATTTTAAAATTCCCAAATTTTTTTCCATAAAAAATTAAAATTATTCCGAATTTCTTTTAATTAAAAAATCTTAAAAAAATCCCAAATTTTTAATTTAAATTAATTTAATTTCGAATTAATTTTAATAAAGATAATTACAAAACTATCAGAGAAAATCCCGATTTTTTTATAAATTTAAAATAATTTAAAAATCCTCAAATTTTGAATTTATTTCCTTTAAATTTTGAATTAATTTTAATTAAAAAATGACAAAATTTTTCCATAAAATTCTCAATTTTTTTTAATCAATTAAAAAAATGTTAAAAAATCCCAAATTTTTCATTTGATTTAATTTAATTTCCAATTAATTTTAATTTAAAAAAAAATACAAAAATATGAAAAAAAAAATCCTATTTTTTTTTAATTAAAAATTATAAAAAAATCTTAAATTAATTAAAAAAAAATATTAATTAAAAAAATTTTGGAATTTTCCAATTAAAACAAAAAATTCCTTAAAAAAAAAAAAAATCCCAAAAAATTTTCCCGGGAATTTTTCAAATTTGGGGAATTTTTGGGGTAGAAAAAATAAAAATTTTTTTAGGAATTTTTTTGGGATAAAATAAAAAAAAAATCAAAATAAAAATAAAAAAATAAAAAAAAAAGATTTTGATAGAAAAAAGAAAAATTCTGGAATTTTTTGTGATTTAATTAATTGGGTGGTTAATTAGGGGATTAATTGATTAATTCGGGGGTTTTTTTTATAGATTTAATTTTAATTTTGGAGTTTTAATTAAGTTTAATTCGCATTTAATTAATTTAATTGATTTAATTCCATTTATTTTCTTCAATTATTTGAATTTAATTTCGTTTATTCGGTTCATTTCATTAATTTTGTTAATTATTGAATTTAATTCAGTTCATTTTGTAAATTTAGTTTCATTTTTTAATTTAATTAATTTAATTTAATTCATTTAACTTCATTATTTGAATTTAATTTCATTTATTTGTTTAATTTAATTAATTTAATTACTTAATTTAGTTCATTTTGTAAACTTACTTTAATTATTTAATTTAATTTATTTAATTTAATTGATTTAATTGATTTAATTTAATTGATTTAATTGATTTAATTGATTTTGTTTTGTTAATTTAATTAATTTTTTTAACTATTTAATTTCATTTAATTAACTTTGTAAATGACTTAATTTTATTAACTTAGATACTTTTGTTAATTATTTAATTTAATTTATTTTTTTAAATTTAATTCTTCTCATTAATTTTGTAAATCATTTAATTTAATTTAGTTTATTTTTGTTAATTTAATTAATTTGTTAATTAATTTAATTAAGTTTTGATAATTTAATTTCGTTTATTTTGTTAATAATTTAATTTACGTGGAAATTAATTTTGTTAATTATGATTTTTTTTTTTCGTCAATTCCCGGAATAAAAATTCTGGAATATTCCCGCTTTTTCCATGGAATTTTCCCGGGAATTCTTCTTTCCCGCCTTGGAAAAAACGCGGGAATTTCCAAGGAGGGGGGCGGGGCTTAAACGGTTTCTACCAATCAGCGCCGACTTTGCCTCAGAGAGGAACTGACCAATCAGAATGCGGCCGAGGGCTCATAAAGGGCGGGAAAGGCGGGAAAGCCGTATTTGCAGCCGGCAGCGGTGGGGAAAAGGTGGGAATTAATTGATCGATTTAAAGGATTTGGGGGCGGGTTTCGAGTTTTGGGGGTTTATTTGGGGGTTTTTAAAGGGTTTTGGGGTTTGTTTTGAGGTTTTTCGGGTTGTTTATGGACAATTTTGGGGTTTTTTTGGGTTAGGGGTTTCCTGTGGGGCTGTGAGGGGGGGTGGCTCCGGACGGTTTTAAGCTAAAAAAAGTGATTTACTCGATTTATTTTAATTATTTTGAGGATTTTTAGGAGTTTTTAAAGTTTATTTTGGGTTTTTTAAAGGGTTTTTGGGGTCATTTTGAAGTTTTTGGGGTCATTTTGGGACTTTTTGGGGTTTGGGGTTCCCTGTGGGGCCGTGAGGGGGGGGGCGGCTCCGGGTGGTTTTTAATATAAAAAAAAGTGATTTGGTCGATTTATTTTAATTATTTGGGGAATTTGTAGGAGTTTTTAAAGTTTATTTTGGGTTTTTAAAAGGGTTTTTGGGGTCATTTTGAAGTTTTTGGGGTCATTTTGGGACTTTTTGGGGTTTGGGGTTCCCTGTGGGGCCGTGAGGGGGGGGGCGGCTCCGGGTGGTTTTTAATATAAAAAAAAGTGATTTGGTCGATTTATTTTAATTATTTGGGGAATTTGTAGGAGTTTTTAAAGTTTATTTTGGGTTTTTAAAAGGGTTTTTGGGGTTATTTTGAAGTTTTTGGGGTCATTTGGGGACTTTTTGGGGTTTGGGGTTCCCTGTGGGGCCGTGAGGGGGGAGCAGCTCCAGGCGATTTTTAATATAAAAAAGTGATTTAATCGATTTATTTTAATTATTTGTGGAAATTTTAGGAGTTTTTAATGTTTCTTTTGAGGTTTTTTTAAGGTTTTTGGGGTCGTTTTGGGACTTTCTGTGGTTTTTTTAGGTTTGGGGTTCCCTGTGGGGCCCTGAGGGAGGGGCAACTCCAGGCGGTTTTTAATATTAAAAATTGAATTAATTGATTCATTTTAATTATTTGTGGAATTTTTAGGAGTTTTTAATGTTTATTTTGGTTTTTTTTAAGGTTTTTGGGGTTTATTTTGACGTTTTTGGGACTTTTCGGGTTTTTTTGGGGGTTTGGGGCCATGAGGGGAGCGGTGATTTTAAACATAAAAACGAGATTTAATCAATTTATTTGAATTATTTTAATTATTTTTGGGTTTATTTTGGCTTTTGGGGGGTTTTTTTGACTTTTGGGGGTTTTTTGGGGTTTTTTTTTTTACTTTTAGCACCGAATTTCCCGTTCCAGCAGCTCAGGAATATCCTCGGGAGAGAAGAATTCCAAAGAAATCCCAGGAATTAAAAAAACCAATAAAGAAATTCTGACTTGGATTTTTTTATTCGTCATTTCGTTATTTCACGGCTTTAATTTCATTAATTAAAACCCCACGGACACAAATTTATTCCTTTTATTGAATAAAACCCCAAATTTCCATCCCCGAATTCCCAATTTTCTGCCCCAAAATCCCAATTTTCCCACCAAAATTCCCAAATTTCCATCCCAAATTATCAATTTTCCACCCAAATCCCAAATTTTCCACCCAAATTCCCAAATTTCCATCCCAAATCCCAAATTATTCCCACCAAAATTCCCACTTTTTTCCACCCAAATCCCGAATTTTCCACCCCAATCCAAATTTTCCACCCAAATTCCCAAATTTTCCATCCCAAATTCCCAATTTTCTGCCCCAAAATCCCAAATTTTTCCCCTCAAATCCCAAATTTCCACCCACATTCCCAAATTTTCCATCCCAAATCCCCAAATTTCTACCCCAAAATCCCAAATTTTCTTCCAAAAATCCCAAGTTTCCATCCCAAAATCCCAAATTTTTCCCCCAAAGTTCCCAAATTTCCCACCCAAATTCCCAAATTTCCATCCCAAATTTCCACCCAAAATCCCAATTTTTCCCCCAAAATCCCAATTTTTTCCCCCAAAATCCCAAATTTTATCCCAAAATTCCCAAATTTCCACCCAAATCCCCAAATTTCCATCCCAAATCCCAAATTTCCACCCCAAATCCCAAATTTTTCCCCCAAAATCCATATTTTTCTTCCAAAATCCCAATTTTTCCATCCCAAAATCCCAAATTTTCCACCCCAAAATCCCAAATTTTTCCGCCAAAATCCCAAATTTTTCCCACCCAAATCCCAATTTTTCACCCCCAATTCTCAAATTTCCATCCCAAAATTCCCAATTTTTCCCCAAAATCCCAAATTTTCCACCCAAAATCCCAAATTTCCACCCAAATTCCCATCCCAAAATCCCAAATTTTCACCCCAAAATCCCAATTTTTCCATCCCAAATCCCAACTTTTCACCCAAAATCCCAAATTTTCCATTCCAAAATCCCAATTTTCTGCCCCAAAATCCCAATTTTTTCCCCCCAAATCCCAAATTTCCGTCCCAAATCCCGATTTTTCCCCAAAATATTCCCAAAAAAATTCCCTTTTCCCACCCCAAAAAAAAACTCGGAAAAAAGCCCCAAAATTCAAAATAAAATTAAAAAAAAATAAAATCTGAAAAAGTAAAAAAAAAAATATATAAAAAAATAAAAATTAAAGGTTGGAAAAGCTCCGGAAATTCCAAGGAAAAATCAAAATAAAAAAAAATTTATATTTAATATTTTATCTAAATAAAATTAAACAATTCAAGGCTGATTTTACCTCAGAAAAAATCCCTTGGAGGTTTTAATTTTAATATTTTATGGAAATTAAATTAAAATTAAAAAATTCAACCCCGGTTGTATCACAGGAACTCTCCCAGAGGCTCCGACTTTAATATTTTATAGAAATAAAATTAAAACTAAATAATTCAAGCCCGTTTTTACCTCAGAAAATCCTCCCCTGGAGGTTTCGGTTTTAATATTTTATAGAAATAAAATCAAAATTTAAAAAAATTAAATTTAACATTTTATCGAAATAAAATCAAAATTAAAAAACTCAAGCCCTTTTTTACCTCATGAAATCTCCCAGAAGATTCCGATTTTAACATTTTAAGGAAATAAAATCAAAATTAAAAAATTCAGGCCTGGTTTTACCTCAGAAAATCCTTTGCCGGTTCCGGTTTTAATATTTTATAGAAATAAAATTAAAATTAAAAAATTCAACCCCGGTTTTATCACAGGAACTCTCCCAGAGGCTCCGACTTTAATATTTTATCGAAATAAAATTAAAATTAAATAATTCAAGCCCGTTTTTACTTCATGAAATCTCCCCTGGAGGTCCCGCGCCGCTCCCGCCGCTCCCATCGACTGAACCACCCCCCCCATCGCCCGCCCCTTTTCAAACCTCGGCCGGCTCCCTATTGGCTGAGGCGCCGGCAGCTCGGCGCTGATTGGATAAGAAGCGCGAAGCCCCGCCCCCATGGAAAAGGGCGGGAAAACTCGGCCCTCCCTCACTCTCCTCATTCCCAATGGCGGCGCTTCGGGAATTTTCGGATCGGGAAATTAATGAATAATTAATAATTAATCAATTAAAATAAACCCCAAGATATTCCCATATTTATATCTTTTTTTTTTAACTTCCCTTTTCCAAGATTTCCCTCAGAAAATTCCCAATTTTTGGCGTTTTCCCGCGTAAATCCATAAAAAATTTCCAAAATAAATTCGGAATAAATTCGTTTATTTCTCTTTACAGAATTTTCCAAGTATTTTTTTTTATTATTATTATTATTATTTATTTTTTTTTTATTTTCTTTTCCAGGTATAAAAAAATCTCCTATTTTTTATTAATTTTTTTTTATTTATTTATTTACAGAATCCCCGGGAAAAAAAAAAAAAATTTTTTTATTTCTCTTTTTTTTTTCCTCAGGGGAATTTTCCTGATTTGATTTTTATTTTTTAATCCTTTTAAAAATAAAAAAACCCAGAGAATTCCCAAAGTTTTGGGAATTCCAAATCTGAAAATTTTTGTTTTTAAAATCTGTGGAAAATTAAAAAAAAATAAAAAGGGGAAAAAAAAAAATTAAAATAAAATCGATTTTTAATCTAAATTTTTTCTGGGAAATTTTTAATTTTATTTTCCCATTTTTTTTATTTTTTTTATTTCCCGTAGGAATATTTACATCCCAAAAAAAAAAAAAAATAAAAAATAAAAATAAATTTCGGAATTCCCAAAAAAAAAAACCAAAATAAAATAAAATCCCAAAATCCTTCGGAAAAATGTGCGCGAATCCGAAGGGGGGGAAAAAAATCCAAAAGTGCCTCAAAAGTTTGGAATTTCGTTGGAATTTCCTCCTTTGGGGGATCCAAGTACCTGGAAAAAATAAATGGGAATTTTTTTAGGGATTTTTGGATGGATTTCAAAGGAAAAATTCCAGGAAAAAATCAAATTTTTCCCATTTTTTTTCAATTTTTCCCCAATTTTTCCCCAATTTTCCCCAATTTTTCCCAATTTTTCCCCAAATTCCCAAATTTCCTCCAATTTTTTCCCCATTTTTCCCCAATTTTCCCCATTTTTTCCCAATTTTTCCCTTTTTTCCCATTTTTATTTCATTTTTCCCCCCAAAATTCCCATTTTTTCCCATTTTTATCCCAATTTTCCCCATTTTTATCCGAATTTTTCCCATTTTCCCCCCAAAATTCCCATTTTTATCCCATTTTTAAGTATTTTAATCCAATTTTTCCCCATTTTTGCCCCAATTTTTCCCATTTTTTCCCGATTTTCCCCCATTTTTCCCATTTTCCCCCAATTTTTCTCCATTTTTATCCCAATTTTCCCCATTTTTTCCCAATTTTTCCCTTTTTTCCCTTTTTTATCCCATTTTTCCCCCAATTTTTTCCATTTTATCCCAATTTTCCCCATTTTTCTCCCCAAAATTCCCATTTTTATCCCATTTTCCCCCCATTTTTTCTCAATTTTCCCCCAAATTTCCCCAATTTTTCCCCAATTTTTTCCCATTTTTATCCCATTTTTTATCCAATTTTTCCCCAGTTTTTATCCCAATATTCCCCCATTTTTCCCCCCAAAATTCCCATTTTTTCCCATTTTTTCCCAATTTTCCCCCAATTTTTCCCATTTTTATCCCAATTTTTCCCGTTTTTATCCCATTTTTATCCCAATTTTTCCCATTTTTCCCTCAAAATTCCCATTTTTATCCTAATTTTTCCCATTTTTATCCCATTTTTCCCCCCAAAATTCCCATTTTTCCCCAATTTTTCCCCAATTTTTTCCCAATTTCCCCCAATTTTTCCCCCTTTTTTCCCCTTTTTTTCCCAATTTCCCTCCCATTTTATTCCAATGTTTCTCCCATTTTTTCCCATTTTTCCCCCAATTTTCCCCCATTTTTCCCCATTTTTATTCCATTTTTTATCCCAAAATTCCCATTTTTATCCCATTTTTAAGTATTTTAATCCAATTTTTCCCCATTTTTATCCCAATTTTCCCCAATTTTTTCCCATTTTTATCCCATTTTTTATCCCATTTTTCCCCAGTTTTTATCCCAATATACCCCCATTTTTCCCCCAAAAATTCCCATTTTTATCCCATTTTTCCCCATTTTTCCCCCAATTTTTCCCATTTTTATCCCAATTTTTCCCGTTTTTATCCCATTTTTATCCTAATTTTTCCCATTTTTATCCCATTTTTCCCCCCAAAATTCCCATTTTTTCCCATTTTCCCCCAATTTCCCCCAATTTTTCCCCAATTTTTCTCCAATTTTCCCCCAATTTTTTCCCAATTTCCCCCCATTTTTCCCCATTTTTTCCCCTTTTTTCCCCATTTTTCCTCCCATTTTTTCCCAATTTTCCCCATTTTATTCCAATTTTTCTCCCATTTTTCCCCATTTTTTTCCTATTTTTTCCCCAATTTTTCCCTTTTTCCCCCAATTTTCCCCATTTTTTCCCCATTTTTCTTCCATTTTTTATCCCAATTTTTCCCCATTTTATCCCATTTTTATCCCATTTTTCCCCATTTTTTCCCCAATTTTATTCCATTTTTCATCCCAATTTTTCCCATTTTTATCCCCAAAATTCCCAATTTTCCCAATTTTCCCAATTTCCCCATTTTTTCCCCATTTTCCCCACCTGTCTCAGCATTCCCGGCCGTTTTCCAGCTCCGTTTCCGAGTTTTTCCTGGAATCGTCTCCGCGGGAAACGACGTCGGCCATGAGCGCCTGCTCCAGCCTCTTCCTCACCTGCTGCACCCTCTCCTCCTGTTTCCTGACCAAAATTCCACAAAAAACATGGAATGCTCAAAAAATTCCCAAAGATTTTTATCCCAAATAAATTCCCATTTTTTACCCCAAAAAAATCCCATTTTTTACACAAAAAATCCGATTTTTTACATAAAAATTCCCATTTTTTTCTCCCCAAAATTCAGATTTTTTTCCCTAAAATTGCCATTTTTTAACACAAAAATTCAGATTTTTTCCCCCAAAAATTCCCATTTTTTACCCCAAAAAAATCCCAATTTTTACGCCAAAAATCGGATTTTTAACGCAAAAAATTCAAATTTTTTACACCAAAAATTCCAATTTTTTAATGCAAAAAATTCCCTTTTTTTTACTCAAAAATTCAGATTTTTTTCCCAAAAAAAATCCCATTTTTTACACCAAAAATCGGATTTTTAACGCAAAAAATCCGATTTTTTTACACAAAAATTCAAATTTTTTACACAAAAATTCCCATTTTTTAACCCAAAAATTCCCATTATTTAAACACAAAAATTCCCATTTTTTTCTCCTAAAAATTCCCATTTTTTCCCCCCAAAATTCCCATTTTTTACACAAAAATTCCCATTTTTTAATGCAAAAATTCCCATTTTTTACACCAATAATTCTGATTTTTTTACACAAAAATCCCCATTTTTTACACCAAAAATTCTCATTTTTTAATGCAAAAATTCCCATTTTTTAACACAAAAATTCCCATTTTTTCTCCCAAAAATTCAGATTTTTTACACAAAAATTCCCATTTTTTACACCAAAAATTCCCATTTTTTACACCAAAATTCCCATTTTTTAAACACAAAAATTCCCATTTTTTTAATTCAAAAATTCCCATTTTTTCCTGCTCCAGCCTCTTCCTCACCTGCTGCACCCTCTCCTCCTGTTTCCTGACCAAAATTCCAGGGAAAACTTGGAATCCACAAAAAATTCCCGAAGATTTTTATCCCAAATAAATTCCCATTTTTTACCCCAAAAAAATCCCATTTTTAACGCAAAAAAACCGATTTTTAACGCAAAAAATCGGATTTTTTCTCCCAAAAATTCCCATTTTTTAAACACAAAAATTCCCATTTTTTAATGCAGAAATTCCCATTTTTTTCCCCCAAAATTCCCATTTTTTACAAAAAAAATCCCATTTTTTTCCCCCAAAAAATCCCAATTTTTACACCAAAAATCCGATTTTTTTACACAAAAATTCCCATTTTTTACACCAAAAATTCTGATTTTTTAATGCAAAAATTCCCATTTTTTAACACAAAAATTCCCATTTTTTCTCCCAAAAATTCGGATTTTTTATACAAAAATTCCCATTTTTTACCCCCGAAATTCCCATTTTTTGAACACAAAAATTCCCATTTTTTAATGCAAAAATTCCTATTTTTTCTCCCAAAATTTCCCTTTTTTTTCACCCAAAAATTCCCATTTTTTCCCCAAAATTTCCCATTTTTTACACAAAAATTCCCATTTTTTCCTGCTCCAGCCTCTTCCTCACCTGCTGCACCCTCTCCTCCTGTTTCCTGACCAAAATTCCAGGGAAAACTTGGAAAAATCCACCAAAAATTCCCAAAGATTTCATCCCCAAAAAATTCCCATTTTTTACCCCAAAAAAAATCCCATTTTGAATGCAAAAAAACTGATTTTTAACGCAAAAAATCTGATTTTTTCTCCCAAAAATTCCCATTTTTTAAACACCAAAATTCCCATTTTTTAATGTAAAAATTCCCATTTTTTTCCCCCAAAAATTCCCATTTTTTACACAAAAATTCCCATTTTTTCCCCCAAAAAATCCCATTTTTAACGCAAAAAACTGGATTTTTTTACACAAAAAATCGAATTTTTTACACCAAAATTCCCATTTTTTAAACACAAAAATTCCAATTTTTTACACCAAAAATTCCCATTTTTTTCCCCAAAAAAATCCCATTTTTAACGCAAAAAATCGGATTTTTTTACACAAAAAAATCAAATTTTTTACACAAAAATTCCCATTTTTTAAACACAAAAATTCCCATTTTTTAATGCAAAAATTCCCATTTTTTCACCCAAAAATCCCCATTTTTTTCCTAAAATTCCCATTTTTTACACAAAAAATTCCAATTTTTTTACATAAAAATGTGAATTTTTGTGTAAAAAATGGGAATTTTTGGGGAAAAAATGGGAATTTTTAGACTGAAAAAATAGAAATTTTTGTGTGAAAAAAATGGCATTTTTAGAGGAAAAATGGGAATTTTTGGGAGAAAAATGGGGATTTTTGGGGGAAAAATGGGGATTTCTGTGTGAAAAAATGTGAGTTTTGAGTAAAAAAATGGGACTTTTTTGTGAAAAAAATGTGAATTTTTGTGTGAAAAATGTGATTTTTTTATGTAAAAAATATGAATTTTTGAGTAAAAAAATGGGAATTTTTGTGTGAAAAAATGGGATTTTTAGAGGAAAAAAAAAGAATTTTTCTGTGTAAAAAATGAGTATTTTTGTGTAAAAAAATGGCAATTTTTGAGTAAAAAAAGGGAATTTTTGTGTGAAAAAATGGGAATTTTTGTGTAAAAATGGGAATTTTTGTGTGAAAATTGGGAATTTTTGTGTAAAATAAATTTGAATTTTTGTGTGAAAAAAATGGGAATTTTTATGGGAAAAATGGGAATTTTGTGTGAAAAAAAAGGAATTTTTGTGTGAAAAAAATAGGAATTTTTGTGTGAAAAAAAAGGAATTTCTGTGTGAAAAAAATGGGAATTTTTATGGGAAAAATGGGTATTTTTACATTAAAAAATGGGAATTTTTGTGTGAAAAAAATGGGAATTTTTGTGTGAAAAAATGTTAATTTTTGTGTAAAAATGGGAATTTTTGAGGGAAAAAAATGGGAATTTTTGTGTAAAAAAATGGGAATTTTTGGGTAAAAAAAGGGAATTTTTGGGGAAAAAAATGGGATTTTTTTTATGGAAAAAATGGGAATTTTTGCATAAAAAATGGGAATTTTTGGGAGGAAAAAATGGGAATTTTTGAGTAAAAAAATGGGAATTTCTGTGTGAAAAAATGTGAATTTTGAGTAAAAAAACGGGATTTTTTTGTGAAAAAAATGGGAATTTTTGGGAGAAAAAATGGAATTTTTATGTGAAAAAAATGTGAATTTTTGTGTAAAAAAATGGGAATTTTTGTGTGAAAAAATGGGAATTTTTGGGAGGAAAAAATGGGAATTTTGGGGGAAAAAATGGGAATTTTTGAGTAAAAAATCGGAATTTTTATGTGAAAAAAATGTGAATTTTTGTGTAAAAATGGGAATTTTTGTGTGAAAAAATGGGATTTTTAGAGGAAAAAATGGGATTTTTTTGAGTAAAAATATGGGAATTTTTTGAGTAAAAAAATGGGAATTTTGGGAGAAAAAATGGGAATTTTTGTGTGAAAAAATCAGAATTTTTGGTGTAAAAAATGGGAATTTTTGCATTGAAAATGGGAATTTTTGTGTAAAAAAAGGGAATTTTTGTGTGAAAAATGGGAATTTTTGGGAGAAAAAATGGGAATTTTTATGTGAAAAAAATGCGAATTTTTGTGTAAAAAATGGGAATTTTTGAGTAAAAAAATGGGAATTTTTGTGTAAAAAAAAGTGAATTTTTGAGTAAAAAAATGGGAATTTTTGTGTGAAAAAATGGGAATTTTTGGGAGAAAAAATAGAAATTTTTGTGTGAAAAAAAATGGGAATTTTTGTGTGAAAAAATGGGAATTTTTGGGAGAAAAAATGGGAATTTTTGTGTGAAAAAACTGTGAATTTTTGTGTAAAAAATAAGAATTTTTGGGAGGAAAAAATGGGATTTTTTAAGTAAAAAAATGGGATTTTTTTATGAAAAAAATGGGAATTTTTGTGTAAAAAATGGGAATTTTTGAGTAAAAAAATGGGAATTTTTGTGTAAAAAATGGGAATTTTTGAGGGAAAAAATGGGAATTTTTATGTGAAAAAATGGGATTTTTGTGTAAAAAATGGGAATTTTTGTGTAAAAAAATTGAGATTTTTTATGGAAAAAAATGTGAATTTTTGAGTAAAAAAATGGGAATTTTTGTGTGAAAAAATGGGAAATTTTGTGTAAAAATGGGAATTTTTGGGGAGAAAAAATGGGAATTTTTGTGTGAAAAAATGGGAATTTTTAGGGAAAAAAATGGGATTTTTATGGAAAAATTTGGGACTTTTTGCGTGAAAAAAATGGGAATTTTTGTGTGAAAAATGGGAATTTTTCTGTGAAAAAATGTGAATTTTTGGGTAAAAAAATGGGAATTTTTGTGTGAAAAAATGGGAATTTTTGGGGAAAAAATGGGAATTTTTGTGAAAAAAATGGGGTTTTTTATGGAAAAAACGGGAATTTTTGCTTGAAAAAATGGGATTTTTTTGTGAAAAAAAAGTGAATTTTTGAGTAAAAAAATGGGAATTTTTGTGTGAAAAAATGGGATTTTTTGTGTGAAAAAAATGGGATTTTTAGAGGAAAAAATGGGAATTTTTGAGTAAAAATATGGGAATTTTTTGAGTAAAAAATGGGAATTTTTGGGAGAAAAAATGGGAATTTTTGAGTAAAAAAATGGGAATTTTGGGAGAAAAAATGGGAATTTTTGTGTTAAAAGATCAGAATTTTTGGTGTAAAAAATGGGAATTTTTGCATTAAAAATGGGAATTTTTGAGTAAAAAAAGGGAATTTTTGTGTGAAAAATAGGAATTTTTATGGAAAAAATGGGATTTTTTTGTGTGAAAAATGGGAATTTTTGTGTGAAAAATGGGAATTTTTGTGTGAAAAAATGGGAATTTTTCTGAGAAAAAAATGGGAATTTTTGAGTAAAAAATGTGAATTTTTGAGTAAAAAAATGGGAATTTTTGTGTAAAAAATCGGAATTTTTTTGTGAAAAAAATGGGAATTTTTGCAGAAAAAAAAAGGCGATTTTTATGAAAAAAAAAGTGAATTTTTGTGTTAAAAAGTGCAATTTTTTCTCACCGGATGTCGTCGTCGGTGACCACGAAGGCGCGGCAGAGCGGCTGAGCCGTGTTCAACCAAATCCCGGGATTGGGGCACGGAAAAACGGGAATTTTCCCAGCCAAAGATGGGAATTGGGATGGGAAATCATGGGAATGGTTGGGAGAGAGAAATGGGGATTGCTGGGGGAAATAATGGGGATTTTGGGGGGAATAATGGGGATTTTGGGGGGAATAATGGGGATTTTTATGGAAAAAAAATGGGAATTTTTGTGTGAAAAAATGTGAATTTTTGGGAGAAAAAATAGAATTTTTTGTGTGAAAAAAATGAGATTTTTAGAGGAAAAAATGCGATTTTTTTGAGTAAAAATATGGGAATTTTTGAGTAAAAAATGGGAATTTTTGGGTGAAAAAAATGGGAATTTTTGAGTAAAAAAATGGGAAATTTTGGGGAGAAAAAATGGGAATTCTTGAGTAAAAAAATGGGAAATTTTATGGGAAAAATGGGATTTTTTTGAGCAAAAAATGGGAATTTTTGTGTAAAAAATGGGAATATTTTGAGTAAAAAAATGGGAATTTTTGAGTAAAAAAATGGGAATTTTTGGGGAAGAAATGGGAAATTTTTGAGTAAAAAAAGGGAATTTTTGAGGAATAAAATGGGAATTTTTGGGTAAAAAATGGGAATTTTTGAGTAAAAAAATGGGAATTTTTGTGTGAAAAATGGGAATTTTTGTGTGAAAAAAATGTGAATTTTTGAGTAAAAAAATGGGAATTTTTGGGTAAAAAATCGGAATTTTTTTGTGAAAAAAATGGGAATTTTTGCAGAAAAAAAAAGGCAATTTTTGTGTAAAAAATGGAATTTTTGTGTGAAAAAAATGGGAATTTTTACACCAAAAAATGGGAATTTTTGTGTGAAAAAGGGGAATTTTTTATGGAAAAAAAGTGTGAATTTTTGAGTGAAAAAATGGGAATTTTTGTGTGAAAAAAATGGGAATTTTTGAGTAAAAAATGTGAATTTTTGTGTGAAAAAAATGGGAATTTTTGAGTAAAAAATGTGAATTTTTGTGTGAAAAAATGGGAATTTTTGTGTGAAAAAATGGGAATTTTTGTGTGAAAAATGGGAATGTTTCTGTGAAAAAATGTGAATTTTTGGGTAAAAAAATGGGAATTTTTGTGTGAAAAAAATGCCAATTTTTGTGTAAAAAAAGTGAATTTTTGAGTAAAAAAATGGGAATTTTTGGGTAAAAAATCGGAATTTTTTTGTGAAAAAAATGGGAATTTTTGCAGAAAAAAAAGGGCGATTTTTATGAAAAAAAAAGTGAATTTTTGTGTTAAAAAGTGCAATTTTTGCTCAGCGGATGTCGTCGTCGGTGACCACGAAGGCGCGGCAGAGCGGCTGAGCCGTGTTCAACCAAATCCCGGGATTGGGGCACGGAAAAACGGGAATTTTCCCAGCCAAAGATGGGAATTGGGATGGGAAATCATGGGAATGGTTGGGAGAGAGAAATGGGGATTGCTGGGGGAAATAATGGGGATTTTGGGGGGAAATAATGGGGATTTTGGGGGGAAAAATGTGAATTTTTTATGGAAAAAATGGGGAATTTTGAGTGAAAAAAATGGGGATTTTTGTGTAAAAAAAATGGGAATTTTTGAGTAAAAAAAGGGAATTTTTGGGGAAAAAAATGGGAATTTTTGTGTGAAAAATGGGAATTTTTGGGAGAAAAAAATGGGAATTTTTGGGGAAAAAATAGAAATTTTTGTGTGAAAAAAATGTGAATTTTTGAGTAAAAAAATCGGAATTTTTGTGTGAAAAATGGGAACTTTTAAGTAAAAAAACGTGAATTTTTGAGTGAAAAAATGGGATTTTTGTGTAAAAAATGGGAATTTTTGTGTAAAAAAATTGAGATTTTTTATGGAAAAAAATGGGGATTTTTGCATGAAAAAATGGAATTTTTGTGTGAAAAAAATGCGAATTTTTGTGTAAAAATGGGAATTTTTGTGTAAAAAAATGTGAATTTTTGAGTAAAAAAATGGGAATTTTTATGTAAAAAATCGGAATTTTTTTGTGAAAAAAATGGGAATTTTTGCAGAAAAAAAAGGGCAATTTTTATGAAAAAAAAAGTGAATTTTTGTGTTAAAAAGTGCAATTTTTGCTCAGCGGATGTGGCCGTCGGTGCCCAGGAAGGCGCGGCAGAGCGGCTGAGCCGTGTTCAACCAAATCCCGGGATTGGGGCACGGAAAAACGGGAATTTTCCCAGCCAAAGATGGGAATTGGGATGGGAAATCATGGGAATGGTTGGGAGAGAGAAATGGGGATTGCTGGGGGAAATAATGGGGATTTTGGGGGGAAAAATGTGAATTTTGGGGGGAAAAATGTGAATTTTTTATGGAAAAAAATGGGAATTTTTGTGCGAAAAAATGGGAATTTTTGGGAGAAAAAATAGAATTTTTTGTGTGAAAAAAATGAGACTTTTAGAGGAAAAAATGGGATTTTTTTGAGTAAAAATATGGGAATTTTTGAGTAAAAAATGGGAATTTTTGGGAGAAAAAATGGGAATTTTTAAGTAAAAAAATGGGAATTTTGGGGGAAAAAATGGGAATTTTTGAGGAATAAAATGGGAATTTTTGTGTGAAAAATGGGAATTTTTGGGAGAAAAAAATGGGAATTTTTGGGGAAAAAATAGAAATTTTTGTGTGAAAAAAATGTGAATTTTTGAGTAAAAAAATCGGAATTTTTGTGTGAAAAATGGGAACTTTTAAGTAAAAAAACGTGAATTTTTGAGTGAAAAAATGGGATTTTTGTGTAAAAAATGGGAATTTTTGTGTAAAAAAATTGAGATTTCTTATGGAAAAAAATGGGGATTTTTGCATGAAAAAATGGAATTTTTGTGTGAAAAAAATGCGAATTTTTGTGTAAAAATGGGAATTTTTGTGTAAAAATGGGAATTTTTGAGTAAAAAAATGGGAATTTTTGGGTAAAAAATCGGAATTTTTTTGTGAAAAAAATGGGAATTTTTGCAGAAAAAAAAAGGCGATTTTTATGAAAAAAAAAGTGAATTTTTGTGTTAAAAAGTGCAATTTTTTCTCACCGGATGTCGTCGTCGGTGACCACGAAGGCGCGGCAGAGCGGCTGAGCCGTGTTCAACCAAATCCCGGGATTGGGGCACGGAAAAACGGGAATTTTCCCAGCCAAAGATGGGAATTGGGATGGGAAATCATGGGAATGGTTGGGAGAGAGAAATGGGGATTGCTGGGGGAAATAATGGGGATTTTGGGGAAATAATGGGGATTTTGGGGGAAATAATGGGGATTTTGGGGGAATAATGGGGATTTTGGGGGAAATAATGGGAATTTTTGTGTGAAAAAATGGGAATTTTTGTGTGAAAAAATAGAATTTTTTGTGTGAAAAAAATGAGATTTTTAGAGGAAAAAATGGGATTTTTTTGAGTAAAAATATGGGAATTTTTTGAGTAAAAAATGGGAATTTTTGTGTAAAAAAATGGGGAATTTTTGAGTAAGAAATGGAAATTTTTAGAAAAAAAAATGGGAATTTTTGTGTGAAAAATGGGAATTTTTACATTAAAAAATGGGAATTTTTGTGTGAAAAAAATGGGAATTTTTGTGTGAAAAAATGTTAATTTTTGTGTGAAAAATGGGAATTTTTGTGTAAAAATGGGCATTTTTGTGTAAAAAATCTGAATTTTTTGTGAAAAAAATGGGAATTTTTGTGTAAAAAAAGTGAATTTTTGTGTGAAAAAAATGGGAATTTTTGAGTAAAAAATGTGAATTTTTGTGTGAAAAAATGGCAATTTTTGAGTAAAAAAAGGGAATTTTTATGTGAAAAAATGGGAATTTTTATGTGAAAAAATGGGAATTTTTGGGAGAAAAAATGGAATTTTTATGTGAAAAAAATGCGAATTTTTGTGTAAAAATGGGAATTTTTGGGAGGAAAAAATGGGAATTTTTGTGTAAAAAATGGGATTTTTTGAGTAAAAAAATGGGAATTTTTGGGTAAAAAATCGGAATTTTTTTGTGAAAAAATGGGAATTTTTGTGTAAAAAAATGGGAATTTTTTGTGTAAAAAAATGAGTATTTTTGTGTGTAAAAAATGAGTATTTTTGTGTAAAAAAAGACAATTTTTGAATAAAATAATGCAATTTTTTCTCACCGGATGTCGTCGTCGGTGACCACGAAGGCGCGGCAGAGCGGCTGAGCCGTGTTCAACCAAATCCCGGGATTGGGGCACGGAAAAACGGGAATTTTCCCAGCCAAAGATGGGAATTGGGATGGGAAATCATGGGAATGGTTGGGAGAGAGAAATGGGGATTGCTGGGGGAAATAATGGGGATTTTGGGGGAAATAATGGGGATTTTGGGGGGAATAATGGGGATTTTTATGGAAAAAAAATGGGAATTTTTGTGTGAAAAAATGGGAATTTTTGTGTGAAAAAACGGGAATTTTTGCACAAAAAAAAGGGAATTTTTGTGTGAAAAAAATGCGAATTTTTGTGTAAAAATGGGAATTTTTGTGTAAAAAGTGTGAATTTTTGTGTGAAAAAAATGGGAATTTTTGAGTAAAAAATGTGAAATTTTGTGTGAAAAAATGGGAATTTTTATGGAGAAAAATGTGAATTTTTGAGTAAAAAAATGGCAATTTTTGAGTAAAAAAAGGGAATTTTTATGTGAAAAAATGGGAATTTTTATGTGAAAAAATGGGAATTTTTATGTGAAAAAATGGGAATTTTTGGGAGAAAAAATGGAATTTTTATGTGAAAAAAATGCGAATTTTTGTGTAAAAATGGGAATTTTTGGGTAAAAAATCGGAATTTTTTTGTGAAAAAAATGGGAATTTTTGCACAAAAAAAAAGGCAATTTTTGAGTAAAAAAAAGGCAATTTTTGTGTAAAAAAAGTGAATTTTTGTGTTAAAAAGTGCAATTTTTTCTCACCGGATGTCGTCGTCGGTGCCCAGGAAGGCGCGGCAGAGCGGCTGAGCCGTGTTCAACCAAATCCCGGGATTGGGGCACGGAAAAACGGGAATTTTCCCAGCCAAAGATGGGAATTGGGATGGGAAATCATGGGAATGGTTGGGAGAGAGAAATGGGGATTGCTGGGGGAAATAATGGGGATTTTGGGGGGAAATAATGGGGATTTTGGGGGGAATAATGGGGATTTTGGGGGAAATAATGGGAATTTTTGTGTGAAAAAATGGGAATTTTTGTGTGAAAAAATAGAATTTTTTGTGTGAAAAAAATGAGATTTTTAGAGGAAAAAATGGGATTTTTTTGAGTAAAAATATGGGAATTTTTTGAGTAAAAAATGGGAATTTTTGTGTAAAAAAATGGGAATTTTTGTGTAAAAAAAGTGAATTTTTGAGTAAAAAAATGGGAATTTTTGGGTAAAAAATCGGAATTTTTTTGTGAAAAAAATGGGAATTTTTGGGAGAAAAAAAAGGCAATTTTAATGAAAAAAAAAGGCAATTTTTGAGTAAAAAAAGTGAATTTTTGTGTTAAAAAGTGCAATTTTTGCTCAGCGGATGTCGTCGTCGGTGCCCAGGAAGGCGCGGCAGAGCGGCTGAGCCGTGTTCAACCAAATCCCGGGATTGGGGCACGGAAAAACGGGAATTTTCCCAGCCAAAGATGGGAATTGGGATGGGAAATCATGGGAATGGTTGGGAGAGAGAAATGGGGATTGCTGGGGGAAATAATGGGGATTTTGGGGGGGAAAATGGGGATTTTGGGGGAAATAATGGGGATTTTGGGGAAAAAAAATGGGAATTTTTGTGTGAAAAAATGGGAATTTTTATGTAAAAAAATAGGAATTTTTGTGTGAAAAAATGGGATTTTTTGCAAAAAAAAAATGGGATTTTTTTGAGTAAAAATATGGGAATTTTTGTGGAAAAAATGGGAATTTTTTATGGGAAAAATGGGATTTTTTTGTGTAAAAAATGGGAATTTTTTTATGAAAAAAGGGAATTTTTTATGGAAAAAAATGGGAATTTTTGAGTAAAAAATGTGAATTTTTGAGTAAAAAATGGGAATTTTTGTGTGAAAAAAATGGGAATTTTTGAGTAAAAAAATGTGAATTTTTTGTGTGAAAAATGGGAATTTTTGTGTGAATAAATGGGATTTTTTTCAGAAAAAATGTGAATTTTTGCATGAAAAAATGGGAATTTTTGGGAGAAGAAATGTGAATTTTTGAGTAAAAAAATAGGAATTTTTGTGGAAAAAATGGGATTTTTGTGTAAAAAATGGGAATTTTTGCGTAAAAAAATTGAGATTTTTTATGGAAAAAAATGTGAATTTTTGAGTAAAAAAATGGCAATTTTTGAGTAAAAAAATGGGATTTTTTGTGTGAAAAAAAAGGGATTTTTAGAGGAAAAAAAGGGAATTTTTGAGTAAAAAAATGGGAATTTTTGCACGAAAAAATGTGAAATTTTTGTGTAAAAAATGTGAATTTTGTGTGTAAAAAATGGGATTTTTAGAGGAAAAAATGGGAATTTCTGAGTAAAAAAATGGGAATTTTTGGGAGAAAAAAAAGGCAATTTTTATGAAAAAAAAAGGCAGTTTTTGTGTAAAGAAAGTGAATTTTTGTGTTAAAAAGTGCAATTTTTGCTCAGCGGATGTGGCCGTCGGTGCCCACGAAGGCGCGGCAGAGCGGCTGAGCCGTGTTCAACCAAATCCCGGGATTGGGGCACGGAAAAACGGGAATTTTCCCAGCCAAAGATGGGAATTGGGATGGGAAATCATGGGAATGGTTGGGAGAGAGAAATGGGGATTGCTGGGGGAAATAATGGGGATTTTGGGGGGAAAAATGGGGATTTTGGGGGAAATAATGGGGATTTTGGGGGGAATAATGGGGATTTTGGGGGGAATAATGGGGATTTTGGGGGGAAAAATGTGAATTTTTTATGGAAAAAAATGGGAATTTTTGTGCGAAAAAATGTGAATTTTTGGGAGAAAAAATAGAATTTTTTGTGTGAAAAAAATGAGACTTTTAGAGGAAAAAATGGGATTTTTTTGAGTAAAAATATGGGAATTTTTGAGTAAAAAATGGGAATTTTTGGGAGAAAAAATGGGAATTTTTAAGTAAAAAAATGGGAATTTTGGGGGAAAAAATGGGAATTTTTGAGGAATAAAATGGGAATTTTTGTGTGAAAAATGGGAATTTTTGGGAGAAAAAAATGGGAATTTTTGGGGAAAAAATAGAAATTTTTGTGTGAAAAAAATGTGAATTTTTGAGTAAAAAAATCGGAATTTTTGTGTGAAAAATGGGAACTTTTAAGTAAAAAAACGTGAATTTTTGAGTGAAAAAATGGGATTTTTGTGTAAAAAATGGGAATTTTTGTGTAAAAAAATTGAGATTTTTTATGGAAAAAAATGGGGATTTTTGCATGAAAAAATGGAATTTTTGTGTGAAAAAAATGCGAATTTTTGTGTAAAAATGGGAATTTTTGTGTAAAAAAATGGGAATTTTTGAGTAAAAAAATGGGAATTTTTGGGTAAAAAATCAGAATTTTTTTGTGAAAAAAATGGGAATTTTTGCAGAAAAAAAAAGGCAATTTTTATGAAAAAAAAGGCGATTTTTATGAAAAAAAAAGTGAATTTTTGTGTTAAAAAGTGCAATTTTTTCTCACCGGATGTCGTCGTCGGTGCCCAGGAAGGCGCGGCAGAGCGGCTGAGCCGTGTTCAACCAAATCCCGGGATTTTTCTCCACGGCCAGGGAATTCTGGCCCGTGATGGGAGCGGAGCCCGAGTGCAGAGCGCTGGCCACGGCCGAAAGCAGCGATTCCCGGCTCGCCCCGGGACCCACACCTGCAAAATTCCCAAAGTTTTCATGGAATTCCAAAGGGAAAAAATTCCCAGGTTTTTCTGACAAAATTTGGGATTTTTTTTGGTGAAATTCCGACGTTTTTTGGTTAAAATTTGAATTTTTTTCGATTTTATTTTGATTTTTTTTGGTTTTAATTCCAACGTTTTATGGAGCAAAATTCCAAGATTTTATTGGAAAAAATCCTGGAATTTTTCTGCCAAAATTTGGGATTTTTTTGGCAAAATTCCCACATTTTTTGGTTAAAATTTGAATTTTTTTCGATTTTATTTGGAATTTTTTGGGGGTTTTTTTCTTTTAAAATTCCAAGAATTTAACAGAAAAAATCCTGGAATTTTTCTGCCAAAATTTGGGATTTTTTTGGTGAAATTCTGGCATTTTTTGGCTGAAATTTGGATTTTTTTCGATTTAATTTCGAATTTTTTTGGGGCTTTTTTCTCTTAAAACTCAAAGAAATTATTGGAAAAAATCCTGGAATTTTTCTGCCAAAATTTGGGAATTTTTTGGCAAAATTCTGTCATTTTTTGGCAAAAATCCAGATTTTTTTTTGGTTTTAATATGGAATTTTTTAACTGAAATTCCCAGGATTTTTCCCTTAAAATTCCAGCATTTTTCCCTTAAAATTCCAGCATTTTTCCCCTAAAATTCCAGCATTTTTCCCCTAAAATTCCAGGATTTTTCCCTTAAAATTCCAGCATTTTTCCCCTAAAATTCCCAGGATTTTTCCCCTAAAATTCCAGCATTTTTCCCCTAAAATTCCAGGATTTTTCCCCTAAAATTCCAGCATTTTTCCCTTTAAAATTCCAGGATTTTTCTCGTCCCATTCCCGCGTTCCCGCTATGGAGAGCGCTGGCCACGGCCGAAAGCAGCGATTCCCGGCTCGCCCCGGGACCCACACCTGCAAAATTCCCAAAGTTTCCATGGAATTCCAAAGGGAAAAAATTCCCAGGTTTTTCTGACAAAATTTGGGGGTTTTTTTGGGTGAAATTCCGACGTTTTTTGGTTAAAATTTGAATTTTTTTCGATTTTATTTGGAATTTTTTAGGGTTTAATTCCCACAATTTTTGTCTTAAAATTCCAAGAATTTATGGGAAAAAATCCTGGAATTTTTCTGCCAAAATTTGGGATTTTTTTTGGTGAAATTCCGAGGTTTTTTGGTTAAAATTCGAATTTTTTTCGATTTTATCCTGAATTTTTTTAGTTAAAATTCCAAAATTTTTTCTCATAAAATTCCAAGATTTTAATGGAAAAAATCCTGGAATTTTTCTGCCAAAATTTGGGATTTTTTTGGGCGAAATTCTGACATTTTTTGGCTGAAATTTGGATTTTTTTCGATTTTATTTGGAATTTTTTTGGGGTTTTTTTTTCTCATAAAATTCCAAGATTTTAATGGAAAAAATCCTGGAATTCTTCAGCCAAAATTGGGATTTTTTTTTGTGAAATTCCCACATTTTTTGGTTAAAATTTGAATTTTTTTTGATTTTATTTTGAATTTTTTGGGGGGTTTTTTTCTCTTAAAATTACAAGATTTTAATGGAAAAAATCCTGGAATTTTTCTGCCAAAATTTGGGAATTTTTTGGCAAAATTCCCACATTTTTTGGTTAAAATTTGAATTTTTTTTTTATTTTATTTGGAATTTTTTTAGTTAAAATTCCAAAATTTTTTCTCATAAAATTCCAAGATTTTATAGGAAAAAATCCTGGAATTTTTCAGCCAAAATTTGGGAATTTTTTTGGTGGAATTCTGGCATTTTTTGGCTGAAATTTGGATTTTTTTCGATTTAATTTTGAATTTTTTGGGGCTTTTTTCTCTTAAAATTCAAAGAAATTATTGGAAAAAATCCTGGAATTTTTCTGCCAAAAATTTGACAATTTTTAGCAAAATTCTGTCATTTTTTGGTAAAGATCTAGATTTTTTTTTGGGATTTAATATGGAATTTTTTAACTGAAATTCCCAGGATTTTTCCCTTAAAATTCCAGGATTTTTCCCCTAAAATTCCAGCATTTTTCCCCTAAAATTCCAGGATTTTTCCCTTAAAATTCCAGGATTTTTCCCTTAAAATTCCAGGATTTTTCCCCTAAAATTCCAGGATTTTTCTCTTAAAATTCCAGCATTTTTCCCCTAAAATTCCAGGATTTTTCCCCTAAAATTCCAGCATTTTTCCCTTAAAATTCCAGGATTTTTCCCCTAAAATTCCAGCATTTTTCCCCTAAAATTCCAGCATTTTTCCCCTAAAATTCCAGGATTTTTCCCTTTAAAATTCCAGCATTTTTCCCTTTAAAATTCCAGGATTTTTCCCTTTAAAATTCCAGGATTTTTCTCGTCCCATTCCCGCGTTCCCGCTATGGAGAGCGCTGGCCACGGCCGAAAGCAGCGATTCCCGGCTCGCCCCGGGACCCACACCTGCAAAATTCCCAAAGTTTTCATGGAATTCCAAAGGGAAAAAATTCCCAGGTTTTTCTGACAAAATTTGGGGTTTTTTGGGTGAAATTCCGACGTTTTTTGGCTGAAATTTGGATTTTTTTCGATTTTATTCTGAATTTTTTTGGTTTGAAATCCAACATTTTATGGAGCAAAATTCCAAGATTTTATTGGAAAAAATTCTGGAATTTTTCTGCCAAAATTTGGGATTTTTTTTGGTGAAATTCTGACGTTTTTTGGCTGAAATTTGGATTTTTTTCGATTTTATTCTGAATTTTTTTTTGTTCTTTCCTCTTAAAATTTCAAGATTTTATTGGAAAAAATCCTGGAATTTTTCTGCCAAAATTTGGGATTTTTTTGGGTGAAATTCTGACGTTTTTTGGCTGAAATTTGGATTTTTTTCGATTTTATTCTGAATTTTTTTTGGTTCTTTCCTCTTAAAATTCCAAGATTTTAATGGAAAAAATCCTGGAATTTTTCTGCCAAAATTTGAGAATTTTTAGCAAAATTCTGTCATTTTTTAGTAAAAATCTAGATTTTTTTTTGGTTTTAATATGGAATTTTTTAACTGAAATTCCCAGGATTTTTCCCCAAAAATTCCAGGATTTTTCCCCTTAAAATTCCAGGATTTTTCCCCTTAAAATTCCAGCATTTTTCCCCTAAAATTCCAGCATTTTTCCCCTAAAATTCCAGCATTTTTCCCTTAAAATTCCAGGATTTTTCCCCTAAAATTCCAGCATTTTTCCCCTAAAATTCCAGGATTTTTCCCCTAAAATTCCAGCATTTTTCCCCTAAAATTCCAGGATTTTTCCCCTAAAATTCCAGGATTTTTCCCCTAAAATTCCAGCATTTTTCCCCTAAAATTCCAGGATTTTTCCCTTTAAAATTCCAGGATTTTTCTCGTCCCATTCCCGCGTTCCCGCTATGGAGAGCGCTGGCCACGGCCGAAAGCAGCGATTCCCGGCTCGCCCCGGGACCCACACCTGCAAAATTCCCAAAGTTTTCATGGAATTCTAAAGGGAAAAAATTCCCAGGTTTTTCTGACAAAATTTGGGGTTTTTTTTGGTGAAATTCCGAGGTTTTTTGGTTAAAATTTGAATTTTTTTCGATTTTATTTTGATTTTTTTTGGTTTTAATTCCAACGTTTTATGGAGCAAAATTCCAAGATTTTATTGGAAAAAATCCTGGAATTTTTCTGCCAAAATTTGGGATTTTTTTGGTGAAATTCTGACGTTTTTTGGCTGAAATTTGGATTTTTTTCGATTTTATTTGGAATTTTTTGGGGGTTTTTTTCTTTTAAAATTCCAAGAATTTAACAGAAAAAATCCTGGAATTTTTCTGCCAAAATTTGGGATTTTTTTGGTGAAATTCTGGCATTTTTTGGCTGAAATTTGGATTTTTTTCGATTTTATTTCGAATTTTTTTGGGCTTTTTTCTCTTAAAATTCCAAGAAATTATTGGAAAAAAATCCTGGAATTTTTCTGCCAAAAATTTGAGAATTTTTAGCAAAATTCTGTCATTTTTTGGTAAAAATCCAGATTTTTTTGGGATTTAATATGGAATTTTTCCCCTAAAATTCCAGGATTTTTCCCCTAAAATTCCAGCATTTTTCCCCTAAAATTCCAGCATTTTTCTCCTAAAATTCCAGGATTTTTCCCCTAAAATTCCAGCATTTTTCCCCTAAAATTCCAGCATTTTTCCCCTAAAATTCCAGCATTTTTCCCCTAGAATTCCAGGATTTTTCCCCTAAAATTCCAGCATTTTTCCCTTTAAAATTCCAGGATTTTTCTCGTCCCATTCCCGCGTTCCCGCTATGCAGAGCGCTGGCCACGGCCGAAAGCAGCGATTCCCGGCTCGCCCCGGGACCCACACCTGCAAAATTCCCAAAGTTTTTCATGGAATTCCAAAGGGAAAAAATTCCCAGGTTTTTCTGACAAAATTTGGGGTTTTTTTGGGTGAAATTCCGACGTTTTTTGGTTAAAATTTGAATTTTTTTTGATTTTATTTGGAATTTTTTAGGGTTTAATTCCCACAATTTTTTTCTTAAAATTCCAAGATTTTAACGGAAAAAATCCTGGAATTTTTCTGCCAAAATTTGGGATTTTTTTTGGCAAAATTCCCACATTTTTTGGTTAAAATTTGAATTTTTTTCGATTTTATTCTGTATTTTTTTAGTTAAAATTCCAAAATTTTTTCTCATAAAATTCCAAGATTTTAATGGAAAAAATCCTGGAATTCTTCAGCCAAAATTGGGATTTTTTTTGGTGAAATTCCCACGTTTTTTGGTTAAAATTTGAATTTTTTTGATTTAATTTTGAATTTTTTGGGGCTTTTTCCTCCTAAAATTTCAAGAATTTACGGGAAAAAATCCTGGAATTCTTCAGCCAAAATTGGGATTTTTTTGGTGAAATTCCCACATTTTTTGGTTAAAATTTGAATTTTTTTTTATTTTATTTTGAATTTTTTTGGGGTTTTTCCTCCTAAAATTCCAAGAATTTACGGGAAAAAATCCTGGAATTCTTCAGCCAAAATTTGGGATTTTTTTGGTGAAATTCTGACGTTTTTTGGCTGAAATTTGGATTTTTTTCGATTTTATTCTGAATTTTTTTTGGTTCTTTCCTCTTAAAATTCCAAGATTTTAATGGAAAAAATCCTGGAATTTTTCTGCCAAAAATTTGAGAATTTTTAGCAAAATTCTGTCATTTTTTGGTAAAAATCCAGATTTTTTTTTGGTTTTAATATGGAATTTTTTAACTGAAATTCCCAGGATTTTTCCCCTAAAATTCCAGGATTTTTCCCTTTAAAATTCCAGGATTTTTCCCCTAAAATTCCAGGATTTTTCCCTTAAAATTCCAGCATTTTTCCCCTAAAATTCCAGCATTTTTCCCTTTAAAATTCCAGGATTTTTCCCTTTAAAATTCCAGGATTTTTCTCGTCCCATTCCCGCGTTCCCGCTATGGAGAGCGCTGGCCACGGCCGAAAGCAGCGATTCCCGGCTCGCCCCGGGACCCACACCTGCAAAATTCCCAAAGTTTTCATGGAATTCCAAAGGGAAAAAATTCCCAGGTTTTCTGACAAAATTTGGGATTTTTTTTGGTGAAATTCCCACGTTTTTTGGTTAAAATTTGAATTTTTTTCGATTTTATTTTGATTTTTTTTGGTTTTAATTCCAACGTTTTATGGAGCAAAATTCCAAGATTTTATTGGAAAAAATCCTGGAATTTTTCTGCCAAAATTTGGGATTTTTTTGGCGAAATTCTGACGTTTTTTGGCTGAAATTTGGATTTTTTTCGATTTTATTTTGAATTTTTTTGGGGTTTTTTCTCTTAAAATTCCAAGAATTTAATGGAAAAAATCCTGGAATTTTTCTGCCAAAAATTTGAGAATTTTTAGCAAAATTCTGTCATTTTTTGGCAAAAATCCAGATTTTTTTTTGGTTTTAATATGGAATTTTTTAACTGAAATTCCCAGGATTTTTCCCTTAAAATTCCAGCATTTTTCCCCTAAAATTCCAGCATTTTTCCCCTAAAATTCCCAGGATTTTTCCCCTAAAATTCCAGCATTTTTCCCCTAAAATTCCAGGATTTTTCCCCTAAAATTCCAGGATTTTTCCCCTAAAATTCCAGGATTTTTCCCTTAAAATTCCAGCATTTTTCCCCTAAAATTCCAGCATTTTTCCCCAAAAATTCCAGCATTTTTCCCCTAAAATTCCAGCATTTTTCCCCTAAAATTCCAGGATTTTTCCCCTAAAATTCCAGGATTTTTCCCCTAAAATTCCAGGATTTTTCCCCTAAAATTCCAGCATTTTTCCCCTAAAATTCCAGGATTTTTCCCCTAAAATTCCAGGATTTTTCCCCTAAAATTCCAGGATTTTTCCCTTTAAAATTCCAGGATTTTTCCCTTAAAATTCCAGCATTTTTCCCCTAAAATTCCAGCATTTTTCTCTTAAAATTCCAGCATTTTTCCCCTAAAATTCCAGGATTTTTCCCCTAAAATTCCAGCATTTTTCTCTTAAAATTCCAGCATTTTTCCCCTAAAATTCCAGGATTTTTCCCTTTAAAATTCCAGGATTTTTCTCGTCCCATTCCCGCGTTCCCGCTATGGAGAGCGCTGGCCACGGCCGAAAGCAGCGATTCCCGGCTCGCCCCGGGACCCACACCTGCAAAATTCCCAAGGTTTCCATGGAATTCCAAAGGGAAAAAATTCCCACATTTTTCCCCATTTTTCTCCCTTTTTTCCCCCATTTTTCCCCCATTTAATTCCCATTTTATTCCCATTTTTCCCCCATTTCATCCCAAATTTTTCTCCATTTTATTCCCATTTTATTCCCATTTTTCCCCATTTTATTCCCATTTTATTCCCATTTTATTCTCATTATTCCCCATTTTATTCCCATTTTTTCTCCATTTTATTTCCATTTTTTCCTAATTTTTTTCCCATTTTTCCCCATTTTTTCCCCATTTTTCCCCATTTTTTCCCCACTTTCCCCATTTCATTCCTACTTTTCCCCCATTTTATTCCCATTTTTTCCCATTTTCCCCCCATTTTATTCCCATTTTATTCCCATTTTTCCCCATTTTTTCCCCATTTTATTCCCACTTTCCCCCATTTTTTTCCCAATTTTATTACCATTTTATTCTCACTTTCCACCATTTTATTCCCAATTTTTTCCCAATTTATTCCCATTTTTTCCCATTTTTTCCCCATTTTATTCCCATTTTTCCCCCATTTTATTCCCATTTTTCCCCCATTTTTTCCCCATTTTTTTCCGTTTTTTCCCCATTTCATTCCCACTTTTCCCCCATTTTATTCCCATTTTTTTCCCATTTTTTCCCTTATTTTTTCCCCCACTTTTCCCCCCTTTCATTCCCATTTTTCCCCCACTTTTCCCCCATTTTATTCCCAGTTTCCCCCCATTTTTTTCCCACTTTTCTTCCATTTTTTCCCCATTTTATTCCCATTTTATTCCCATTTTTTCTCCATTTTATTTCCATTTTTCCCCCACTTTTCCCCCATTTTTTTCCCATTTTTTCCCTTATTTTTTCTCCCACTTTTCCCCCATTTCATTCCCACTTTTCCTCGTTTTATTCCCATTTTCCCCCCATTTTATTCCCATTTTATTCCCATTTTTTCTCCATTTTATTTCCATTTTTCTCCCATATTTTCCCCAGTTTTCCCCCATTTTTCCCCCATTTTTCCCCCATTTTATTCCAAGTTTTTCCACATTTTATTTACATTTTTTTCCCATTTTTTCCTCATTTTGTTCCCATTTTTTCCCCATTTTTTCCCATTTTTTCCCTTATTTTTTTTCCCATTTTCCCCCCATTTTATTCCCATTTTATTCCCATTTTATACCCAATTTTTCCCCATTTTTCCCCCATTTTATTCCTACTTTTCCCCTCATTTATTCCCAATTTATTCCCATTTTTCCCCCATATTATCCCCATTTTCCCCCCATTTTTTCCCTATTTTTCCCCCACTTTTCCCCCATTTTATTCCCATTTTATTCCCATTTTTCCCCCATTTTATTCCCATTTTTTCTCCATTTTATTTCCATTTTTCCCTCATTTTTTTCCCATTTTTCCCCATTTTTTCCCATTTTTTCCCTTATTTTTTCCCCAATTTTCCCCCATTTCATTCCCATTTTTCCCCCACTTTTCCCCCATTTTATTCCCAGTTTCCCCCCATTTTTTCCCTTATTTTCCCATTTTTCACTCATTTTATTCCCATTTTATTCCCATTTTTTCTCCATTTTATTTCCACTTTTCCCCCATTTTTTCCCCATTTTATTCCCATTTTTCTCCCATTTTTTCCCCTTTTTTTCCCATTTTTTTCCCCATTTTTCCCCCATTTTATTCCCAGTTTTTTCCCAATTTATTCCAAATTTTCCCCATTTTATTCCCAATTTACTCCCAATTTATTCCCAACTTATCCCCATTTTATTCCCATTTTCCCCCCATTTTATTCCCATTTTATTCCAAATTTTTGTCCTTTTATTCCCATTTTTCTCCATTTTTCCCCATTTTATTCCCATTTTTCCCCCGTTTTATTCCCATTTATCCCAAATTTTCCCCATTTTATTCCCATTTTATTCCCATTTTTTTCGCACTTTCCCCCCATTTTTCCCCAATTTTCCCTCCATTTTTTCCCAATTTTCCCCATTTTTTTCCCATTTTTTCCCCATTTCTTTCCCATTTTTCCCCCAATTTTTTCCCCCACTTTTCCCCATTTCATTCCCATTTTTCCCCATTTTATTCCCATTTTTCCCCCATTTTTTCCCTTTTTTTCCCAATTTTTCCCCCATTTTTCCTCCATTTTATTACCATTTTTTCCTCATTTGTTTCCCATTTTTCCCCCATTTTTTCCCCATTTTATTCCCATTTTATTCCCATTTTTTTTCCATTTTATTTCCATTTTTCCCCCATTTTTTCCCCATTTTCCCCCAAATTTTTCCCCATTTTATTTACGTTTTTTCCCATTTTTTTCTCATTTTTATCCCATTTTTCCCCATTTTTTTCCCATTTTTTCCCCATTTTTTCCCTTATTTTTTGTCCCACTTTTCCCCCATTTTATTCCCATTTTATTCCCATTTATTTCCCATTTTTCCCCATTTTTTCCTCGTTTTTTTCCCCATTTTTTTCCCATTTTTTCCCCCATTTTTTCCCCACTTTTCCCCATTTTATTCCCACTTTTCCCCCATTTTATTCCCACTTTTCCCCCGCTTTTCCCCCATTTTTTTCCCATTTTATTCCCATTTTTTCTCCATTTTATTCCCATTTTTCCCCATATTTCCCCCATTTTTCCTCCATTTTTCCCCATTTTTCCCCCATTTTTCCCCCACTTTTCCCCCATTTTATTCCCATTTTATTCCCATTTTTTCTCAATTTTATTCCCAATTTATTCCCATTTTTCCCCCATTTTCCCCCCAATTTATTCCCATTTTATTCCCATTTTCCCCCATTTTTCCCCCATTTTTTCCCATTTTTTCCCCACTTTATTCCCATTTTATTCCCCATTTTTCCCCCATTTTATTCCCATTTTCCCCCATTTTTCCCCCATTTTTTCCCATTTTTCCCCACTTTATTCCCATTTTATTCCCATTTTCCCCCATTTCATTCCCATTTTTCCCCCATTTTATTCCCACTTTATTCCCACTTTTCCCCCACTTTATTCCCACTTTATTCCCATTTCCCCATTCCCACACCTTGCAATCCCTTGGGCAGCTCCATGGATTTGATGATTTGCTCGCTGACATCCGAAGCGCTCAACCCCTGCAGCCTCTTCTCCCAAAAAAGCTGCAAAAGAACCAAAAAAAACACGGAATTTTCAGCACTTCCCGCTTTTCCCAAAAAAATTCCCACATTTTTTCCTCATTCCCACAAAATCCTGGAATTTTGGGGGATTTTTCCCATTTTTTAATCGTTTTTTTCCATTTTTTTTCCATTTTTTTTCCATTTTTTTCCCAATTTTTCCCCATTTTTTCCCATTTTTTCCCAATTTTTTCCCCATTTTTTCCCAATTTTTTCCCAATTTTTTCCCAATTTTTCCCCAAATTTTTCCCAATTTTTTCCCAAATTTTTCTCAATTTTCCCCAATTTTTTCCCTAATTTTTCCCCATTTTTTCCCCAATTTTTCCAAATTTTTTCCCCAACTTTTTCCCAATTTCTCCCCATTTTTTTCCCAAATTTTTCTCTATTTTTTTTCCATTTTTCCCCAATTTTTTCCCAATTTTTCCCAATTTTTTTCCCAAATTTTTCCAAATTTTTTCTCCATTTTTCCCTAATTTTTCCCAATTTATTCCCCATTTTTTCCCAATTTTTTCCCAATTTTTTCCCAATTTTTTCCCAAATTTTTCCCAATTTTTTCCCAAATTTTTCTCAATTTTTCCCAATTTTTTCCCAAATTTTTCTGAAATTTTTTCTCCGATTTCCCTCCATTTTTTCCCAATTTTTTTCCCAATCTTTTCCCAACTTTTCCCCAATTTTTCCCTTTTTTTTTCCATATTTTTCCCAATTTTTTTCACCATTTTTCCCCCATTTTTTCCCAAATTTTTCTGAATTTTTTCCCCATTTTTCCCCAATTTTTCCCATTTTGCCCCAATTTTTCCCCAATTTTCCCGCATTTTTCCCCCAATTTTTTCCCATTTTTCCTCCCATTTTCCCCCATTTTTTCCCCACTTTTCCCCAAAATTTCCCCATTTTTTCCCAAAATTTCCCCATTTTTCCCCCAATTTTCCCCCATTTTTTTCCAAAATTTCCCCATTTTTTTCCCAATTTTTCCCAATTTTTCCCCAATTTTTTCCCAAATTTTTCCCCAATTTTCCCCCAATCTTTCCCCAATTTTCCCCCGATTTTCCCCGAATTTTCCCCCAAATTTTCCCCATTTTTCCCCCAATTTTCCCCCAAATTTTCCCCATTTTTCCCCCAATTTTCCCCCAATTTTTCCCATTTTTCCCCCAATTTTTCCCCAATTTTTCCCCAATTTTCCCCCGATTTCCCCCAATTTTCCCCCAATTTTCCCCCAATTTTCCCCCAATTTTCCCCCAATTTTCCCCCAATTTTCCCCCCATTTTCCCCCCATTTCCCCCCTTTTCCCGCATTCCCACCTGCCGCGGCTGCTCCGTCAGGCGCTGGGGGTCGCTCCTCACCTTGTTGCCGGGGTGATTGGTTACCTTGGTTACCGGCTGTTTGAAGATGGACGCCGTCTGCCGGATCGGCAGCGCCGTGTTCAGGTCCGGCTTCCCCTGCGAGAAACACCCGGGAAAAACAACGGGAATCACGCCGGGATTCGGCGGGAAAATGGCGGGATTCGGCGGGAAAAACGTGCCGAGGATTTGGCGGGAAAACGAGGCGGATATGGCGGGAAAACGCGGAAGATTTGGAGAGAAAAGTGGGAATGAGGCAAGGAGTTGGCGGGAAACTGGGGAGGATTTGGAGGGAAAACGAGGGAGGATTTGGAGGGAAAATGGGGAGGATTTGGAGGGAAAATGTGGGGGATTTGGCGGGAAAAGCAGGAGTAAGTCAAAAATTTGGCGGGAAGAGGGGGGGATTTGGCAGGAAAAATGTGGAGGACTCACCAGGAAAAGTGGGAATGAAGTGGAAATTTGGCGGGAAAATGGGGGGATTTGGTGGGAAAATGGGGGGGATTTGGCAGGAAAATGGGGATGAAGGTGGAGTTTTGGCGGGAAAAACGTGCAGAGGATTTGGAGGGAAAATGGGGGGATTTGGTGGGAAAATGGGGGGGATTTGGCAGGAAAAGGGGGATGAAGGTGGAGTTTTGGCGGGAAAAACGTGCAGAGGATTTGGAGGGAAAATGGGGGATTTGGCGGGAAAAACGGGCAGAGGATTTGGCGGGAAAAAGAGGGGAAAAAATAGGAAAAAATGGGACAAAAATTGGGGAAAAAATAGGAAAAATCAGGAAAAAAATTGAAAAAAAATGGGAAAAAAATGGCAAAAAATGAAGAAAAATTGGGGAAAAAAAGGATAAAAAATTGGGAAGAAATGGTGAAAACGTGGGAAAAAAATGGGGAAAAAATTAGGAAAAATCAGGAAAAAAATGCAAAAAAAATGGGAAAAAATGGGAAAAAAATGGGATAAAAAGGGAAAAAAATGGGGAAAAAAATGGGAAAAAAATGGTGAAAATTTGGGTAAAAAATAGGAAAAAATGGGAAAAAAATGGGGAAAAAGGGAAAAAATGGGAAAAAATGGTGAACATTTTGGAAAAAAATAGGAAAAAATGGGAAAAAATGGGGAAAAGAATAGGAAAAATTGTGAAAAAATGGTAAAAAAAAATGGAAAAAAAAAGGGAAAAAACGGGGAAAAAATGGGGAAAAAAAGGGAAAAAAATGGTGAAAATTTGGGAAAAAAATAGGAAAAAATGGGAAAAAAATGGGAAAAATTAGGAAAAATCAGAAAAAAAATGGGAAAAAATTGGGAAAAAAATGGGGAAAAAATAGGAAAAATTGCGAAAAAAATGGGGAATTAAATGGGAAAAAATGGGGAAAATTTGGGAAAAAATGAGGAAAAAATAAGGAAAAATCAGGAAAAAAAATGGAAAAAAAGTGGGGGAAAAAGGGAAAAAACGAGGAAAAAATGGGAAAAAATGGGAAAAAAATGGGGAAAAAATGGGGAAAAAAATGGGGGAAAAAGGGAAAAAAATGGGAAAAAATGGGGAAAAAAGTTTGAAAAAAATGGGAATAAAAGGGGAAAAAAATGGGGAAAAAATGGGGAAAAAATGGGGAAAAAAATGGGGAAAAAAATGGGGAAAAAATGGGGAAAAAAATGGGGAAAAAATGGGGAAAAAATGGGGAAAAAATGGGGAAAAAAATGGGGAAAAAATGGGGAAAAAATGGGGAAAAAAATGGGGAAAAAATGGGGAAAAAATGGGGAAAAAAATGCAAAAAAAATGGGGAAAAAATGGGGAAAAAATGGGAATAAATGGGAAAAAATGGGGGAAAAATGGGGAAAAAATGGGAAAAAATGGGAAAAAATGGGAAAAAAATGGGGAAAAAAAATGTAAAAAAAATGGGAATAAATGGGAAAAAATGGGAAAAAAATTGGAAAAAATGGGGAAAAAATGGGAAAAAAAATGGGAAAAAATGGGAAAAAAATGCAAAAAAAATGCAAAAAAATGGGAAAAAATGGGGAAAAAATGGGGAAAAAATAACAATAAATGGGAAAAAATGGGAAAAAAATGGGGAAAAAAATGGGGAAAAAATGGGAGAAAAAATGGGGAAAAAATGGGAAAAAAATGCAAAAAAATGGGAAAAAATGGGGAAAAAAGTATGAAAAAAATGGGAATAAATGGGGAAAAAAATGGGAAAAAAATTGGAATGGAAAAAAAATGGGGAAAAATGGGGAAAAATGGGGAAAAAAATGCAAAAAAAATGGGAAAAAATGGGAAAAAATGGGGAAAAAAATGGGGGAAAAAGTGGGAAAGAATTGGGAAAAATTTGGGGAAAAAATGGGAAAAAAATGGGAAAAAAATGGGAAAAAATTGCAAAAAAAATGCAAAAAAATGGGAAAAAATGGGAAAAAACCGGGGAAAGTTTGGGCAAACTTTTGGAATTGTTCTGGCTGACCTTGTTGGGGTTGAGGGCGTCGTTCCTCAGGCGCTGTTTGTTCTTTTGCAGCTTGCTGGGCATCATCTTCCCCGTGCGGAAATCGAAGGAGCTCAGATCCACGGAATTGCCGAGGTAGCGAGCCAGCTGCGGCTTGCTGCGGAACTTCTTCCCACTGGGGCTGCCAAACAGGGATAAAATAACTGGAGTTGCTGCTTTGGACAAAATGGGAATTTTGGGGGGGTGCAGGGGGATCCTTGGGAATTTTTTGGGATTTTTTGGGATTTTTTGGGATTTTTTTGAGATTTTTTTTGAATTTTTTAGGATTTTTTTTGGGGTTTTTTTGGGAATTTTTTGAGATTGTTTAGGGATTTCTTGGGAATTTTTTGGGGATTTTTTGGGGATTTTTTGGGATTTTTTGGAGATTTTTTTGGGATATTTTGGGGATTTTTTGGGGATTTCTTGGGAATTTTTGGGGATTTTTTGGAGAATTTTTTGGGATTTTTTGGGATTTTTTTGAGAATTTTTTGGGGATTTTTTTGAGATTTTTCGGGATTTTTTTGAGATTTTATTGGGATTTTTTGGGGATTTTTTAGGAATTTTTTGGGATCTTTTCGGGATTTTTTTGGGATTTCTTGGAAATTTTTTGTGGATTTTTTGGGAATTTTTTGAGATTTTTTGGGGATTTTTTGGGAATTTTTGGGGATTTTTTTGGAATTTTTGGGGATTTTTTTGGGAATTTTTTAGGGGTTTTTTGGATTTTTTTTGGATTTTTTTGGGATTTTTTTGGGGATTTTTTAGGGATTTTTTGGGAATTTTTGGGGATTTTTTGGAGATTTTTTGCTGCGGAACTTCTTCCCACTGGGGCTGCCAAACAGGGATAAAAAAACTGGAGTTGCTGCTTTGGACAAAATGGGAATTTTGGGGGGTGCAGGGGGATCCTTGGGAATTTTTTGGGAATTTTTTGGAATTTTTTGGGGATTTTTTGGGGATTTTTTTGGAATTTTTTAGGGTTTTTTTCGATTTTTTTTGGAATTTTTTAGGTTTTTTTGGGGGGTTTTTTGGGGAATATTTTGTAGGATTTTTGTGGAATTTTTGGAAATTTTTGAGGATTTTTTGGGAATTTTTTGGGATTTTTTTTAATTTTTTAAGGGTTTTTTGAGATTTTTTTGTAATTTTTGAGGGATTTTTTGGGATTTTTTTGGGATTTTTTTGGGAATTTTTTGGGGATTTTTTTGGGGATATTTTTGGATTTTTGGGGAATTTTTTGGGGATTTTTTGAGGATTTTTTGGGAATTTTTTGGGGATTTTTTTGGGATTTTTTGGGATTTTTTGAGGATTTTTTGGAGATTTTTAAGAAATTTTTTGTGGTTTTTTTGAGATTTTTTAGGGAATTTTTGGGGAATTTTTCGGGAATTGTTAAGGGATTTTTTGCAGATTTTTTGAAAATTTTTGGGAATTTTTGGGTATTTTTTGGGAATTTTTTGGGATTTTTTTGGGAATTTTTTGGGGATTTTTTTGGGATTTTTTGGAGGATTTTTTGGAGTTTTTTAAGGAATTTTTTGGGATTTTTTTGAGATTTTTTAGGGAATTTTTTGGGAATTTTTAAGGGATTTATTTGCGGATTTTTTGGGAATTTTTGGGAATTTTTGGGGATTTTTTGGAGATTTTTTGCTGCAGAACTTCTTCCCACTGGGGCTGCCAAACAGGGATAAAAAAACTGGAGTTGCTGCTTTGGACAAAATGGGAATTTTGGGGGGTGGAGAGGGATCCATGGGAATTTTTTGGGATTTTTTTGGGATTTTTTGGGATTTTTTTGAGATTTTTTGGGGATATTTTGGGGATTTTTTGGGGATTTCTTGGGAATTTTTGGGGATTTTTTGGAGAATTTTTTGGGATTTTTTGGGATTTTTTTGCGATTTTTTGGGGATTTTTGGGGAATTTTTGGGGATTTTTTTGAGGATTTTTTGGAGAATTTTTTGGGATTTTTTGGGATTTTTTTGAGAATTTTTTGGGGAATTTTTAGGGATTTTTTTGGGATTTTTTGAGATTTTTTTTGAATTTTTTAGGGGTTTTTTGGGAATTTTTTGAGGATTTTTTTAGAAATTTTCGGGGATTTTTTGGGAATTTTTGGGGGATTTTTTGGGGATTTTTTGGGATTTTTTTTTGAATTTTTTGAGGATTTTTTGGGATTTTTTTGAGATTTTTTGGGGAATTTTTTAGGAATTTTTAAGGGATTTTTTCCAGATTTTTTGGAAATTTTTGGGAATTTTTTGGGATTTTTTGGAGATTTTTTGCTGCAGAACTTCTTCCCACTGGGGCTGCCAAACAGGGATAAAATAACTGGAGTTGCTGCTTTGGACAAAATGGGAATTTTGGGGGGTGGAGAGGGATTCTTGGGAATTTTTTGGGATTTTTTGGGGGATTTTTTCGATTTTTTTTGAATTTTTTAGGGTTTTTTTAGGGGGTTTTTCAGGGATTTTTTTGGGATTTTTTTGAAATTTTTGGGGGATTTTTTGGGGATTTTTTGAGATTTTTTTTGAGATTTTTTGGGGATTTTTTGGGGATTTTTGGGGAATTTTTTTGGGATTTTTTTGCGATTTTTTGGGGATTTTTTAAGGTTTTTTTGGGATTTTTTTGGGAATTTTTGGGGAATTTTTAAGGGATTTTTTGGGAATTTTTTTGCGATTTTTTGGGGATTTTTTAAGGTTTTTTTGGGATTTTTTGGGATTTTTTTGAGATTTTTTGGGGATTTTTTGGGGATTTTTTGGAGGATTTTTTGGAGTTTTTTAAGGAATTTTTGGGGATTTTTTTGAGATTTTTTTGGGAATTTTTGGGGAATTTTTGGGGGATTTTTTGGGGATTTTTTGGGAATTTTTGGGGATTTTTTGGAGATTTTTTGCTGCGGAACTTCTTCCCACTGGGGCTGCCAAACAGGGATAAAATAACTGGAATTGCTGCTTTGGACAAAATGGGAATTTTGGGGGGGTGCAGGGGGATTCTTGGGAATTTTTTGGGATTTTTTGGGGATTTTTTGGGAATTTCTTGGGATTTTTTTGGAATTTTTTAGGTTTTTTTGGGGGGTTTTTTGGGGAATATTTTGTAGGATTTTTGTGGAATTTTTGGAAATTTTTGGGGATTTTTTGGGATTTTTGGGGAATTTTTTGGGGATTTTTTGATGGATTTTTTGGGATTTTTTAGGAATTTTTTTGGGATTTTTTGGGGATTTTTTTGGATTTTTGGGGGGTTTTTTGAGATTTTTTTTTAATTTTTTAGGGGGTTTTTGGGATTTTTTAGGGGTTTTTTTGGAGGATTTTTGTGGATTTTTTGGAAATATTTTGGGATTTTTGGGGAATTTTTTGGGAATTTTTTTGGGATTTTTTTGAGGATTTTTTGGGAATTTTTGGGGGATTTTTTGGGAATTTTTGGGGGATTTTTCGGGAATTTTTGGGGGATTTTTTGACGAATTTTTTGGGATTTTTTGGGATTTTTTTGGGATTTTTGGGGAATTTTATGAGATTTTTTTGCGATTTTTTGGTGATTTTTTAAGGGTTTTTTTGGGATTTTTGGGGAATTTTTTGGAATTTTTAGGGATTTCTTGGGATTTTTTTTGTGGAATTTTAGGATATTTTCTGTGGAATTTTTGGGGATTTTTTTGAGATTTTTTTTGAATTTTTAAGGGATTTTTGGAGAATTTTTGGGGATTTTTTGGTGGATTTTTTTGGATTTTTTTGGAATTTTTGGGGGATTTTTTGGGGATTTTTTTGGGATTTTTTTGAGGATTTTTTGGAGTTTTTTAAGGATTTTTTTGGGATTTTTTTGAGATTTTTTAGGGAATTTTTTGGGAATTTTTAAGGGATTTTTTGCAGATTTTTTGGGAATTTTTGTGGAATTTTTTGGAATTTTTTAGGGTTTTTTTTTATTTTTTAGTGGTTTTTTGGGATTTTTTTGGATTTTTTAGGGATTTTTTGGGGATTTTTTTGGGAATTTAGGGATTCATTAGGGAATTTTTGGGTTTTTTAGGGAATTTTTTGGGGTTTTTATGGAATTTTGGAAGGGAAAAATTGGAATTTGGGGATTTTTATGGAATTTTGGGGAGATTTTGGGGCTTTTTTAGGGAATTTTTGGGGTTTTTTAGGGAATTTTTGGGGTTTTTTAGGGAATTTTGGATGGAAAAAATCGGAATTCCGACTTTTTTTTGGGATTTGGGGGGAGTTTCAAACCTTTTAATCCCAAATTTTCAGGATAATGAGGAAAAACCGGGAAAACTCGTCCAGCCGGAAATTTCGGGATTGACTTGACTTCCCAAAAATATTCATTAAATATGCAAATGAGCTCATTTACATAATAACCTTCATTTTTTTCCCCACTCCTTCTGGATCCGAGTGGTTTTTCCCGGCTTGAATTCCCAAGAAAAGTTGGAATTTCGGGTTTGGAGTTTGGATTTGCCCCAAATCCCAAATTTTTCCCCCCAAAAAAATTCCATAAAATCCCCAAAATATTCCATAAAAAGCCCAAAATTCTCCCAAAAATTCCATAAAACCCAAAAAATTCCCAAAATTCTCCCAAAAAATTCCATAAAAATCCCCAAATCCCAAATTTTCCCCTCCAAAATTCCATAAAAATCAAAAAAAATCCCTAAAAACCCCAAAAATTCCCCCAAAAATCCCAAAATTCTCCCAAAAATTCCATAAAACCCCAAAAATTCCCAAAATTCTCCCAAAAAATTCCATAAAAATCCCCAAATCCCAAATTTTCCCCTCCAAAATTCCATAAAAACCCCCAAAAAATTTCCTTAAAATACCAAAAATTCCCAAAAAGTCCCAAAATTCTCATAAAAATTCCATAAAAATCCCCAAATCCCAATTTTTCCCTTCCACAATTCCATAAAAAAACCCAAAAATTCCCTAAAAAAAACCCCAAAATTCCCTAAAAACCCCCAAAAAATCCCTAAAAACCCCAAAATTCCCAAAAAATCCCAAAATTCTCCCAAAAAATTCCATAAAAATCCCCAAATCCCAAATTTTCCCCTCCAAAATTCCTTAAAAACCCCCAAAATTCCCTAAAAACCCCAAAAATTCCCCAAAAAAGCCCAAAATTCTCCCAAAACATCCCTAAAAATCCCCAAATCCCACATTTTCCTCTCCAAAATTCCTTTAAAAACCCCAAAAATTCCCTAAAAACTTCAAAAAATTCCATGAAAATCCCAAATCCAAATTTTTCCTCTCCAAAATTCTGGAAAAACCCCAAAAATTCCCAAAAAATCCCAAAATTCTCCCAAAAATTCCCTAAAAATCCCCAAATCCCAATTTTTCCCTTCCAAAATTCCCAAAAAAACCCCCAAAATTCCCCAAAAAATCTCAAAATTCTCCTAAAAATTCCATAAAACCCCAAAAATTCCCCAAAAAATCCCAAAATTCTCCCAAAAATTCCCTAAAAATCTCCAATTCCCAAATTTTCCCCTCCAAAATTCCTTTAAATACTCCAAAAAATCCCTAAAAACCGCAAAAAATTCCATAAAAATCCCAAATCCAAATTTTTCCTCTCCAAAATTCTGGAAAAACCCCAAAAATTCCCAAAAAAACCAAAAAATTCCATAAAACCCAAAAAATTCCCAAAAAAATCCCAAAAATCTCCCAAAAATTCCCTAAAAATCCCCAAATCCCAAATTTTCCCCTCCAATCCCAATTTTCCCCTCCAAAATTCTTTAAAAAAAAACCCAAAAATTCCTTAAAAATCCCAAAAAAATCCTTAAAAAACCCCTAAAAATTCCATAAAAATTTCCCAAAAATTCCTGGATCGGGATTTGGGATCACTCCGGATAAAACCCCGGGATAACTCAGGATAAACACCGGAATAATTCGGGATAAACTCCTGGATAAAATCCAGGGATAAACACCGGGATAACTCGGGATAAAAAACCGGGATAATTTGGAATAAACACCGCGATGAAACCCGGGAGAATTCGGGATAAAATCCCGGGAATCCCCTCAGAAAAGGAACCGGAACCATCCCGGGACAGGAGCTCCGGTTCCCCCTCAGAGAGAACCGGAACCATCCCGGGACAGGAGCCCCGGTTCCCCCTCAGAGAGAACCGGAACAGTCCCGGGACAAAACCCCGAGCTCCTCCGGGGAAAAACCCCGGTTTTCCCCTCAGAGAGAACCGGAACAATCCCGGGACAGGAGCCCGAGCTCCTCCCGTGAGAGGAGCCCCGGTTCCTCCTCAGAGAACCGGAACCATCCCGGGACAGGAGCCCCGGTTCCCCCTCAGAGAGAACCGGAACAGTCCCGGGACAAAACCCCGAGCTCCTCCGGGGAAAAAACCCCGGGTTTCCCCTCAGAGAACCGGAACCATCCCGGGACAGGAGCCGGGGTTCCCCCTCAGAGAGAACCGGAACAGTCCCGGGACAAACCCCCGAGCTCCTCCGGGGAAAAAACCCCGGGTTTCCCCTCAGAGAGAACCGGAACCATCCCGGGACAAACCCCCGAGCTCCTCCGGGGAAAAAAACCCGGTTTTCCCCTCAGAGAGAACCGGAACAATCCCGGGACAAAACCCCGAGCTCCTCCGGGAAAAAAAACCCGGTTTTCCCCTCAGAGAGAACCGGAACAATGCCAGGACAAAATCCCGAGCTCCTCCGGGGACAAAAACCCGGTTTTCCCCTCAGAGAGAACCGGAACCATCCCGGGACAAACCCCCGAGCTCCTCCGGGGAAAAAACCCCGGTTTTCCCCCTCAGAGAACCGGAACAATCCCGGGACAGGAGCCCGAGCTCCTCCCGTGAGAGGAGCCCCGGTTCCTCCTCAGAGAACCGGAACCATCCCGGGACAGGAGCCCCGGTTCCCCCTCAGAGAGAACCGGAACCATCTCGGGACAGGAGCCCCGGTTCCCCCTCAGAGAGAACCGGAACAGTCCCGGGACAAAACCCCGAGCTCCTCCGGGAAAAAAAACCCGGTTTTCCCCTCAGAGAGAACCGGAACAGTCCCGGGACAAAACCCCGAGCTCCTCCCGGGACAGGAGCCCCGGTTCCCCCTCAGAGAGAACCGGAACCATCCCGGGACAAAACCCCGAGCTCCTCCGGGGAAAAAACCCCGGGTTTCCCCTCAGAGAGAACCGGAACAGTCCCGGGACAAAACCCCGAGCTCCTCCGGGAAAAAAAACCCGGTTTTCCCCTCAGAGAGAACCGGAACAATGCCAGGACAAAACCCCGAGCTCCTCCGGGGAAAAAAACCCGGTTTTCCCCTCAGAGAAGGAACCGGAACAATCCCGGGACAGGAGCCCGAGCTCCTCCGGGGAAAAAAACCCGGTTTTCCCCTCAGAGAAGGAACTGGAACAATCCCGGGACAGGAGCCCGAGCTCCTCCCGTGAGAGGAGCCCCGGTTCCTCCTCAGAGAACCGGAACAGTCCCGGGACAGGAGCCCCGGCTCCCCCTCAGAGAGAACCGGGATAGTCCCGGGACAAAACCCCGAGCTCCTCCGGGGAAAAAACCCCGGGTTTCCCCTCAGAGAACCGGAACAGTCCCGGGACAGGAGCCCCGGTTCCCCCTCAGAGAGAACCGGAACAGTCCCGGGACAAAACCCCGAGATATTCCCGTGACAGGAGCCCCGGTTTCCCCTCAGAGAAGGAAGCGGAATCTCCTCGAGCTCCTCCGGGGACAAAACCCCGGTTTTCCCCTCAGAGAAGGAACCGGAATCCCCCCGAGCTCCCCCCGTGAGAGGAGCCCCAGTCCCCCCTCAGAGAGGACAGGAACCGCCCCCGTGACAGGAGCCACGGTTCCCCCTCAGAGAGAACCGGAACAGTCCCGGGACAAAACTCTGAGCTCCCCCAGTGACAGGAACTCGGAATCCCCCTCAGAGAAGGAACCGGAACCTCCCCGAGCTCCCCCCGTGACAGAAGCTCCGGTTCCCCCTCAGAGAGAACCGGAACAGTCCCGGGACAAAACCCCGAGCTCCTCCGGGGACAAAAAACCCCGGTTTTCCCCTCAGAGAAGGAACCGGAACCGCCCCGTGACAGAAGCTCCGGTTCCCCCTCAGACAGAACCGGAAAAGTTCCGGGACAGCAGCCCGAGCTCCTCCGGGGACAGGAGCCCCGGTTCCCCCTCAGAGAAGGAACCGGAATCTCCCCGAGCTCCCCCCGTGAGAGGAGCCCCGGTCCCCCCTCAGAGAAGGAACCGGAACCGCCCCCGTGACAGGAGCTCCGGCCCCCCCTCAGAGAGAACCGGAACAGTCCCGGGACAAAACCCCGAGCTCCTCCCACGAAAGTAACTCGGAATCCCCGTCAGAGAAGGAACCGGAACCTCCCCAAGCTCCTCCGGGGACAGGAGCCCGGTTCCCCCTCAGAGAGAACCGGAAAAGTCCCGGGACAAAACCCCGAGCTCCTCCGGGGACACAAGTCCCGGTTTTCCCCTCAGAGAAGGAACCGGATTCTCCCCGAGCTCCTCCGGGGACAGGAGCCCCTGTTTTCCCCTCAGAGGGAACCGGAACCGCCCCCGCGACAGGAGCCCTGGTTCTCCCTCAGAGAGAACCGGAACAGTCCCGGGACAAAACCCCGAGTTCCTCCGGGGACAGAAGCCCCGGTTCTCCCTCAGAGAAAATCGGAACAACCCCGTGCCAGAAGCCCGAGTTCCCCCCGTGACAGGAGCCCGGTTCCCCCCGCTCAGAGAGAACCGGAACCACCCGGTGACAGAAGCTCCGGTTCTCCCTCAGAGAGAAGCGGAACAGTCCCGGGACAAAACTCCGAGCTCCTCCCGTGAAAGTAACTCAGAATCCCCCTCAGAGAAGGAACCGGAACTTCCCCGAGCTCCTCCAGGGACAGGAGTCCGGTTCCCCCTCAGAGAGCACCGGAACCGCCCCCGTGACAGGAGCCCGGCTTCCCCCCAGAGAGAACCGGAACAACCCCATGACAGAAGCCGAGCTCCCCCCGGGACAGGAACCCAGTTCCCCCTCCTCAGAGAGAACCGGAATAGTCCCGAGACAGGAGCCCGGTTCTCCCTCAGAGAGAACCGGAACAGTCCCGGGACAAAACTCCGAGCTCCTCCCGTGAAAGTAACTCGGAATCCCCCTCAGAGAAGGAACCGGAACCTCCCCGAGCTCCTCCGGGGGCAGGAGCCCGGTTCCCCCTCAGAGAGAACCGGAACCGTCCCGGGACAAAACCCCGAGCTCCTCCGGGGACACAAGTCCCGGTTTTCCCTTCAGAGAAGGAACCGGATTCTCCCCGAGCTCCTCCGGGGACAGAAGCCTCGGTGTCCCCTCAGAGAGACCCGGAACCGCCCCCGTGACAGGAGCCCTGGTTCTCCCTCAGAGAGAACCGGAACAGTCCCGGGACAAAACCCCGAGGTCCCCCCGTGCCAGAAGCCCCGGTTCTCCCTCAGAGAAAACCGGAACAACCCCGTGCCAGAAGCCCAAGCTCCCCCCGTGACAGGAGCTCGGTTCCCCCCCCTCAGAGAGAACCGGAACAACCCCGTGACAGGAGCCGGCCGTGCCAGAGCCATGGCGGAAGCGAGCGGGCTGTGACAGCCGCGCCGGCGGCGTGTACGGAGCAACCCCAGCGTCCCTTCCCAACCTCGGCTCCGAGAGCTCCGGAGACTCGGTAACCCCACCGCGATCCTTCGAGCCCTTACCTGAAGTAATAAACATCGCTTTTACCGGCGCTCAGGCCCGATTTACGGATCACCTCTTCCTTTTTCCAACCTGGAGGCAAAGCGGGACAATCCATCCTGCCGGGTTTCTCCATACGCCGGGCCGGCGAGACGGGGCCGTTGAAGGCCCGGAGCTGCCGGCCCGGCTGATGGCGGCCGATGCCGCTCGGTGTTGCCGGCCCGGCTCGGCCCGGGGCCGGGACCCCGCGGCGATGGCGGAGCGGGCGCGCGGCGCCAGGAGCGCGGGCTGCGCGCGCAACCCGGCCCGGCCCGAACGCGGCCTCCGAGCGGGGCAGAGCGGTCGAGTCGAACCATAGAGAAACAGCGGGGGCGGGACCGAGGAGCCCGCGGGGTCACGGTGGAGCCTCGGAGCGAGAGCCGTGAGGGGGAAGCACGGAGGGGTCGGAGCGGAGCGGCGAGCACGGAGGGGTCGGAGCGGGAGCCGTGAGGGGGAAGCACGGAGGGGTCGGAGCGGAGCTGTGAGGGGGAAGCACGGAGGGGGTCGGAGCGGTGAGCACGGAGGGATCGGAGCGGTGAGCACGGAGGGGTCGGAGCGGGAGCCGCGGTGGGAGCGCAGAACGAGACCCCAGAGAGGGAACGACAACGGGAGCCATGGAGGGACCCCAATGCGAGATCCCTGAGGGGGAATCATGGAGGGACCCACGGTGCGACTGCAGGACACCTCTGAGGGAGGAACCATGGCGGGACCCGGAGCGAGACCCCTGAGGGGAAACCGGAGCGGGACTTCAATGTGAGACCCCTGAGGGGAAACCATGGCGAAACCCCTGAGGGTGGGATCATGGCGGGACCGCAGAGCGAGACCCCTGAGGGGGAAACATGGCGGTATCCCTGAAGGGGATGCATGGCGAGACCCCCTGAGGGGGCAACCATGGTGGGAACCGGAGCGAGACCCCTGAAGTGGAATCATGGCAGGATCCCTGAGGGGGAACCATGGCGGGATCTGGAGCGAGACCCCTGAGGGGAAGCCATGGCAGGATCCCTGAGGGGAAGCCATGGCGGGATCCCTGAGGGAAGAACCATGGAAGGACCCCAGAGCGAGACCCCTGAGGGGGAACCATGGCGGGACTCCTGAGGGAGGAACCATGGCGGGATCCCTGAGGGAGGAACCATGGCAGGACCCCTGAGGGGGAGCCATGGCGGGACCCCTGAGGAGGAATCATGGCGGGATCCCTGAGGGAAGAACCATGGAGGGACCCCAGAGTGAGACCCCTGAAGGGAAGCCATGGTGGGACCCTGGAGCGAGACCCCTGAGGGGGAATCATGGCGGGATCCCTGAGGGGTATGCATGGCAAGACCCCCTGAGGGGGCAACCATGGCGGGATCCGGAGTGAGACCCCTGAGGGAGGAACCATGGAGGGACCCCAGAGCGAGACCCTTGAGGGGGAATCACAGGGGATCCCTGGGGGAAGAACCATGGGGGGACCCCTGAGCGAGACCCCTGAGGGGGAGGAACCATGGCGGGATCCCTGAGGGGAACCATGGCGGGACCCCTGAGGAGGAACCATGGCGGGATCCCTGAGGGGAAACCATGGCGAGACCCCTGAGGGAGGAATCATGGAGGGACCCCAGAGCGAGACCCCTGAGGGGGAATCATGGTGGGACCCCTGAGGGGGAACCATGGCGGGACCCCTGAGGGAGGAATCATGGCGGGACCCCTGAGGGGGAACCATGGCAGGACCCAGAGCGAGACCCCTGAGGAGGAACCATGGTGACACCCCTGAGGGGAATCATGGCGGGACCCCTGAGGGGGAACCATGGCGGGACCCCTGAGGAGGAACCATGGCGGGATCCCTGAGGGGGAACCATGGCGGGATCCCTGAGGGGGAACCGTGGCGGGACCCCTGAAGGGGAACCATGGCGGGACCCGGAGCGAGACCCCTGAGGGAGGAATCATAGCGGGACCCCTGAGGGAGGAACCATGGCAGGACCCCTGAGGGAGGAACCATGGCAGGATCCCTGAGGGGGAACCATGGCGAGACCTCTGAGGGGGGAATCATGGAGGGACCCCAGAGCAAGACCCCTGAGGGGAACCATGGCGGGACCCCTGAGGGGAACCATGGCGGGACCCAGAGAGAGACCCACGAGAGGAAACTTCAATGTGAGAGGAGCGGGACTTCAATGTGAGACCCCTGAGGGGGAACCATGGTGAGACCCCTGAGGGTGGGATCATGGCGGGACTGCAGAGCGAGACCCCTGAGTGGGAACCATGGCGGTATCCCTGAAGGGGATGCATGGCGAGACCCCCTGAGGGGGCAACCATGGTGGGATCCTGGAGTGAGACCCCAGAGAGAGAACCATGGCGAGACCCCTGAGGGAAGAATCATGGAGGAACCCGGAGTGAGACCCCTGAGGGAAGAATCATGGTGGGACCCCTGAGGGGGAACCATGGCGGGACTCCTGAGGGGGCGCCATGGCGGGACCCCTGAGGGAGAAACCATGGCAGGACCCCTGAGGGAGGAACCATGGCGGGATCCCTGAGGGAGGAACCATGGCGGGACCCCTGAGGGAGGAACCATGGCGGGATCCCTGAGGGGGAGCCATGGCGGGACCCCTGAGGAGGAATCATGGCGGGACCCCTGAGGGAGGAACCATGGCGGGATCCCTGAGGGAGGAACCATGGCGGAACCCGGAGTGAGAAACCTGAGGAGGAATCATGGCGGGACCCCTGAGGGAGGAACCATGGCAGGACCCCTGAGGGAGGAACCATGGCAGGACCCCTGAGGGAGGAACCATGGCGGGACCCCTGAGGGAGGAACCATGGCAGGACCCCTGAGGGAGGAACCATGGCAGGACCCCTGAGGGAGGAACCATGGCGCGATCCCTGAGGGAAGAACCATGGCGGAACCCGGAGTGAGACACCTGAGGAGGAATCATGGCGGGACCCCTGAGGAGGAATCATGGCGGGACCCCTGAGGGAGGAACCATGGCAGGACCCCTGAGGGAGGAACCATGGCGAGACCTCTGAGGGGGCAATCATGGTGGGACCCGTGAGGGAGGAATCATGGCGGGACCCCTGAGGGAGGAACCATGGCGGGACCCCTGAGGGAGGAACCATGGCGGGACCCCTGAGGGAGGAACCATGGCGGGACCCCTGAGGGAGGAACCATGGCGGGACCCCTGAGGGAGGAACCATGGCAAGACCTCTGAGGGAGGATCCATGGAGGGACCCCAGAGCGAGACCCTTGAGGGGGAACCATGGCGGGACCCCTGAGTGGGAACCATGGCAGGATCCCTGAAGGAGGAATCATGGCGGGACCCCTGAGGGAGGAACCATGGCAGGACCCCTGAGGGAGGAACCATGGCGGGACCCCTGAGGGAGGAACCATGGCGGGACCCCTGAGGGAGGAACCATGGCGGGACCCCTGAGGGAGGAACCATGGCAGGACCCCTGAGGGGGAGCCATGGCGGGACCCCTGAGGAGGAATCATGGCGGGACCCCTGAGGGAGGAACCATGGCGGGATCCCTGAGGGAGGAACCATGGCAGGACCCCTGAGGGAGACCCTTGAGGGGGAACCATGGCGGGACCCCTGAGGAGGAACCATGGCGAGACCTCTGAGGGAGGAAACATGGCAGGACCCCTGAGTGGGAACCATGGCGGGATTCCTGAAGGAGGAATCATGGCGGGCCCTGCTGCCGCTCAGGAGCCTCAGGATGTTGCTCCAACAAGATCCGAATTCCCCATTTTCCTTAGAAATTCCCTCAATTCCTTTTCCCGCTTTTTCCCATTGGATCCATCCCGGTTTTATCCCTCAGCGGTCGGCGCTAGGACCGAGCCCCAGCGGCCGCAACGCGCAGGGGCGGCCATTCCTCCTCCTCCCGCATTCCCGACGCTTTCCCATTCCCGCTCCCGCTCCCCATCCCGGTGACATTTTTGGGATCGAATCCTGGAAAAAACCTTGGGATCCATGGAGGAGCCATTCCCAGAGAAAAAGGACGAAGAAGGTAAGCGCGGGAAAAAGGGGGAGGGGGGGGGCAAGATGGCGCCGGCTCTGAGGGGAAGCTCCGGCTCTGAGGGGAATCGTCTGATTTTACCTCTTAAATAATCCCAAAATTCCAAGAAATCTTTGGAATTTTTAATGGATTGCTCCATGAAAAAGCGGGGAATGGTGAACGAGGTGGTTTTTTTTTTTTTTTGTGCTGTTACAGAGGGAAAAGCGATGGTGAACCTCGAGCTGGATTTTTTAATGTTCCCACATGGAAATGCTTGGGGATCCCGAATTTACATCCAAAATTTTAGGTAAGAATATTTTTCCAAGTTTTTTTTTTTTTTGGGAATATCGAGGCAAAATTCAGGAATTTTACCTTAGAATGTGAATTTTCTCTTCGAATGAAAAAATTCACATCCATCGGGAATTCGCTCCCAAATCCCTTGGGAATTTGGGATAAAAAAAAACCACCCCAATACGGATTTTTTTGGGGATAATTCCATAATTTCCCCACCAAATTCCCATTTTTCCTTTGGAAATTCGAATTTTGGGAATTTCCGATTTTTGCTTCGCTTTTAATTGTTTTTGGCCGCACCAAAAAACCCGAATTTTATGAAAGAGCTGATCCAAAATCTGGGAATTTTCTCTAAAAAATTCCATTTAAATCCAATTTCACTTGGTTTTTCCAATTATCCAAAAATCCGTAATCCAAGAATTTTGCTTTTTTCCAAAGATTTTCCCATCTGGAATTTCCAGAATTTCTTTGGGAAAAAAAAAAAAAATCGGAATTTTCTAATTAAACGTTGGAATTTTTTGATTAAATTCTTTCATATTTTTTTTGGGGAAAAATAATTCCAAATAAAAAAATTCCCGTTTTTTTTTGGGGGGGGGAAAAAGTAGAAATTCCTTAAAAAAATTCAATTCTTAAAGTTCTTCCTGAATGAAAAAGAATTGGAATTTTTGAAATTGGAATTTCTTTTTTCGAAATTCCAGCAGAAATTCCCAAATTTCCTTCATTTTTTAACCTGAATTTTTCCATATTTTCCCTAAATTTTTCCATGTTTTCCTCCTAATTTTATCCCCATTTTTCCACATTTTTCCCAATTTTTTTTCCCCAATTTTTTTCCCAATTTTTTCCCATTTTCCCCCCAATTTTATTCCCAATTTTTCTCCCATTTTTCTCCATATTTTTCCCAATTTTTCCCCAAATTTTCCCCAATTTTTCCATATTTTTTCCATTTTTTCAATTTTTTCCCAATTTTCTCCCCAAATTTTTCCAAAATATTTTCCCCAAATTTTCCCCAATTTTTCCATATTTTTTTTTCATTTTTTTCCCTCAATTTTTCCCAATTTTCCCATTTTTTTCCCCCTTTTTATTCCGTGGAAAAATTTCTCATCCCCAATTTTTTTAATCCCTGTTTTAAAAAAGGGAATTTTGGGGGAAAAAACCGGGAATTTTTTGGGGGAAAAATGGGAATTTTGGGTAAAAATTGGAGATTTAGAAGGAAAAATGGGAATTTTTGGCAGGAAAAAATGGGAATTTTGAGGAAAAATGGGAATTTTGGGTGAAAAATGGGATTTTTGGGGAAAAATGGAATTTTTGGGATAAAAATTGGAATTTTTATGGGAAAATGGGGATTTTGGGGAGGAAAATGGGAATTTTGGGTGGAAAAATGGGAATTTTTGGGAGGAAATGAGGATTTTTGGGGAAAAAATTGGGAATTTTGGGGATTTTGGGGGGAAAATGGGAATTTTAGGGGGTAAAAATGGGAATTTTGGAGGAAATTGGGAAATATCGGAGGAAAAATGGGAAATTTTGGGAAAAAAAAGGGAATTTTCGGGTGAAAAATGGGAATTTTTGGGTGAAAAATGGGAATTTTTGGGAAAAAAAATGGGAATTTTGGGGAATTTGGGTGAAAAATGGGAATTTTTGGGATAAAAATTGGAATTTTTATGGGAAAATGGGGATTTTGGGGAGGAAAATTGGAATTTTGGGTGCAAAAATGGGGATTTTTGGGCAAAAACGGGGATTTTTTGGGTGAAAAATGAGAATTTTGGGTGGAAAAATGGGAATTTTTGGGAGGAAATGAGGATTTTTGGGGAAAAAAAAGGGAATTTTGGGGATTTTGGGGGGAAAATGGGAATTTTGGGTAAAAATTTGAGATTTTAGGAGGGAAAATGGGAATTTTTGGCAGGAAAAAATGGAAATTTGGGGGAAAAATGGGAATTTTAGGTGGTAAAAATGGGAATTTTTGGGACAAAAATTGGAATTTTTATGGGAAATGGGGATTTTGGGGAGGAAAATGGGAATTTTGGGTGGAAAAATGGGGATTTTTGGGAGGAAATGAGGATTTTTGGGAGATAAAAATGGGAATTTGGGGAAAAAAATGGGAAATTTTGGGGAAAAATGGGAATTTTTTGGGGGAAAAATGGGGATTTTTTTCTCCATTTTTTCCCCATTTTTTCCCTCATTTTTTCCCCATTTTTTCCCTCATTTTTTCCTCTTTTCTTCCCATTTTCCCCCCCATTTTTTCCCATTTTTCCCCAATTTTTCCCCATTTTTTTCCCAATTTTTTCCCATTTTTTTCCTATTTTTTTCCCTTTTTTTTCCCATTTTATCCTAAATTTTTCCCCATTTTTTCCCCATTTTTTCCCTTTTTTTTTCTCATTTTTTCCCCAATTTCCCTCCCATTTTATTCCAATTTTTTCTCCATTTTTTCTCCATTTTTTCCCCACTTTTTCCCCAATTTTCCCTTATTTTCCCCCCAATTTTGTCCCATTTTTCCCCATTTTTTCCCCAATTTCCCTCCCATTTTATTCCAATTTTCCCCCCATTTTTTTCCCATTTTCCCCCAATTTTTTCCTCATTTTCCCCCAATTTCCCCCGTTTTTTCCCCCATTTTTTCCCATTTTTTCCTATTTTTCCCCATTTTTTTCCCCATTTTTTTCCCATTTTATCCTAAATTTTTCCCCATTTTTTCCCTTCTTTTTTCTCATTTTTTCCCCAATTTCCCTCCCATTTTATTCCAATTTTTTCTCCATTTTTTTCCATTTTTTCCCCATTTTTCCCCTTTTTTTCCCCCATTTTTTCCCCAATTTTTTCCCCAATTTTTCCCCATTTTTCACTTGAATTTCCCTCCCATTTTATTCCAAATTTCCCCCAATTTTCCCCATTTTCCCCTCAATTTTTTTCCCATTTTTTCCCTCATTTTTTCCCCATTTTTCCCCAATTTCCCTCCCATTTTATTCCAATTTTTTCCCCTATTTTTCCCCATTTTTTTCCCCCATTTTTTCCCCATTTTCCCCCATTTTTCCCCCATTTTTTCCCCATTTTTTCCCCATTTTTTCCCCAGCTTTTATTTCCTTCTCCTCTGGATATTTTTAGCTCTGGGTGTGGCCATGCCTGGATTGAATCCAAAATAAATCCAAGCTGAGCTCTGCAATTTTTTCCTTTTATTCCCCTTTTTCCTCCCTCAATTTTCCCAGATTTTTCCCCCAATTTTCCCATTTTTTCCCCAATTTTTCTCCATTTTTCCCCATTTTTCCCCCAATTTCCCTCCCATTTTATTCCAATTTTTCCCCCATTTTTTTTCCTATTTTTCCCCAATTTTCCCCCATTTTTTCCCCAATTTTCCCCATTTTCCACTCCAATTTCCCTCCCATTTTATTCCAAATTTTCCCCATTTCCCCCAATTTTTTCCCCATTTTTCCCTCATTTTTTTCCCAATTTTCCCCAATTTTCCCCCATTTTTTCCCTCATTTTTTCCCCAATTTTCTCCAATTTCCCCCCATTTTTTCCCTTCTTTTTTCCCCATTTTTTCCCCCATTTTCCCCCAATTTTTCCCCATTTTCCCCCCTTTTTTTCCCATTTTCCCCCCCAATTTTTTCCCATTTTTTCCCCCATTTTTTTTCCCATTTTTTCCCCATTTTTTCCCATTTTTCCCCCAATTTTCCCCATTTTTTCCCCCATTTTTTCCCCATTTTATTCCCATTTTTTCCCCATTTTTCCCCCAATTTCCCCCAATTTCCCTCCCATTTTTTCCCATTTTTCCCCCATTTTCCCCCATTTTTTCCCAATTTTCCCTCCCATTTTATTCCAATTTTTTCCCCATTTTTTCCTCTTTTTCCCCCAATTTTCCCCCTTTTTTCCCCATTTTTTTCCCATTTTCCCCCAACTTTTTCCTCTTTTTTCCCCATTTTTCCCCCATTTTTCCCCCATTCTTTTCCCCATTTTTTCCCCTTTTTTCCCATTTTTTCCCCAATTTTCCCCAATTTCCCTCCCATTTTATTCCAATTTTTTCCCATTTTTTCTCCATTTTTTCCCCCAATTTTCCCCCATTTTTCCCCCAATTTTCCCCTTTTTTTCCTCCATTTTCCCCCCAATTTCCCTCCCATTTTATTTCAATTTTTTCCCCATTTTTTCCCCAATTTCCCTCCCATTTTATTCCCATTTTTCCCCATTTTATTCCAATTTTTTCCCCATTTTTCCCCCATTTTTCCCCATTTTTTCCCCATTTTTCCCCATTTTCCCCCATTTTCCCCCAATTTTCCCTCCCATTTTATTCCAATTTTCCCCCATTTCCCCCCTTTTTTCCCCATTTTTCCCCCCATTTTTTCCTCTTTTTTCCCCATTTTTTCCCATTTCATTCCCCATTTTCCCCCCATTTTTTCCCCATTTTTCCCCCATTTTCCCCATTTTTCCCCCCATTTTTTCCTCATTTTTTCCCCCATTTTTCCCCATTTTCCCATTTTTCCCCTTTTTTCCCCATTTTCCCCATTTTTCCCCATTTTTCCCCTCATTTTTTCCCATTTTTCCCCATTTTTCCCCCATTTTTTCCCCATTTTTTCCCCATTTTTCCCCCATTTTTTTCCCATTTTTTCACCAATTTTCCCCAATTTCCCTCTCATTTTATTCCAATTTTTTTCTCATTTTTTCCCCATTTTTTCTCCATTTTTCCCCCATTTTCCCCCATTTTTCCCCAATTTTTCCCCATTTCCCCCCCATTTTTTCCCCATTTTTCCCCATTTTTTCCCCATTTTTTCCCCATTTTCCCCATTTTTCCCCATTTTCCCCATTTTTCCCCATTTTTCCCCATTTTTCCCCATTTTTCTCCCATTTTTCCCCATTTTTCCCCCATTTTTTCCCCATTTTCCCCCATTTTTCCCCATTTTCCCCCATTTTATTCCCATTTTTTCCCCATTTTTCCCCCATTTTTCCCCATTTTTTCCCCATTTTTTTCCCATTTTTCCCCATTTTTTTCCCCATTTTTTCCCCATTTTTTCTCCATTTTTTCCCCATTTTTCCTCCAATTTTCCCCCAATTTTTCCCCATTTTTCCCCATTTTTTCCCCCATTTTTCCCCATTTTATTCCCATTTTTCCCCATTTTTTCCCCATTTTTCCCCCATTTTTTCCCCATTTTTTCCCCATTTTTCCCCCATTTTTCCCCCAATTTTTTCCCATTTTATTCCAATTTTTTCCCATTTTTCCCCAATTTCCCTTCCATTTTATTCCAATTTTTTCTCCATTTTTTCCCCATTTTTTCCCCATTTTTCCCCATTTTATTCCCATTTTTTTTCCATTTTTTCTCCATTTTTCCCCCTTTTTTTCCCCATTTCCCCTCCCATTTTTCCCCCATTTTTCCCCATTTTTTCCCCATTTTTTCCCCATTTTTCCTCCAATTTTTATCCCATTTTTTCCCCCATTTTTCCCCATTTTTTCCCCATTTTTTCCCCAATTTTTTCTCATTTTTTCTCCCATTTTCCCCCAATTTTTTCCCCATTTTCCCCCATTTTTTCCCCATTTTTCTCCCCATTTTTTCCCCATTTTTTCCCCATTTTCCCCATTCCATTCCCCCTTTCCCCCCTTTCCCCTCCCCCATTTCCCCACCCCCATTCCCATAACCAGGAACCCCAAATTTCATTTGCATTTCCTTTTCTTTCTCAGCATTTCCTGAAACCCCGGCCACAAACAAACCCCCCAGAGCCGGCCTGGATCCTTCCAGAACCTTCCTCCTCCTCTCTCGGTGACTCCCAGGCCTGGCAACATTGAGAATGTTTGATATTCCAAAATTCCAGCATTTGCCTGCAAAATCCCCTTTTTTTGCACTCTAAAATCCCTTTTTGCTCTCAAAAATTCCTCTTTTTTCACCCATTTTTTTCCCCATTTCCCCCATTTTTTCCCCCATTTTTTCCCCCACTTTTTTCCCATTTTTCCCCCATTTTTCCCCATTTTTCTCCATTTTTTTCCCATTTTTCCTCATTTTTTCCCCAATTTTTTCCCATTTTTCTCATTTCCCTCCCATTTTATTCCAATTTTTCCCCATTTTTTCCTCTTTTTCCCTCAATTTTCCCCCATTTTTTCCCCATTTTTTCTCCATTTTTCCCCCATTTTTTTGCCCCATTTTCCCCCATTTTCCCCCATTTTTTCCCCATTTTTTCCCCATTTTTCCCCCTTTTTTTCCCCATTTTCCCCCCAATTTTTCCCCATTTTTTCCCCAATTTTTTCCCCATTTTTCCCCATTTTTCCCCATTTTTTCCCCATTTTTTCTCCATTTTTCCCCATTTTTCCCCATTTTTTCCCCATTTTTTCTCCATTTTTCCCCATTTTCCCCTCATTTTTTTCCCCATTTTTCCCCCATTTTTCCCCCATTTTTCCCCATTTTTTCCCCCATTTTTTCCCCATTTTATTCCCATTTTTTCCCCTTTTTTTCTCCATTTTTCCCCCCATTTTTCCCCATTTTTCCCCGTTTTTCCCCCATTTTTTCCCCATTTTTTTCCCCATTTTTTCCCCATTTTTCCCCCAATTTTCCCCCAATTTTCCCCCAGTTTTTCCCCATTTTTCTCCCATTTTTTCCCCAATTTTTTCTCATTTTTCCCCCAATTTTCCCCCAATTTTTTCCCATTTTTCCCTCATTTTTTCCCCAATTTTTTCTCATTTTTTCCCCAATTTTCCCCAATTTCCCTCCCATTTTATTCCAATTTTTTCCCCATTTTTTCCCCATTTTTCCCCATTTTCCCCATTCCATTCCCCCTCCCCCTCCCCCTTTCCCCTCCCCCATTTCCCCACCCCCATTCCCATAACCAGGAACCCCAAATTTCATTTGCATTTCCTTTTCTTTCTCAGCATTTCCTGAAACCCCGGCCACAAACAAACCCCCCAGAGCCGGCCTGGATCCTTCCAGAACCTTCCTCCTCCTCTCTCGGTGACTTCCAGGCCTGGCAACATTGAGAATGTTTGATATTCCAAAATTCCAGCATTTGCCTGCAAAATCCCCTTTTTTTGCACTCTAAAATCCCTTTTTGCTCTCCAAAATTCCCCTTTTTTCACCCATTTTTTTCCCATTTCCCCCATTTTTTCCCCCATTTTTTCCCCCATTTTTCCCCCATTTTTCCCCCATTTTTCCCCATTTTTTCCCCATTTTTTCCCCATTTTTCCCCATTTTTCCCCCATTTTTCCCCATTTTTTCCCCAATTTTTCCCCCTTTTTCCCCCAATTTTTCCCCATTTTTCCCTCATTTTTCCCCATTTTTCCCCCATTTTTCCCCATTTTTCCCCATTTTTTCCCCATTTTTCCCCATGTTTCACCCATTTTTTCCCCCATTTTTTCCCCCATTTTTTTCCCATTTTTCCCCCATTTTTTCCCATTTTTCCCCATTTTTTCCCCATTTTTTTCCCCATTTTTTTCCCATTTTTCCCCCATTTTTTCTCCGTTTTTTCCCCAATTTTTCCCCCATTTTTTTCCCATTTCCACCATTTTTTCCCCCATTTTTTCCCCAATTTTTTCCCATTTTTTCCCCTTTTTTTCCCCATTTTTTCCCCCATTTTTCCCCAATTTTTCCCCATTTTTCCCCCATTTTTTCTCCATTTTTCCCCCTTTTTTTCCCCATTTCCCCTCCCATTTTATTCCAATTTTTTCCCATTTTTCCCCCATTTTTCCCCATTTTTTTCCCCATTTTTCCCCATTTTTTCCCCATTTTTCCCCCATTTTTCCCCCATTTTTTTCCCATTTTTTCCCCATTTTTTCTCCATTTTTTCCCTAATTTCCCCCCAATTTTCCCTCCCATTTTATTCCAATTTTTCCCCCATTTTTTCTCCATTTTTTCCCCATTTTTCCTCCAATTTTCCCCCATTTTTTCCCCATTTTTCCCCATTTTATCCCATTCCATTCCCCCTTTCCCCCCTTTCCCCTCCCCCATTTCCCCACCCCCATTCCCATAACCAGGAACCCCAAATTTCATTTGCATTTCCTTTTCTTTCTCAGCATTTCCTGAAACCCCGGCCACAAACAAACCCCCCAGAGCCGGCCTGGATCCTTCCAGAACCTTCCTCCAACCTCCCACCGTGAGTTCCCAGGGCTGGCAATATTGAGAATGGTTTATTCCCTAAAATTTCATCATTTTCCTATCTAAATTCTCTTTTTTTTCTCCCTTAAAATCCCTTTTTTCCCCCCAAAATTCCCCTTTTTTCTTCCTAAAATCCCCTTTTTTTCTCCCTAAAATTCTCTCTTTTTTCCCCTTAAAATTCCCTTTTTTTTCCCTTTAAAATTCCCATTTTTCTCCCTAAAATTCCCTTTTTTTTCTCCCTAAAATTCCCATTTTTCCCTAAAATTCCCTTTTTTCCCCCTTAAAATTCCCTTTTTTCCCCCAAAATTCTTTCATTTTTCCCCTTAAAATTCTCTTTTTTTTCTCCCTAAAAATTCCCTTTTTTCTCCCTAAAATTCCCTTTTTTTCCCCTTTAAATTCCCCTTTTTTTCTCCCTAAAAATTGTCTTTTTTTCCCCAAAATTCTCTCTTTTTTCCCCTTAAAATTCTCTTTTTTTTCCCCTTAAAATTCCCTTTTTTCTCCCTAAAATTCCCTTTTTTTCTCCCTAAAAATTGTCTTTTTTTCCCCAAAATTCTCTCTTTTTTCCCCTTAAAATTCCCTTTTTTTCCCCTTTTAAAATTCCCCTTTTTTCTTCCTAAAATTCCCTTTTTTCCCCCAAAAATTCCCCTTTTTTTCTCCTAAAATTACCATTTTTTCTCCCTAAAATTCTCTCTTTTTTCCCTTAAAATTCCCTTTTTTTCCCCTTTAAAATTCCCTTTTTTTCTCCCTAAAATTCCCTTTTTTCCCCTTTAAATTCCCTTTTTTTCCCCTTTAAATTCCCCTTTTTTTCTCCCTAAAAATTCCCTTTTTTCCCCCAAAATTCTCTCTTTTTTCCCCTTAAAATTCCCTTTTTTTCTCCCTAAAAATTCTCTTTTTTCTCCCTAAAATTCCCTTTTTTCCCCTAAAATTCCTTTTTTTTCCCCTAAAATTCCCTTTTTTCCCCTTAAAATTCCCATTTTTTTCCCTAAAATTCTTTTTTTCTCCCTAAAATTCCATTTTTTCCCCTTAAAATTCCCTTTTTTTCCCCTTAAAATTCCCTTTTTTTCTCTCTAAAATTCCCTTTTTTCCCCTTTAAATTCCCATTTTTTCCCCTTTAAATTCCCCTTTTTTTCTCCCTAAAAATTGTCTTTTTTTCCCCAAAATTCTCTCTTTTTTCCCCTTAAAATTCTCTTTTTTTCCCCCCAAAATTCCCCTTTTTTCCCCTAAAATTCCCTTTTTTTCCCCTAAAATTCTCTCTTTTTCCCCCTAAAATTCCCCTTTTTTCCCCCCAAATTCCCTCATTTTTCCCCTTAAAATTCCCCTATTTTCTCCCTAAAATTCCCTTTTTTCTCCCTAAAATTCCCTTTTTTTCCCCTTAAAATTCCCTTTTTTTCCCCTAAAATTCTCTCTTTTTTCCCCTAAAATTCCCTTTTTTTCCCCTTAAAATTCTCTTTTTTTTCCCCTTAAAATTCCCTTTTTTCTCCCTAAAATTCCCTTTTTTTCCCCTTAAAATTCCTTTTTTTTCCCCTAAAATTCCCATTTTTTCTCCCTAAAAATTCCCTTTTTTGCCCCAAATTCCCTCTATAATTTCCCTTTTTTCCCCTTAAAATTCCCCATTTTTCTCTCTAAAATTCCCATTTTTCCCCCTTTAAAATTCCCTTTTTTCTCCCTAAAAATTCTCTTTTTTCCCCCCAAAATCCATCTTTTTTCCCCCTTTAAATTTCCCATTTTTCTCCCTAAAATTCCCTTTTTTTCCCCTAAAATTCCCATTTTTTCCCAAGGATCCCCTGTTAATCTGGGCTGGCAACGTTGAGAATGTTTTATTCCCTAAAATTTCATCATTTTCCTATCTAAATTCTCTTTTTTTTCCCCTTAAATTCCCTTTTTTCCCCCCAAAATTCCCTTTTTTTTCTCCCTAAAATTCCATTTTTTTACCTTAAATTTCTCCTTTTTTCTCCCTAAAATTCCCTTTTTTTCTCCCTAAAAATTGTCTTTTTTCCCCTTAAAAATTCCCCATTTCTCTCTCTAAAATTCATTTTTTTTTCTCCCTAAAATTCCATTTTTTCACTCTAAAATTCCCCTTTTTTCTCTCTAAAATTCCCTTTTTTTCACTCTAAAATTCCCTTTTTTCCCCCTAAAATTCTCTCTTTTTTCCCCTTAAAATTCCCTTTTTTCTGCCTAAAATTCCCTTTTTTCCCCTAAAATTCCTCTTTTTTCCCCTTTAAAATACCCATTTTTTCCCCTTAAAATCCCCTATTTTTTTGCCTAAAATTCCCCTTTTTTCCCCTTAAAATTCTCTATTTTTTCCCCTTAAAATTCCTTCATTTTTCTCTCTAAAATTCCCTTTTATTCCACCCTAAAAATTCCCTCATTTTTCCCCCCAAATTTCCTCTTTTTCCCCCCAAAAAATCCCATTTTTTTCCCCAAAATTCCCTTTTTTCTCCCTAAAATTCCCCTTTTTTTCCCCTTAAAATTCCCTTTTTTTCTCTCTAAAAATTCCCTTTTTTCCCCTAAAATTCCCTCATTTTTCCCCTTAAAATTATCTTTTTTTTCCCCTTAAAATTCCATTTTTTCTCCCTAAAAATTCTCTTTTTTTCCCTCTAAAATTCTCCTTTTTTCCCCCTAAAATTCCCATTTTTTTCCCTAAAATTCCCTTTTTTTCTCCCTAAAAATTCCCTTTTTTCTCTCTAAAATTCCCTTTTTTTCCCCTTAAAATTCCATTTTTTTACCCTTAAAATTCCCTTTTTTTCCCCTTAAAATTCCCTTTTTTTCCCCCTAAAATTCCTATTTTTTTCCCCTAAAATCCCCTTTTTCTCCCTAAAAATTCCCTTTTTTTCCCCCTAAAATTCCTTCATTTTTCCCCTAAAATTCCCTTTTTTCCTCCCATAAAATTCCCTTTTTTCCCCTTAAAATTCCCCTTTTTTTCCCCCAAATTTTCTCTTCTTTTCCCCAAAAAAATCCCATTTTTTCTCCTAAATTTCCTCTTTTTTCTCCCTAAAAATTCCCTTTTTTCCCCCAAAAAATTCCTTCATTTTTCCCCTTAAAATTCCCCTTTTTTTCCCCCAAAATTCCCTTTTTCCCCTAAAATTCCCATTTGTTCCCAAGGATCCCCTGTTAATCTGGGCTGGCAACATTGAGAATGTTTTATTCCCTAAAATTTCATCATTTTCCTATCTAAATTCTCTTTTTTTTCTCCCTAAAATTCCATTTTTTTACCTTAAAATTCCCTTTTTTTCTCCCTAAAATTCC